>NW_025408566.1:330000-770000 GCF_019321695.1 Diaporthe batatas
TTTTATTTATATTAATATTAATAATATATATTAAATAATAATTAATATATATATTATTAATTAATTTAATTATATATAAAATAATATTTAAAATAATATATATTTATTTTTATTAAAAGTTTATTTAATTAAATAATAAAATATTTAATTAAATTAATTAAACATAATTAAATATAATTTATATATAAATATAAATTTATTAATTTTATTTATAATAATTAATTTATTATAATTTATTATTTTATAAATATTATATTAATTATAATTAATATTTAAATTAATATAATATATAAAAATTAAAATTAAAATTAAAATATTAAATTAAATAAAATATATAATTAATTATTTTATAATTATATATATAATATAAATAAATTTAATAATATTATTATAAATTAAATATATTAAATTTTAAAAATAATATTAATATATTTTAATATTATATTAAAATTAAAATTAAATAATAAGAAATATTAATATAAATTTAAATAAAAATAATTTATTTAAAATAATTAACTAATATAAATATAAATTAAATATATATTAAAATTATATTATTTAATATATCTTTTACTTTAATATAAAGTTAATTTATAATAATATATAATATTAATATTTTAACTTTATATTAAAGTAAAATAATAATTATTATTATTAAATAATAAAATATAACTTAAATATAAAATTAAAAATATATAATAATATATATAATATTTCTTTTTTATTATAAATAATTATTTTATTATTATTATAATTTTATATAATAATAATATAATATTAAAATTTAATATTTATATAATATTATATAATATAAATAATATTTAATTTTAAAATAAAAATTAATTTATATATATAAATTATTTATATATTTTAATCCCTCCTTAATATAAGGTTAAAAAACCTATAATTATAATTTTCTAACTAATTTTATTTAATTAGTTTCTTTTATTATAACTTAATTTAATCTCTAACCTAATTTAAGCCTCCTTTTAAGCTATATAAGTGCTTTTATTTTTATAAATATAAATATTAAATTAAAACTTTTAAGCTTAAGTTTAAAATTCTTATAGATTTTAATTTCCTTTAAATTAAATTTATAATTTTTTAACTTTTTTAAAAATATATTAACTATTTTAAATATTAATAACTTTTCTTTAAAGTAGAGTTTTATCTTTATATAATTATAAATTTAATTGTTAATAGTTATTTCTTTTTTTATTTATAGTAGAGCTATTAGAACTATAAACTTAAAGTAGTAATGGAGTGTAGTTACCTTATTTAAAGGTTGTCTTTTAGTTTGGTGGGTTGACTGAGTGACTACTTTTAAGTAGTTTTACTTATAATATAGTGGAGTTAATAGATAGGTGTTTACTTATAAAGTAGAGTTAAAACCTTAATTAAAGGAATAGTAGCTTTATCTTTACCTATTTTAACTAACTTATATTTATACTTAAATTATATAGTAAATTTAATACTTATATATAGTGCTTACTAGCATTAAACTAGCCTATAGTCTATAATAGCTTTAACCTTTAATAGGCTAATAGCGCTAGCCTAAACCGATTAGGCACAGCTTAGCGCATTAATATAGGAAGGTATCTTCTAATAATAAACAGTATTATAGATATAGATTATAAAGTTACTAAAAAAGTTTTATATAGTAAACTTAACTAAGTTAATCTTTAAAAGATATATTATATCTTATCCCTTTAAGACTTTAACTATTTACTTCTAGCTTAATAGTAGAATTAAAAATATAAATAATTTATATATTTTTAATTTTATTATTAAATTAAAAATATAATTAAAGTTTTAAAATAAAATATAAAATTTTTTAAAAATTAATTTAATTAAGTTTATTATATAAAACTTTTTCTAATTTTATATTTTATATTTATAATATTATTTATTATTAAAAAATACTTTTTATATTAATATATTAAATTATATTTTATTAATTTAAATTAATATTATTAATATATTAAAAATTAAAATTATTATAAATTATAAATTAATTTTAATATTATTAAATATTATATATAAAATTATTATATAAAATTAAGGTTAGGGGTTAAGGGTGGTAGGTGGGCTTTATAGGGGTTCTTATAAATTCTTTTATTAATAAAGTTATTATATTATTACCTCTTACTTTAAAGCTTAAAAAGTAACCTTCCTTTCTTCCTTTCTTCCTTAAATAACCTTACTTTTTAAATCCACTCTATTTAATATAAACTTAAGCCTTTATATTATAAAGTTTAAATAATATTTTATATAATTTAAATCTTTTAAATTAATTAAAATAAATAAAAAGAATTATTATTTTTTAAAAATATATATAAATTTTAACTTTATTTATAAATAAATATTTATTTATTAACTTTATAAATAAAATTATTTAAAAATAATTATTTAATTTATAAAATTAATAAATAAATATTTAAATTAATAAATATAATAACTTTTAATATTATATTTATATATATATAATTTAACTTTAAATTAAAGTAATTTTATATTAATATAATATAATAATATATTTAATTTTAAATTAAAGTTAATTTATATTAATATCTTATATTAATATAATTTAATTTAATTTAAAGTTAATATTTATATATTAAAAATAATATATATAAATTAACTTTAAATTAAAGTTAAGATATAAATAATATAAATAATATATTAATATTTTTTTATAAAATAATAAATTCTTAAAAATAAGTTATTAAAATATATAAATAATTTATAAAATATAAAAATATTTATTAATTTATATTATAATTAAATTAAATTAAAAGTTAAAGTATATAATAAAATATATAAATTATTTATAATTTTAAAGTTTTAAATTTTTAATATTAAAATTTTTAAAAGTTTTTTTTTAAAAATAAATTAAATATTATTTAAAACTTTATTTCTTTTATATTCTTTTATAATAATTCAATTATATTTATAAAATGTTATAAAATAAATAATTATTAATATTTATATATAATTAAGTTTTATTTAATAATTTTAATTAATAAATTAATTATTTTTTATTAATTTAATTTTATTATTTATTTTATAAATATTAAAAGAATCTTAAGAATGTATTTAAAATATTATTTATTTATTAATAATAATAATAATAAAAATATAATATTTAATATTTAATTTATAAAATATTTATTAAAACTTTTAAAGTTTATTTTAATAAAATTAATTTATTAAAGAAATTTATTTTATAATTATTATAAAATATATAAATATTATTAATAATATTATAATAATATATTTTATAAAATTATAATTTATTTTATATATTTAAAATTAATATATAATATTTAATATATAATATAAATTAACTTTATATTAAAATTAATTATATTATTATTATTATAATATTATAAATTAACTTTATATTAAAATAAAATAATAATAAATAATTTAATAAAATTTATATTAAAAAAATTTAAACTTTCTTTTATTAATTATATTATTATATTTATTTAATAAATTATTTAATATATATTTATTATTATAAAATATAAAATATAAATTAAATTAAAATTTATTTAATAATTTTTAATTTTTAAATTTTAATATTAAAATATTTAAAATTTAAAGTTATAAATAATTTATATATTTAAATATTTATAAAATATAAAATTATAATATAATATAAAATAATATTAATTTAAATTATTATAATTATATTTTTAACTTTAAATTAAAAGTTAAAAATATTATAAATATTTATTATTATAAATTAACTTTAATTTAAAGTTAAAATATATTTAATTTAATTTAATAATATAAAATAACTTTAATTTAAAATTAAAATATATTTAATTTAAAAATAATATAAAATAACTTTAAATTAAAATTAAAATATATTAAATTTTATTTATATTATTTTTTTAATTTTACTTTTAAAGTTATATTATAATAATAATTATATTATTCTTTTTATATATATCCTTTATAATATAAACCCTTAAAAACACTATATAATTTACTAGAATCTTATCTCCACGTGACTATCCCTAATGCTCCGCGCGGCACCGTCAGTAGTTCTGACGAATCCTGACTGCCTGACAGCAAGCGGCCCTTACCAGTGTCATAAGCCCTGGTGCATAGTCATTTCCGCCATTAAAAACCGCCCGGCATCGGCTCCCGAACAGTCACACCAGGTACCGTTCTGTCATCCGCTGCCCTTGTCACACCTGCTTCCTCGCCTGCAACTCGCACCACAGTCACCTGCAGGATGATACGCACAGTCCCGACGGCCTCCCCTATAAGGATGGGGAGCCGCCAAGCCCGGTGCCTCTGGACCGCACTGGGCGCGAGCAACGGGAGGCCAGCAACAATGGGCACATTTACCCCCCCGCGTGAATTCCACAGCCCGCATGGGTGGACGAGGATGTACTCGAGCGGGAGGAGGTACGAGACGGTGGTCGTTGGTGCAGGCCCGGGCGGCATCGGGGCTGTCGGAAACCTCCTCGAGGCGAACAAGGGCCCGATCTTGTGGGCCGACGAGGCGTTTGACGGGGGCCGGCTCAACAAGCACTACCGCGAGGTCCCTTCAAACACCAAGGTCAAGTTCTTCACCAGGTATGCCGAGGGGGTCGAGGTGTTCAGGGACATCGCCAAGGAGACCCCTGAGCCCAACGCGATGAGCCACCTCCTCGGCCTGGACGCAGAGAAGACATGTCACATAGCACAGGCGGCGGACCTGTGTCTCATGTTGACGGACGGGCTGGACGAGCAGAGGGGCGTCACGAAGCACCAGGGGAGGGTCACCGATGCGGCGTGGTCAGGCTCGACCTGGAGCGTCTCGATTGCTCGGCCGGGCGGCACGCCCACGCAGGTCGACGCCAGCAGGCTCGTCCTGTGCACCGGCTCCTCGCCGACCAGCGGCCCCCTGCCCGTCAGCCACCTGCAGCACGTCCACCTCGACACCGCCCTCTCGCCCACGCTCCTCTCCAGGACCCTCCCCACCGACCAGCCCGTGCAGATCGGCGTCATCGGCGCCTCCCACTCCGCCATCCTCGTCCTGCGCAACCTGTCGCGCCTGGCGTCCGGCACCCACCCGCGGCTGCGCATCAAGTGGTTCACGCGCCACCCGCTGCGGTACGCCGAGGAGCGCGACGGCTGGATCCTGCGCGACAACACGGGGCTCAAGGGCGAGGTTGCGACCTGGGCGCGCGAGAACCTCGAGGAGGGCGTGCTGGCCTCGTCGTCCGTGTCTGGCCACCTCGTCAAGGTCGCGACCAGCCACGGCAGCGAGGCCGAGACGTACGCGCGCGAGCTCGCGGGCTGCACGCACGTCTGCCAGGCCATCGGGTACAAGCCCGACCCGCTGCCGGAGCTGAGGGTCGACGGGAGGACGGTCGCCCCCCGGTTTGACAACGCCACCGGCGCCTTTGTCGATGCCGCGTCCGGGGGGAGGATCCCGGGGCTCTTTGGCGCCGGCATCGCGTTTCCGCAGCGGGTGGTCGACCCGGAGGGGAATGTTGAGTACGCGGTGGGGCTTTTTAAGTTTATGAATTTTCTAAAGAAGGTGGTGCCGGGGTGGTAGGTAAGGGTAAAATTATAAATATATTATTAAATATTATACATAGATTAACTTTAATATAAAGTTAAAATATATTAATATTTAATAATATATATAAATTAACTTTAATATAACGTTAAAATATATTAATCTTTAATAATATATATAAATTAACTTTAATATAAATTAAAATATATAAATAAATATTTAATTTATAAATTAACTTTAATTTTAAGTTATTTTATATTAATATTAATATAAATAAAATTTAAAATTATTATTAATATAAATATAAATATAAATATAAATATAAATAAAATTTAAAATATATTTTATTTTAAAACTTTTATAATTATTATTTTATTATTAAAATTATAAATTAATTATATAAATATATATATATATAAATAATAAAAGTTTTATTAATTATTTATTATTTAATTATTTAATATTATTTATTTATTTATATTTTTAAAATATAAACCTTCTTTTATAATCCTTTTAAACCTTTTATTTTATATAAAATAATATTATTTTAATTTAAATTAATATATTAAAAATAATTACTTTATTTTTATTTTTTCTTATAATAAATTATTTAAATATTTACTTTAACTTTATTATAAAGTTAAATAATATTATTATTATATATTAATTTATTTTAACTTTAATATAAAGTAAATATATATATATATAATTTAAAATATATAAATTAACTTTATATTAAAGTTAAAATTAATTAATATATAATAATAATATATTTTACTTTAATATTAAAATTAAAATATATATAATATATATATATATAATATTATAAATTTAATTTATAAATTAATTATAATATTATTAATATAATATTCTTTATAAATAATATATTTAATATATTTTTATATATTTTATTTTATATAAAATAAAGTATATAATATAAATTAAAACTTTAATAATAAATATTTATATTTATTAATATTAAATTTAATTTATTTAAATTTTATTTTTAATAATAATTATAATATAAAATATAATAAAATAAAAGTTTAATTAATATAATTTTAAATAAAAGAAATATTTTATTTTAAAATAATTAAATAATATAAATATTTTTAAACTTTAATAAAAGTTAATTTATAATAATTTATAATATTAATATTTTTAACTTTATATTAAAGTTAAAAATATTTATTATTATAAATTAATAAAATTTAACTTTAATATAAAGTTAAAAATATATAATAATATATATAATATTTTTAATTTTAATTATTATAAAAATTATTTTATTATTATAATAATTCTATATAATATTAATATAATATTTAATAATAATTAAAAGAATAAAATAAAATATTAAATAAATAAATTTAATATTTATATAATATTATATAATATAAATATTATTTAACTTTAATATAAAGTTAATAAATATTAATATTATTTAATATATATTTATTAACTTTATTTTAAAGTTAATTTATAATAATATATAATATTAATATTTTTAACTTTAAAATAAAGTTAAAAAATATATATTAAATAATATTAATATTTATTAACTTTATTTTAAAGTAAAAAAATACTATTTAATAATATTTATAATTTATAATTTCCTTAAACTAAGCTATATATTTATTATAGCTGTGGTGAGGGCCTTGGGAGCTGGTTATGAGGATCCGCGGCGAGAACCTCCATGGGTGCGGCCGGGAAAAGGACAAGAGGCGGAGAGAAGCACACCAAGATGTTGCGACGGAGCGTTTAGTCAAAGGATTTTCACTTCATCACCGGAGAGCATGCAACATACAAGTTGGGGTGTGGTTAGGCAGCTCTGCAAACATTGTCTACAACATGGCTTGCCCCTCCAAGACATTATAGTACGGCTTTCCGGATCTTTAGTACTTACTATTTATATTAAGGCGTCACATTATGGCGCCACGCCGGAGGAGAATGGTGGCACCGGACACAGCTGGCTTGGGCTCTCCTCCCAGACGCCACAGAGAGTAAAGCTGGCGAGACAACAGGTGGAACTCCTCATCATCGTCCACCGCTGTTCCTCGGTCGCCTGGGCCGCCCGGGCCAGGCATCACCATCGCCAGCTCCGACGACCAGGACCAGCCGCGCAAGACCGACGCCCGGCCCCGGGGTATTGTCACAGCAGACAAAAACCATGTTCCAAACGCCTTTGGCCCGCTCGCCCTCGATCAGTCCGATGTGGCCGCACAGCGTCCCCTCGAGCCCGTCTATGAGCGAGGCTGTCTGGGAAGTCGCTGATGGCCCGCGGTTGGCGGCCCGCGTCGGCTGGGGCTTCACACGCGATGTTCTCCAATCGGCGATAATAATAGGTCCACATAAGGGTGCCGCTAATAATACTGCGGCCAGAGTAATGAGAGCTGCGAGTAAACGACAACCTCATGGCCGAGGCCAGTACTAGAGGCGCGCAGGGCGGCGAGGTTGGCAGCCGCTGTCGACACACTGCTGGATAAGTCTCGACATGAGCTCACCCCGAGGACGCAGCGAGTGGTGACTACTGCTTTCCTAATGACCCATCCCCGGCAGTAGAAGAAAGAAAGGAGTAAACTAGCGCTATATAGGTAATTAAAAGACGGACATTGTCGTCTTGTTGACGGGTTTCGTCCTCGACGGTCTAGGTGGTCCGAAGGCTGTAACAAATGACTGCTATATGAAGCGCAGCATAAAGACGGCGATAATAAACTAGATTAGCATGCCGCCAATGACGGTATACTAGGGGATCTTACACTAGTCCCTAGCTATATTATTATTAATTATATTATAAAATAAATATTATTAATATATAATAATATAAATTAACTTTAAATTAAAGTTAAAAAGTATTAATATTATTTAATAAATATTTTTTAACTTTAATTTAAAGTTAATTTATATTATTATATATTAATAATAATCTTTAACTTTAATTTAAAGTTAATTTATATTTATATTATTAAATATATATTTTTAACTTTAATATAAAGTTAAAATATATTATATATTATTTTATATATAATTTTAAAGTTAAATTTTATTTATATTAATATTTAAAATATATTATAATATATTTTAAATATTAATTATTAATTATATATAATTTATAATTTTTATATAAATAAATATATTATTAAATTAATATATATTATTATATTATCCCTTTTAAATATAAAGCTAAAAGACTTATAATTATAATTTTATAACTAGTTTTTTATTTAACTATATTATATTATTATAACCTCATCTAGCCTTATTCAAGCTTCTTTTTAAGCTTTTCTAGCTTTTTTCTCTTTAAAAGAGTTAAATTTAAAGGGGAGCCCTCAAGCTTAAGTTTAAGATTTTTATAAATTTTAATTTCCTTTAAATTAAACTTATAATCCCTTAGCTTCTCTAAAAATATATTAACCATCTTAAACATTAATAACTTCTCTTTAAAATAAAGGTTTACCTTTATATAATTATAAATCTAGTTGTTAATAGCCATTTCTTCTTCTATTTATAAACTATTAGATCTATAAACCCAAATAATGGAGTGTGGTTGTCTTATCTAGTTGTCTTTTAGTTTGGCTAAGCAACTGCTTTTAAGTGGTTTTACTTATAACGCAGCAAAGCTAATAAATGAGTATTTGCTTATAAAGTAAAGTTAGAACCTTTAGGGGAATAATAGCTTTATCTTCACCTATTTTAGCCAATTTATATTCACCTAAATTATATAATAACCTTGTATATAGTGTTTAATAGCGTTAAGATTAGGTAGCTTATAGTTTGTAATAGCTTTAACCTTTAACGGGCTAACGGCGCTAGCCCGAACAAACTAGGTACGGCCTAGTATACTAGTATAAAAAGGTGTTTTCTAATAATAAATAGCGTTATAAATAATTATAAAGTTACTATAAAAAGTCTTATATAATAAACTTAGCTAAGTTAATCTTTAAAAGATATATTATATTTTATCCCTTTAAAACCCTAACTATTTATTTTTAATTTAATAATAAAACTAAAAAAATATAAATAGTTTATATTATTATATTATATTATTATTTATAAAATAAAATATTATTTTTATTTTTATTATATTTATTTAAAATAATATTTTTATAATATTAATTTATTTTAATTTTATATTAAAATTAAAATATAATAAATAATATTAATATAAATTATTTATATATTAAAATTATAAAAATAATTTAATAATATTAATATTATTTAATATATATTTTTAACTTTATATTAAAATTAATTTATAAAATATATAATATATATATATATTAACTTTATATTAAAATTAAATTAAATTTAATATATTATATTAATATAAATTTATTAAATAATTTAAATTAAGATTTATAAATAATTATTTATTATAATTTTTAAATTATTAAATTATTAAAATAAAACTTATTAATAAAATAATAATATTTATTTTTAATTATTTATATAAATTATTTATATATTTTTAATTTTATTATTAAATTAAAAGTAAATAATTAAAGTTTTAAAAATTAAAATATAATATATTTTTAAAAGTTAATTTAATTAAATTTACTATATAAAACTTTTATAATAACTTTATAATTATTTATAATATTATTTATTATTAAAAGATATCTTTCTATATTAATATATTAAACTATATTAATTTAAGTTAATATTATTAACTTTAATATAAACTAATCTATTAAAAATTAAAGCTATTATAAATTATAAGCTATTTAATTTAATATTAATAAGTATTATATATAAGTATTAAATTTATTATATAACTTAAGTATAAGTTAGTTAAAATAAGTAAAGATAAAGCTATTATTCCTTTAAGTTTTAACTTTACTTTATAAGTAAATATTTATTTATTAGCTTTACTATATTATAAGTAAAACTATTTAAAAGTAGTTATTTAACTTACTATATTATTAAACTAAGAGATAGCTAAATAAAGTAATTATATTTATTATTATATATAGTATTTAAATTTATAATTTTAATAGTTTATAAATAAAAATAATTATTAATAAATAAATTTATAATTATATAAAAATAGATTTTTATTTTAAAGAAAAGTTATTATTATTTAAAATAATTATATTTTTAAAAGTTAAAAATTATAAATTTAATTTAAAGTATATTAAAATTTATAAAAATCTTAAATTTAAGTTTAAAAATATAAGCTTTAACTTATTTAAAAGGAAAAGTTAAAAAGTTAAAAAACTTAAATTAAATTAAAATTAAATTAAATTAAAATTAAATTAAATTATAATATAATAAAATAATTAAATAAAAATTAATTAAAATTTTATAATTATAAATTTTTAACTTTATATTTAAAAGATTAATTATTTATATAATAATTTTTTATTATTATTAAAATAAATTATTTAAAATAATAATTATTTTTATTATATTTTAAAATAAATTTATATTAAAATTTATTTAATAATATAAATTAATAATAATTATTAATTTTATTATTTTATATACTTTTAATATTAATTAAAATTATAAAATTATTATTTATTATAATTTTATTATTTTAATTATAATATTATTAATAATATTTTATATAAATTTATTATTATTAATTAAAAATATTATATATAAGTTTTAATTAATATAAATTATTAATTATTAATTATTAATAATATTTTAATAATTTTATATATAAATAAACTTAAAAATAATATATAATTATATTAAATTAATTAAATATTAATAAATTAAAATTATTTAAAATATAATTTTTATTTTATTATAATAATACTTAAAATTAAATATTAATTTTATATAATTAATTTTAATTATTAAAATTAATAAAAGAAATATTATAATTTAAATAATTTAAATAATTAAAATATATAATAAATAATAATAAAACTTTTATTTAATATTTTATTTACTTTATTTTTATAATATTTTAAAAGAATTTAAATTAATTATATTTATTATTATTATTATTTTTAAATATAATATTATAATATAATATTTAATATAAATAATAAATATTAAAAATTTAAAATTATATTATAATTTTTAAAAGAATAAACTTATATTTTAAATAATATTTATAAAATTATTTAATTATACTTTAATTTATATATTATATATTCTTTAATATTAAAATAAAAATCTTTTAATTAAATATTTTATTATAATATTTTAATGTACTTTTATTTTTATTTTTTAATTATATTTATAATAATTATATTTATAATAATTTTATTATAAACTTTTATAATTAACTTTTAAAACTTTTATTATAATTATAATAAATATATAAATTAATTTAAAAATTTATAAATTATATTTATAATTATATAATATTATTTAACTTTATATTAAAATAAATAATATTATTATTATTTAATATATAATTTTAATTTTATATTAAAGTTAATTTATAATAATATATTTTATTTATATTTATTAACTTTATATTAAAGTTAAATTAAATATAATATAATATATTAATATAAATTAACTTTAATATAAATTAAAATATATATTAAATAATAATATTATTTTAAATTTAAATATAATATTAATTTATTTAATAAATAATTTATTTATTTAATATTTTAAATTAAATTATTAAATTATTATTAAAATAAATAAATTATTTATAAATAAATTAAAATTTATAAAATATTAAAATAATTATTTTTATATAATATAAATATATAATATTAATTAAGTTTAATTTAAAATTAATAAATATAATAATATTTATTTAATATTATTTAATTTTAATATAAAGTAAAATAATATATTTAATATTAAATATTATATATTAACTTTAATTTAAAGTTAAATAATATTATATATTATATATTTATTAACTTTAAATTAAAGTTAATAAATATAAATATAATATATTTTATATTTATAATTAAATTTATAAAATATTATAAATAATATTAATTATTATTAAAATATAAATAATATAATAATAATATTATTAAAAGATTTATAATTATAATTTTTAATTAATTTTTAAGTAATTATTTTATTTTATTATAATTTAATTAAAATTTTATATTTAATTTAAACTTTTAATTTTTAAATTTTTATTTTAAAATAATTAAAGTTTTATATTTTTATATTTAAATTTATATTTCTTTATATTTTTAAAATTATATTAATTATTTTAAATATTAATAATATTTTTAAAATATAATTCTATTTATATATAATTAAAATTTAATTATTAATAATTATTTTTATAAAATTAATAAAATTATAAATTTAAAATATTAATAAAATATAATTATTTTATTTAAAATTATATTTTAATTTAAAATATAATATATTTAATAATTAATTTTAAATATTTTATTTATTTAATTAAAAGTATATATTTAATTTTAAAATAAATAAATAAAGTTAAATTAAATTATAATAAAAGATTAATTAAATAAAAATTAATTAAAAATAATATTTATAAATTTTTAACTTTATATTAAAAATATTTATTATATATAATTTATTATTTTATAAATATTATATTAATATTTTTAATTTTAATTATATTATTTTAAATTATTTTATTTAATAATAATTTTAAATTTAAATTTAAAATAAAAATTAAATTTAAATATATATTAAATAATATTAATATAAATTAATTATATTTTAAAGTTAATAAATTTAAATATTATAATATTAATATAAAATAACTTTATTTTAAAGTTAGAATATATATATTAAATAATATTAATATAAAATAACTTTATTTTAAAATTAAAATATATATATTAAATAATATTAATATTAATTAACTTTATTTTAAAGTTAAAATATATAATAAATAATATTAATATAAATTAACTTTAATTTAAAGTTAAATAATATTATTTAATAATATTTATATTTAATAAATCTCTATTTATTATCTTTTATTTAATATTTTAATAATATCTAGAAGTAGAAAGTTATACTATTAGATAGAGCTTATTAGGGCGTATATAGTGGTGTATTTTACATGCTAGGCCTAGCCTATAATGGAGGCGCGCTGCCTCTCTCTTGTCTTGTTTAGGAGCTAGCCGCTGAACCCTCTAACCTCCGGCTCGGCCTCCATGCACTACACCGAGCCAGCTGGTGCGGTCCTCGCCCACAGTCAGTCCCTCCTCAAAAGTGACCTCCGCAACCACATGAGGTCCGGCGTTGAACAAGGAGGACATCACTCGCCATGACGGAAAAATGGCACACAGTCACCCGGAAGATATGTCAGTCGCCCCCCTGGCCTTTTCATCACGCTCTACACCACTCATCACCTTTTTGGGCTCGCATGGGTTCTCTTCCTTATCGGCTGGATTGTTCGGCGAGGGCCTTTCTGGGCGTACGGTCTTAGGACCGCTTCGTTACCGACCTGCGCAACATAATATGAGATGTGTCCCTGGTTTCATGGAAAAGGGGTGCCGGAGGGGTAGCGACAACTGGGTATGTTGTGATCTTCCCGCCACAGCAGCAGCAGCGGATCAGGAACAATGGCCACAGCCCGAGCCCCCGTCACCTGCAGCTCTCGGCTCTGATCCGCTGCCGCCCGAATTCGCCATGCCGAAGCTCTCCGCATCAGGCCCGCTATCCACTGATTGTTTTCAGGTTACTATCTGGGAAGTCCAGGGAGAGGATGCATCTGCAGAGGACATGACATCGGCCAGAACGGACCCCAAAATCCGCGGGTCGCGAATCACACGCTCTCTCCGGAGCTGGTGCCACTGTCCTTCGGTCCTCACGTTCCACAGCCTTTCCTCATCCGGCATCTCAAACTCCAGGTCCTCAGGTCTCAGGAGTCCTAGTGATATATTTTAAATTACTATGAGGGGGTTAGAACTAAAGTATATTGTGGCTAAGTTAGGGGATGTGCCTGACGGCCGATGCTAGCGCCTACCGTCAAGCTCTTAACTTATAAGCTCTTAACTTATATTACACACCCTACCTCTATAAGATATAATAAGAGAGGTACATTAAATATTATTTATAAGGAGCGCTATATTAAATAGATTAAAGTTAAATTAAATTACTAAATATTAATTAATTTAAATATATAATATTTAATAAAATAAAGTTATTTTTAAAGTTTATTAAATAATATATTTAAATAAAATATTTTAAGTAATTTATAAAATTATATTTAATTTTAAAATATATTATATAAATATTTATTTTAATAAATAAATTATTATAAATTATAATAAAAGTTAAATTAAATTAAATTATAATTAATATAAATATATTTAAACTTTATATTAAGTTAAATTAAATATATTAAATATTATTTATATATTTTAACTTTAATATAAAGTAAAAATATATTATTATTATTTAATATATTTAATTTAACTTTAAATTAAAGTTAAATTATAATAATATAATTTTAATTTATTTTAATTTTAATATAAAGTTAAAATATATTTATATAATTTTATTATTTTATTTTAATATTAAATATTATAAATTAATAATTATAAATTAATTAATAAAATAATATATATTATTTATTTTTAATTTAAATAATATTTATATTTTATATTATTTTATAAATTATAAATTATAAACTATTTATATTTTTAATTTTATTATTAAATTAGAAATAAATAATTAAGGTTTTAAAATAAAATATAATATATTTTTAAAATTAACTTAATTAAGTTTACTATATAGAACTTTTATAATAACTTTATAATTATTTATAATACTATTTATTATTAAAAATACCTTTCTATATTAATATATTAGATTATATTAGTTTAAATTAATATTATTAACCTTAATATAAATTAGTTTATTAAAGGTTAAAGCTATTATAAACTATAAGCTACTTAGTTTAACGTTAGTAAGTATTATATATAAGTATTAAATTTATTATATAACTTAAATATAAATATAAGTTAGCTAAAATAAGTAAAAATAAAACTACCATTCCCCTAATTAGGGTTCTAGCTCTATTTAAGCAAACACCTATCCATTAGCTCCACTACATTATAAGTAAAACTACTTAAAAGCAGTTACTTAGCCTACTATACAATCTATTAAACTAAGAGACAACTAGGTAAGGCAACCATACTCTATAGCTACTCTAAGTTTATAGTTTTAATAGCTTTATAAAAAAATAAATAGCTATTAATAACTAAATTTATAACTATATAAAGATAGACCTTTACTTTAAAGAGAAGTTATTATTATTTAAAACACTTAATATATTTTTAAAAAAGCTAAGGGATTATAAACTTAATTTAAAGTATATTAAAATTTATAAAATTTTAAACTTAAATTTAAAGAATATAAAGCTTTAATTTATTTAAAAAAGATTAAAAACTTAAAGAAAGATTTAAATTAAATTAAAAATTAAATTAAATTATAATATAATAAAATAATTAAATAAAAATTAATTAAAATTTTATAATTATAAGTTTTTAACTTTATAATTAAAAGAATTTATATTTTATATTATTTTATAAATAATTTTAATTTTAAATTAATAATTATAAATATTAAAAATATTATATATATATATATATATAAAATAATTTTATTAATTAAATTAAATTATATAAAAGAAATTTAAATTAAAAGATTTAATTATAAACTTTTATTATATTATAAATATATTATAACTTTATTTTTAAATTAAATTATATTAATTTAATAAATTAATATAATTTAATTTAAAATAAAGTTATAATATATTAATATATTTTAATTAATTTTATTTAACTTTATAATAAAGTTAAATTATATAAATATATTATAATAATATATTATAACTTTAATATAAAGTTAAAAATAATAAATATTATATATTATTATTAATTATATTATTTTAATAATATTATTAATTATTAAAATATTTAAATTAAATTTTAAAATTATTAATATTAATATAAAATTATTATTTAATATATTAATATAATATTATTTAATATTATTTAATATATATATTTTAACTTTATATTAAAGTTAAAATTATTAATATTATTAATATATATTTATTTACTTTATATTAAAGTTAAAATATATTAATATAATTTAATATATATTTATTAACTTTATATTAAAGTTAAAATATATTAATATAATTTAATAATATTTTTTAACTTTATATTAAAGTTAAAATATATTAATATTATTAAATATATATTAATATATTTTATAATATTATATTTATAATATAATATATAAATAAAGCTTATAAATTTTTTAATATTAATATTAATTAAAATATTATAATAAAATTATATAATAAAACTTAATTTTTAAAGATAACTATTATATAAATAAATTATATAAAAATCTTAATTAAAAAATTATCTTTTAAAAATATAAATATTTAAGTAAGTATTATAGCTCCTCTATTTAAATATATAACTAACTTTAAAAGAACTTAAAATAAAGAAACAATTTATAGTGTACCACTCTAAGACTTTCACATTGAAGTATTAAAACTAAAGGTAAGGTATAATTTTATATATCTACATTCACTAACAAATACTACACTCACTTATTTATATTCACACACACATATCACACAGGCAGTTCACATACAGGAGAGTCACATTAGCATTAATATGTACCTCCTATCTATATTGCCACGGGCCCAAGGGCCACGACACCCCAAGGGCCACGGCAGGGCAATAAATCAGCCGGCGCGTGGCTCAAGCTGTGTGCGACCACAATCCTGCGTGCGACAGGTCATGCCCGTCTGACTGCAGTGGTCGCACGCGTACAGGCGGGAGGCAATGTCCCGGGGGCTGCACCAAGAGCAATCAAGGCCCTGCCGCTCGCAGGTCCCGCACCCCAACGCGAGGTTCCTGGGCGGCTGTCTCGGGATGAGGATCTCACCATCCAGCACGCAGACCTCACCCCTCGCCCAGCAGCGGCTGCAGCCGATGTCGGTCGCATAGCTGGTGTCGCAGGGCCGTAAACCGCTCGGCTGAGTGGGCTGAAGTTCTCGCGACTGTAGAAGTATTGTGCCAGGCGTGCCCGTTCGGTTTCGGTCACCTCGTCGGGCAGTGCGCACACCGCAAGATGCAGATCCTGCATTCTCATCACCTGGTGGATTTCGAGAACGGGAGGGACAACTGGGCAGGTTCTACCACCATGTCCCTGCTGCCTGGCGGTGACGTGTCTCGCGCGACCTGGGCCATCGTGCGAGCCCCCGAGCCTGCAGTGGCTGGGCCTCGCGCAGATTGTGGCGTGGCCGAGGCGGGCACACGTGCAGGCTGGACGGTGCCAGAAGCCGCAGTAGCCGGGCCAGCGTCGCCATCATCTTTCTGTAACGATAGCTTCGCCATGGCATCCTCGTCGCCTTGCTGGTAGTACGATTCGCCAAATTTCCCTTTCGATACGTCTGAAATCGCCAGCTTTGCCACCCTATCGAACTCAGCCTGAAATTCTTCCTCAGAGCAGCCGCGGAAGATCGGTTCCTGAGAAGGCGTCTTGGCCCCAGGTCCCTGGGCCTGGACTGGCGGCTCCGCTGGCTGGAAGTTCTGACCCTTGTACGGTCCAATGGAGGAGTCACCACCGAGGCTCGGACGGCCTTGTGTGTCGACGTGACCCGTGGGACCAGTGGCCTGTCCATGAGCCTGGGACCGAGACTGAGTCCTCTGGTCGAACCCATGCACAGGCTCTGCCTGTGAGCAGGGAACGCCAAAGGACGAGCCCGACGAGCCTGTCAGGCCTTGCGGTGCGGTGGCGGTCGCAGGCCTTGCCTGGCCGACACCGGTACCCGTCGCGGGCACGCCTCCGTATGGTGGGGCAGCCTGCTCGGTCGCCGGCTGTGCCATGCCGAAGACAGGACCCACTGCGGGCGCAAGTCCATATGGCGAGGCAGCAGTCGCCGTTGCCGGCTGTGTTATGGGCATGCCTCCGTGTGACGGGGCAGCCTGCTCGGTCGCCGGCTGTGCCATGCCGAAGACAGGACCCACTGCGGGCGCAAGTCCATATGGCGAGGCAGCAGTCGCCGTTACCGGCTGTGTCATGCCGAAGACATTACCCATCGCGGGCATGCCTCCATGTGACGGGGCAGCTTGCTCGGTCGCCGGCTGTGCCCCGCCAAAGACAGGACCCACTGCGGGCGCAAGTCCATATGGCGAGGCAGCGTGCTCGGTCGCCGGCTGAGTCATGCCGAATCCAGTACCCATCGCAGACCCCCCTCCATATGTTCCATTTAGTGGGGCAGCAGGTGGGCTGAAGGTTCCAAATGCAGGGGCCGCCTGCGGGTTATGGGTCCCAAATGGTGGGCTTGACATACTAGACAAGCCGGCACCATACCCTGTCGAGGGCTGGACTGGGGCTGTCGCACCGAACACGTACTGGTGGCCGTGCAAGCCTCCCCCTGGGTGGCCTGCTGGCAGGTTCTGAGTGCTGGCGAAGGGGTTGGCGAGTGTGGGCGTCGCCTGCCCCGCGCGCGAGGCGCTGCGCGCTGCCACCTGTCTCGCGAACGCGTCAAGAGCGTCGAGCGACTGCATGTGCTGGTTCGCATTCATGAAGTTGACGACCTCTTGGTACGTGATCTCCGTGCCTGGTTCATACAGCGACCCGATCGTCGGGCGCTGGGGTGAAGGTGGTGGCACAGGATAGCCTACCTTACCTGCTCGTGGGACAAAGGGAGTCGTCAGTGTCTTGTAACTCCAATGACGAGGATGTGTGAGGTCGGACTGGGGCGTCGCTCGGCCTGGGTAGCTGTGTTTACTTACGAAGATCTGCCTCGAATTTGAGGACGAGCTCGTACAGGACCAGTGCCAGCGGTCTGCTGCGCATCTGCTCCTGTGGGATACCTGACTGGAAATGAAGGCGAATCGCCGTCATCATCTCGTTGACCAGCTGAGGGTAGTATGCCCTGAGCTGGCGGAGTTCTTGGGTGAGTACTTCAATATTCTGCGACATGTTGCTTGTGAAGGACTGAAGAAAAGAAAAAGTCGAAAAAAACAAAGTCTGGGACGAGGCGTGGGGTTTTAAAGGCCATGGCCTCCAGCAGCACACTAGCCCTGCGGCCAATCCTGGCAGCCAGAAATGTGGGACCCCCCAGTTGGAGCTGCTATGTACCTTGTATTCCACCTGGTCTCTGTCTTGTGTGTTTTTCCATCGCTCGACGTGGCCCGCCAGCCTCTGCCTGGGGCCTTGCGCCACGGTGGAGAGAAGGGGCTGGGCAACGTGCTAGGAACCCACAGAAGCCTGTATCACCCTTCCCACAATGTCTCACGAACCCAATCCACACAAGAGGCTATATGCCCGATCGTAGTCCTTCTTGGAAATGCAATAAGTCCCGCGCAAGCTACACAGTCTCTGGCCTCTGTTTGCTCGCCCTGTGGGCTGCTGGCCTGCGGTAAGCAAGAGACCTGCCCAGCCAGCGGGCCACGGCCAGGATTTGTGGGCGGCTCTCTGGTCGCATGAGTGCCAGCCAGAGAGCTCTTAGGCGCAGTCTGATTGTCGTTCAAGAGCATGCAAGACAGCGACCCACGTCCTGGTTGTGCACCTGGCCGCCCCACACCACCCCGCCTGGCCATGGGGCCAAATGCAGCTCAATCGCAAAGACTCGGCTCACGTGCCTTCTTGACTTGTATCAGTGGACGCAAAAATAAGGGTGAATGCGGAAAATGCAAATCGATCAAAGTCTGCCCGCATCCTGACGACAGCACCCGCTGAGCCCCATGTTCCACCCAGACATATGACCCCAACGGCTGTTGGCATTTCCCAGGCCACTTGCCTGCCAACTTATGCCAGTGACACGTAATTTTAATGAGATGGGAATGAGCGCAGCCCTTATGGTTGTAGTGCGGGACTCATTGGTGATGACCTGACGTCGGTCGGGCTTGTGTAACGTCCTTGCCGTTGGGCTGCACGTTTAGGTACCTAGGTACGGAGTACGTGCACTACTACACTAGGGAGCCGTTCGGGCGGATCTAGCCGCCGTTACATCGCGTCGATCTGCAGCCTCCCCGGTGGGTCGGGCAAGTCGAGGTACAGTACAAATGATGTCTCAGGTGATGGCGGAACGTGTGTGTGGAGGCAGCACGCAAATTCTTTTCGGTGTGGCTTGAAAGTCTAAGAGTAAGATATCACAAGGGCGATTCAACTATATTGGGTAGACCTACCAGATGTGATGAAAAGGAGCCATGGTTCTTGGGTTGACCTGCGAGCTGGGGGTACATGTAGGCATGTACCTGCGCTAGAGACCTGCAGGGGCAGCTAGCCCCACCACCCGCCGCCCTACCCCACAAAACACAAGCCGAGTCCCAGGAATGATGCCTTCCTTTCTTTTTTTCTTCTTCAGTTTCAGTGCAAGATTATAACTGGACTCACCCCGTCATCTTTGTTTGATTATACATTGATGACACATTACAACATGTCTTCAAATAGACGCAACGATAGGAGTCGATCTCCTCGTCGCGACAATGGCGGCCAAGGTCGGTCCCAGTCTCGACGAGGCTCCTCGCGACCAGCAGGCCATCGCGACTATCGCGAGCTCGATTACGGCAATCGCCCAGACGACCCGGGAGCTCCAGGTCCGAGCGTATATGGGTCGAACCCGACTGTGATCTTCTGCCGAACCTACAACGGTCCTCCCTCTGACGGCGCACCGGCGAGCGGGCGTGGCGGACGAGGCGGTAACCGCGGTGGCCAAGGCAGTAACCGCGGTGGCCAAGGCAGTAACCGCGGTGGCCAAGGCAGTAACCGCGGTGGCCAAGGCAGTAACCGCGGTGGCCAAGGTGGTAACCGTGGTGGCGGACGAGGCGGTAACCGCGGTGGCCGGGAAGACCGGGGCCGTAGCGTTACTGCTCGTCCGCGTGATAACCCGAGTGGCCCCATGCCGCCACCGCCCCAGCCACAGCCAAGAGCTCTGATAGAGCCAAGACCGGCTGAGCCAGCGGGTGGCTCGACTGTGTCGCAGACGGGCAAGACGCCCAGAGGTGACCAGCCGAGGCTCAAGATCCCAGAGATTCGGAGGACGAAGTGTGGCGCCTGTCATCAGGATCATGACATCCGCTTCTGCCCCAGGCCCAACACCGAGGACGGGCGGACAAAGATCTGTCCCGTGTGCGACACTTCAGAGCACGCGTGGTGTGAGTGCAAGCACTACGACCCCGACGATTTGGCGACGAAGTGGATGGTCATCTGGTACAACCGCCGGTGCCTCCCGACCTTGGTCCACGACGACACCCTAAATGACGTCTTCCTGGGCAAGCTCTACCTGCTCGACGTGGAGAAGTCAATCGAGGAACGTACCAAGGATCTCAACGGGAAGGCCGGACCGCTGACTCCCAAGTTTGTCATGAAGCTCCTGCCACCCAAGCGCGCGGACGAGCGTGCCAAGTGGGCGCTCGAGGACAACGTCCAGAAGCAGCTCGACGCCGGCCGGAAGCTGCCGTGGGAACTCGAGAGAATCGTCCTCCAGTACAACTTCCATCGGCCCGACATGGCGGTCGAGGACGCAGCCACGAAGGAGATGCAGACCTGGAAGCTGGTCGAGGGCACCAAGACGAAGGTCATCCCCAAGGCACGCAAGCTGGACTACTTCCGCGAGCTAGACAAGAAGGCGGACGGGGAAAAGGAGCGCCAGGACGATGCCACGGCCGAGCTAAACTCTGGGATTTTCGAGACCATGAGAGAAATGAACCTCGACGGTGGCCGGAGCAAGGCCATGACCAGCAAGTCGAGAAGGTCAGGGCGGACTATCCCCCGGAGCAAGGCGCCAAGTGCCAGGGTATCAGCAGCTTCTGCGAGAGCCAGCCTCGTGGTATCGCCACCTCCCAGCCGGGCTTCCCGTCATCGAGAGGTGGCAGACTCTCCCGGCCAGGTTGGTCAGCCCTCGAGCGCCGCCCCGCAGGATGATGTGCCGCCCGAGGATGATGCACCTATGGTCTTTGACGACCATTCCGGCTTGCCCCCGGGTGATCAGCGGGCGAGACAGTCCAGCCAGGTATCAGCGGATTTCGGGGCCGCTTCACGGCCGGCCAGCGGCGACGAGGCTGCTGATCCCGCCGCCCAGACGGCAAGCGAAGCTGCCGTCCTGGGGGGTGGTACACAGGCTGATGGTGCGCAGCCCCCCACCGCTGCCGTCGAGGAGGTCTACACCGGTCCGGCCGATCTGCGGCCGATCATGTCGCAGATGCTGATACCGAGGGAACTGTGGCCGAAGGACGAACCGGTCAGGGACATCATGGACTACGGCCTCTTGCTGGCGTTGCAGGGAGCACACCCAGCCCTCCTGACGAATCGTCGCCCTCGACAATAGATGAATTGACTCTTCGTCTCTCTTACATGCCCCGCCCAGTGTGACTTGATGATGCTCGCGTGATATGTCTTGAATTTTGTGTGTAGAATGCCTCTTGTTAATGTCTGGTCCTTGTAGAGTAAGACTATTTGTAATGGCTTGTCGCACCACATTTTTTCGGCCTATACACCACGCCCATGCATGCCCAACGACGCCGTTGCATACACTTGCCTCTCGCCCATTGTGCCGGCACATACACCAGTCTAGTTGCTCACTGATATGCGCGGATCTAACCCTCCTATCGGTCTCTCGCTCGTGTGCGTGCCCCCATGCACCTGTCTCCTCTGGGATAGTATTGTTGATCTCGCCCCCACTTGGACGTTCTATCGTTCAGGGTCTACGTGCGCCACTCAGGTGTCGACGACATGTCTGCTGATTTGTGGTCCCGCGTTAATGCCCAGGTCTCCGTGCTTGTTGCGCCTGCTCGGCAAGTCCTTCCGAGCGGATATGACCCCTATGCGTGGGAATTGGTCGGGCTCATTTACGGTTCAAGGTGGTACAGCGCCGGTGGTGGGGACATGGGTGATCACACTGCATCCTGAAGTCCGCGGGGGGCTCCCGCCTCGCCTTGAAAGCCGCCCCAGTCGCGGCGACTGGCAAGGACAGAATAGCTACAGCTATGATAATTAAGGCCATGGGGTCCCACTATCATGGTGCTGTTTGTTATTGGCTTTGCTTTCAGGTGCATATACTACTAAGATATCGGGTACGAATGCGGCAGGACACAGAAACCCTGCCTGGTGTGTCCTGGACGGTCACGGCATCTGCATGCAAAGGGGCACTGTTTGGAGGGCCCACGCAAGGGGTCAAGGCACACTCTTTCTTGGTGGTCTTCCGAGCCGCAGTTGCGACAGGTGAGTGCCATCTTGTCGGCCCTGTCGGTCTTGCTCCGGGGGATAGTCCGACCTAGACTTCTCGGCTTGCTGGTCATGGCGTCCGGGGCGCGCGACGCGACCTTCTTCCTGATGTTCGGAGCAGCTGGGTCATAATCACTATCGGGGATCCGCCAGGCGTCCGAGCCGAGGTGGAGGCCAATCCTGGGCCTGACGAGCCCCCTGGAGACATCAAGCTGGCTCTGGGTCGGGCCGCCGTCCTGGTCTGCCAGTATGTCGTTCAGACACTCTGCAGTCAAGGGACAGTGCCTCTCGCACACGTCATATACTAAGTAGGTACTGCCCTTCGACGCACTCGAGTGCCTGTCTGATGGAGTGCTCCGCCCGCCACCGGAGGACACTGTGTGTCAGGTGCGCTGGCATCGCCCCAGAGTCCCTCGGCTTCTGCCTCGGCCACTGGTTGAGCTCCTGTTTGTCCCACTCGTCGAAATACCACCCTGCGGGCTGCAACAGCTTGCGTTGGGACATTCCATCGCGCAGCCTGTCTAGGGCCTTGGTGACGAAAGCAACAACCGTGGTCCTGAGCAGGAACAGCCTCTGTGCCATCTCGTCCCTGGGAGGGCTGGGGGTGGCTGACTTCTTCATGGCGTCATACCTATATATCTCTAATGTCCCCGTGTGACGCGATGCCGTTCTCCTGGCTGTTTCTATACCGCAATAGCGCCATGGATAGCGGCAAGGCTCCAAAGTCAACCAGGAGTTGAGCGTCGAGCGGCAAGATTGGTAGGATTGGCGCATCGTGGCCGTCTACCCGACAGGCGACAGCGTACATGAGGATGTACCTCAACTTGTTCGGGTCACCCTCCATATGCGGTGAACAGCCAGTTGCGTGAGGTTGCTCGTGAGGTCGTTGGCTGGCTAGGGATTGACGACCGTAAATATATCTTTGCCCTTGCCCACTTTCATCGAGCTGGGCCGGCCGACCTTGCCAGGCAGGGTAAAATCGATCCATAGTCCGAACTTGAAGAGGTCGTACAGCATACATTTATATCTTTGATTGTGACTGGAAAGACTGTCAGGTCAGCCACGGACCTATTCCCCCAAAACCCTAATGGCAGCATCATAAATATCCGTAGTCGAGCTCGTGAACATGAACTTGGGCACGGGGCCCTGCACCTCCGCGACAATAGTATTGACAATATCCTCAAAGAGAGCCGTGTACTCGACCGCCCCACGGATGCCAAACCCGATGGACACGCCGTCCCAAGTTGAGCCTCTCAGCAGCTCCCTGATCGCCGGCAGTGCCGCGCCGGTGTCCTTGCTGTCGGCGAAGTAGAGGGTGAAGTCGAATCCCGCTGCTCTCAGCCTTTCGAGCTCCCGGTTGACTTCCTGCTGGACCCGCTCGGGGCTGTAGGCAGGGTCCTGCGAGGAGCTTTCCTTGAGGATGCCGATGCCGAGGATCTTCCTTTTGGGTGCTGTGGGGGTCATTTTTCGCTAGAGGGAATTTCGATTTGAGTTTTGATTGATTGAAGGATCTGAACGGATACAGCGTCTTGGTAGGTGGATTTTGAGTGTGTTGCGAAGTTAGTGTCTCTGACTTCTGTGGCAGTTGGCAAACATAAATAGTTGGGCGGCCGGGCATCATCCAATCTTCGCAAGATTTGTAGACATTGCGTAAGCAGAACCGCGCTTACAGATCACTACAATAACAACAGGTATTGCCTTCTCTATTCGGCACGCGATGTTGAGGGCGAGCGCGAGATGCCAAGGCGTTAGCTGTGCCGGGACCTGGCATCAATTGGAGATCGTGTCGCTATAGAATGGGAAGCACCAGAGCCTATCACAATTTCAGCTAGCTTAGGATCTCAACAGCTATCCTTCCTCACTTACACCTACAACCTTGATTTATAAAAAAAACCTTAATAATTATCAAGGTTTGGACTGAAAGCTGAAAAGACTCTGCGGGTGCTGCACTTATCTAGGTACCTATGGCATCGGCCTTGGGAAACCATTCACAGGGAGCCACATTAGTCTCAGCTAGACTTTCAGCTCAGACAACCTTGAGCTTGACAGTCCCTGATGTGTTCCCCATTGGGATGGAGACCGAAAGTACTGTTCCGCACACCGTCAATTTGTAATCTTTCACCTCTTTCCGTAAAGCTGTTGTACATACTCCAGACCTTTGGTTGCCCCCTGCGCCGGGAGACGATACAGCCCTCTCGCGTGGCTGGATCACAACGCATTTCCACAAATGTCACACTAGGAGCGACTTTCTAACATCTGTTTTAGCAGATGAAGTTGGACGAGCTGCCGTGGAGAGCTACGGCAGCTGCCACAGACGGAGAGGTCCCTACCTCGGTAGAGCCGCGACCAGCATAGGAAGAGGCAAAAAGAAAAGACCAAAAACATACAGCACCGGGTATTCGCTGGTCGTCACCGACCCAACTACTAATCCAGCGATTAGTGGCTTGACTATGGGAGAGCGGACGGGATCCCGTATTTTCCACTATCTATGGCCGTATGTGCTTGAAACGGTGGAAAGGTGGATTATATGTGGAGTCTGACTGACTCGGAAGCCAAGGGTCAGTGGCCCCACGTTACCTCAGCACCTTCAAATGTGTCATGACTTCTAATTTATGAAATACATTTCAAAAAGGCTATAATTATGCTTGGGTATAATGTGCTTTTGAGTCTGGCCTTATGAGTGATCCAGAGGTAGGTTCGTCTTCAGGGATAGGTGCTGGATTTGCCCGCCATGGTTATCCAGAGTGGAATATGAGAAGTGACATATCTACTCCAGTATTTTCTTGGCTTGAGGCTTAGTTGACACTAGACATGAACCAGGCGCAATACGATGACCGTTCGTTGCATTGGGTGGGTCCAGGTGTCTGCTGTGCCGCTAGCTTGCTGCTGTGGCAGATGCATATATGCACGTCAACATCACTCGCACAAGGGTCTGCTCGTGAAGCTGAAATCAACAATTGGTATCACTATGGAATGCTGTGCGAAACGTGTCTAATAGTCCTTGATCTTCAAGACGGCCTTGCCGTGGTTCTCGCCCTTGAGCAGGCCGAGGAAGCCCTCCGCCGCGTTGTCAATGCCCTGTGTGACGTGCAGCTTAGTCTTGAAGCTACCATCCGCGATCCAGGCCTGCACCTTCTCCTGGTGCTCCCGGGCGTAGGCCGGGCCGAAGCCCTCGTCGCCGACGATGAAGCCCTGCATGGTGATGCGCTTTGACACGACATCCATCAGGTTCTTGACCCCGTACCGCTCAGACCGGTCCTTGACATTGTACTGAGAGATCTTCGATGCCTTGTCAGTATTTCGGTGCAATTTGAAAGGGGGAACGCTGGAGACATCACTTACCATGCCGCATGCGACAATCCTGCCGTGCACGTTCATGGCCTCGATAGCCCCCTCGAGGACCTCACCGCCGACGTTCTCGTAGTAGATGTCGATGCCGTTGGGGGCCAGCCTCTTCAGGGCGTCAGATGTCGACTCCTTCTTGTAGTTGGTGGCGGCGTCGAAGCCAAGCTCCTTGGTGATGAACTCTGCCTTGTCGTCGGAGCCGACGCTGCCAATGACGGTGAGGCCGTCGTGCTTGGCGAGCTGGCCGACGACCTGGCCCACGGCACCGGCGGCGCTGCTGATGAAGATGGTCTCGCCCTTCTTGGGCTGGCCGATCTTGTACAGGGACGAGTAGGCGGTGAGGCCGGGCATGCCCAGCTGGCCGAGGAAGAGCGCAGGGTCGAAGTTGTGGGGGTTGTACAGCTTGCGGGCGCGCCCGGCGGCGATGAGCTCCTTGGGGACGTAGGCGTACTGGGCGATGGGGACAAAGGCGGAGACCAGGTCGCCCTCGTTGAAGTCTGGGCTGTCGGACTTGAGGACCTTGCCGATGGAGGTGTTGGCAATGGGGCCGTCAATGTCAAAGGCCGGGCTGTAGGACTTGATGCTTGGGTCCCTCATACGGGGGCGCATGTAGGGGTCGAAGGATGCGACCAGGTTCTCGAGGACCAGACCCCCCTCGGGGACGGCATCCAGGTCGATGGGCCTGTCCTCGACGGCAAGATCCTGCCCGGGCACGGGGAAGCCCTGGGGGATCTTCTTGAAGATGAAGGTCTTGTTTGGGGTAGACATGGTGTTGGGTGGTTGGAACGAGGACGGCGATAAGACTGATGGGGGTTGAAGTGGTTTATCCCAGGGCAACTGGGCTGTCGAGTCAGGGCGGGTGATGCTGTTATATCCTGTTCACGGTGACGTTCTGATGAATAATGCAGGTCGACCCCCTACCCGCGGTCCCAGCCCGAAAAAGGGTTCCCACTCTCGTGCAGCCAAGTGCCGCTGCGTGTACGGAGGTAGTGTAAAATCTGGTCAACAGACAGTCGCCATGCCTCGGCTCAGGCCCTGCTGGTTTTAGTCATCTTCAGGGTCGCCGATCGCCGACGAGCCTCGGCGAGTGGGGCTTTTAGGCGGGCTCGCATTGAATAATGTTACCTGCTAAGAAGGCGTTAGAACGAACTAGAATGCGGACTGTGGATAAGAAAAGGAGTGCCAGGCTATGTTGCGATGTGTTTTTTTTTTGGTGTTTTTTTAACTGGGTAATTCTGGCTGACATATCAACTGTTGGCTGCTGTCCAGGGGACTCTGTCGGCTTTGCTCAAGTGCTTACTGCCTGCGCCGCCAACGTCCATCGCAGGCGCTAATTCGGGACGGGACCAGGTGCTCGGATCATGGCGCAATCAAGGCCCAGCAGCGTTGACGAAACGTCTTTTGCCCGAAGTATCACCGCAAGAGGGAATAGTCTTTGCTGATGCGAACCATCCAGTTTTGGGCGACGGTTCTAGATTCATTTGCACACGACCATGCCTCTGCGGCTGGTGCAGCTGGCCTAGATGAGTGCTGTCTTTGATCTCCCGCCACGAGTCGTCGAAAACACAACGACATCAGCTGGTCCATCACTACAGAGTCGGTCACAGCCATGCTGCCATGGAAACAGTGAGGCTCTTCTCAGCCCGCTCGCGGCCACTCCGCAAGCGTGTGAGGAGCGGGATGATATTGAGAGGTCAGCAGAACTCCTATGGCTTGTGTGGTTTGTGGTTATAAATCCAACCCCCCGCCGTTCACGAGACCGGGTGAGGCATGTCGGACTTTATTGAGGGTTCTTGGTAATTGCATCCCAAACTCCGGCCAGTCCAGGCTGACGTGTGTCCCCAAGTGTGTTCAACCTGTGCTGTTACCCCACGCCGCAGAACAAGCAGACCGGCCGGAGAGCCGAGGTTGTGCCAGGGATGACTGGAGTTGCACGGTAGTGGCCGCCGCCGGTCATCATGCAGCTAGATCGGCCTCTGGTCAGGCCGGTCCGCCGGGTGTCACAAGGACCACGCCGTCACTTGGCACGAAATCAGACACCGCTCTCCGCGACACACCCTTTCACGTCACGATCCACGAAAGGAGCCCTCCATCACAGCCGACACACGCAGCCCCCCATGGCTTCGGACGCGGTCGAGACGCTGTCGAGCATCATCGGGTGGACGTACATGCTCTGCTGGACCGCCTCCTTCTACCCCCAGGTCCTCCTCAACATCCGCCGCAGAACCACCGTCGGCTTTTCCATCGACTTTGCCCTCCTGAACATCCTGGGCATGACCTCATATGCCATCCACAATGTCGTCTTGTTTGCATCTCCCGTCGTGAGGGCCCAGTATGCCCATCGCTACCCGCGGAGCCCCACCCCGACCGTGCAGCCAAATGATATCGCCTACGCTGTCCATGGTGCAATCATCACGGTGCTCATCTACTCGCAGTTCTACCCGAGGCTGTGGCGCTTTTCCCAGGCCACGAGTTCGAGGTGCAGCCGCTGGACCCTCGGCTTCTTCTGGGGCTGCATCGCTGCCGTGCTGCTCGGGGCACTCGTCGTCGGCCTACACCCGACTGCCTTCAGATGGGAGTGGCTCGACGTGGTGAGTTGAACTGGGAAGCAGGCTTGGCGCATAACCTAAACCCCGTTCTCACAGATATACCTCATGGGAAATGTCAAGGCCTTCCTCACCGTCGTCAAGTACGCCCCGCAGATATGGCTCAACATCCGGCGCAAGTCGACCCGGGGACTCAGCATCTCACAGTTCTCGCTCGACATCACGGGTGCCGTGCTGTCGCTGGTCCAGCTCTTCATTGACGCGGCCCACGGCGGTGACTGGTCCGCGGTCCTGGCGAACCCTGCCAAGTTTGCCCTGGGCAACGTCACCGTCTTCTTCGACCTGATAGCCTTCTTCCAGCATTACTACCTCTATCGTGGGGCTGTGGACGACGTGCTGGTCCCGCCTGATGACAAGTTGGATGCGGAAAGGGAGCCGCTGTTGCCAAGCCACGCTCCGAGGACGTCGCTGCCGACATCATGAGTTGTCGCCCGGGTATGCAGCATTCAATAACCACGCAGGGAATGAGCCAAAATGTCTCAGCAGCCGGCAGACCATACTATCTGGGTTGCACAATAAGCACACCGTTTCAAAATCCCCAAGACTTGTAGCTGCATCTATAACGAGCAACTAATGCAAAGACGATCTTCAGTGTCGTCACAAACGAGGCTCATACCACGAGACCCAACTAGATGTCTAAGCGCTTCGGCTTGGATTTGAACAGACCGGAAGAGCCCACTGCAATGCGGCTTCAAGGCTCATGTGTTACTGAGGGCAACCGCGTCCGCTGGAGTCATTTCAAAGTTTGGGGCGAACATACAATATCACTTGCGTTCTATCATGTGCTTGCTGGATATCGTACCGACCTGAAAAGGGAGGGCTGTTCTGCGGCGCAGAGTTACAAGTGCTATCGCCGTGCCAGAGTCATAGAACCAAGAGCATTGAATCAGCCTGATCGCAACTGTTGTTTCCACAAACCCTAGCACGAACGGATTGATTGCACGGATGCGTGGAGCAATTATTGTAGTACTCACCGACTGGTGCTGCATGCCAGCACACGAGCACACTGAGGACGAGAGCATTGAAGTTTTCAAGGTCATACATACTTAAGTACTTGTCAAGCCCCTAGACCTCCTCTCCCGGGAAGAAATTGAGATGAGACACTTCTCGGTCAAACAAAGCCTGGCACCACAAGCGCTGGACAACAAAGAAAAAGCCATGTGAGGGGACTCGCAATTATTAGCCGGAATAAATCCCTGGTCCACGAGGAGTAGGTTGGACATGAATATTCATTAAAGCCGTTTTTAATAACCGCGCAGAACTGGTTATGGACTCCCTGAGTCCACACCCACAAGTTCCCTGATGCAGGCTAACTATGAAGCATACTAAACCGCCGACGAATCACTTCTGGCATGGGCAATGAAGGTCGCCATCTACAACTCCTGTGGCCACACTACTTTAATATGTGAAGTGCACAAATCAAGGTCTACAATCTCGAACCCGGCGCCGCCCGAAACCTACGCGCTGGAACCTGAACAAACTCGTGCTCAATGAGGGCGCTGGGACCGATGGACAGGGATCCACCAGAACTCCCGGCCTGTGGGGCTGTGGACGATGGCGTCGTCGTCAAAACTCACAAACCCGTCTAGTATATGGACGGGGACATCTGAATCCTCGGCAAAGGTCACCCCGAGCAGACCGGTAGGCACGCTGCCGTTCCGCCAGTTGGGCATGGATCGCAGGCTGCTCAGGTAGTCCCACATCAACACCTGGTGGCGTTCGACATGTTCCTGCCACTGGAGCGGTCCCTCGCCCACGGGGTACTCGACCCCGTAGAGGTTCCCCGCGGTGAAGCGCATGCTGATGTCGATGTACTCCTCACACGAGTCTGTCGTACAGTCCCAGCAGTCCTCCGCAAAGCGGTGTTCGTGCGGATGCAGCTCGGGGATGGTCAGTGGCACCATGGAGTAGTCCTCACCGGTGGTAACTGGCAGCCTCTGCGGAGGGATGGGGTGCAGACACCCGATGAAGAGAAGGCTGGCGCGGCAGATTGGACAGGTCTTGTCTTTATCCCGATTCAGCTCGTCTTGAGCGGCACTGTGCCCATTGAAGCACTCCTGGCAGAGGCAGTGGGCACAGGGCAGCACCACGCCAACCTTCTGAGAGCCGTCAGCAAGTTCCCAAGGATCGGGCTCTTGGGTGGGGATACCACGAATCGCGATGGGGTACGCGCAGATGGGACACGAGACTGAAGGCGCCGGGCGACCCGCCGGGTCTCGCAAATAACGCTTCACTGTCGTCCAGAGGTTCGTCTCCTCCCCGGGGACACAGCGCCTCCTCTTGGTGGGCCTGTCGTTCTTCAGCGTGCTGATCTCGCAGTGCTTTCGCTTCCGGGACTGGACAGGCAGCTGCGAAAGTCTTTGAGGGGATGACATGTCTCGAGTTCTGTTGTCGTGGAACTATGCCGGATAGTCCTGGGGTTTGTGTTCAAACGAGCGTGAGGTGGGATTCTCAACCTTTCCAGAAGCTGTGTGGTGATGGGCACGTGGTAAAACATTCTGGTCAGGTCGTGCTCACTTAAGTACGATTGCGGACCGCTCACAACAATACATTCATTCAGTCCAGCATTGACACGGGAGGAGCCAGAACAAGAGGATGGTTGATTTTGACAATAATGCTTTACTTCCGAACAACCAGGATTGTTTCATACCATGTCCCTGTTCCCGACAAAGAACGAGTGCCACAATGCCGCATGGCAAGCTTTGTATTTCGACTGAAAATTGCATTGTAATTGCTTTGTTGTTGGCATAAGAACATTTCACTGCATTGTACTGTTCTCCGACTACAATGAGATACGGCACATCGGGTAGCTTCCGGGGTCAGTTGTGCAGTACACTTTGCTCCGGCCAATCTACAATCCGCACCCCACGAGCCGTGGCTGTGGAGAAATTCTCCCTGCGTGTGCACCGGTGGAAAGTCTGGCTATCTTTGGGCTGGATTCATCAAGGAATAAGTCTAGATCATCATCCAGGATCGTCAACTTGTGACTGGCAACGTACACAGCATGTGAGTGCTTGCGGATGCTCAAAGCTGCGTCAGCTCATAATCCTGGCCTGTACCGTCCGACGCGGAATTCATAATGGGGTGGGTGCTAACCCGATGAAAGCATTTGGCTTGAGTATCACAGCACTGCATCGCTGGATCCAGGGAGTTGAAAGGGAGTTTGCCTATTTGAATGGCACACATCCTTGGGGCTCAGGCCCAACCCGTCACTGTATGAACATCATGCCGGATATCCGGATTTCGATCAGGTTTGCGCATAATACATACTGAATTACAAGATCTCATCACTCCTATCTCTATGGCTGCCCCCGAGGCACTGACGCAGAGCCATGTTCGCCGTGGCCGCGGGGAGAGGGTCTTGGCGAGATGCCAGGGACCTCGAAGGCGGTGAGGACGGCCCTGATTCGCCCAACAGCTGAGATTAGTCGCGGTGGAGCACTGCCTGTCTGGTGCCTTTGCCGCCTTGGCGTGATAAACGACGACTTGGACCTGTCGTTTTGGGACTGGGCCGCCATTGATAGATCGCAACGTGCCCTCCGGGGTGCGATATGATTAGGCCCATGGCTCGGAGACGGCGCATTGAGCAGCTTGGCGACCTGCTGGCCCAGCTGCCCCTTGCATCTCGCCCCGTGTGAGGCTCAGCTGGGATCGACGCGTCGACGACTACAAATGCTACCCGTCCCCGGGGACGGGCAGTGTTCGAGCAGGATGTATCTGTGTCCACCTGCCGCCCAGCTCCCGCCCGCCGACCACCCAGCATGAAGGGCCTCCTCTGCAGCGTCGCCGGCGCTCTGCTCACCCGCTCTGCAGCAGCGGTGAGCATCTCCGAGATCAATGGCAACAAGTTCCTGTCGCCGTACAACGGCCAGAGCCTGACCAACATCAGCGGCCTGGTCACTGCCAAGAGCTCCACGGGCGTCTTTGTCCGGTCCACGGCCCCGGACAATGACACGGCAACGTCCGACTCCGCCTTCATCTACAGCAGCAGCGTGGGCGGCTCGCTCAGTGTCGGAGACATCATCACCTTCAGCGCCAGGGTGAGCGAGTACAGGTCCAGTGGCTCTACATACCTCTACCTGACCGAACTCACCTCGCCGACCAACGTCGTGGTTGTCTCCAGCAACAACACGGTCAAGCCTCTGGTGATTGGCGAGGACACCCTGAACCCTCCGACCGAGCAGTTCTCCAGTCTTGACGGTGGCGACGTCTACGCCCTGCCCAATGCTGTTGCCAACGTCTCAGCGGTGAACCCCGTCCTGGACCCGGCAAACTATGGCCTTGACTTCTGGGAGAGTCTCAGTGCAGAGCTCGTCACGATCAAGAACGTGACGATCATCTCCCGGCCCAGCTCGTTTGGCGAGACATGGGTCACTGGCGGGTGGCCAGCGACGGGCCGCAGCGAGCGGGGGAGCCTGACCATGACGGCCCTGGACTCAAACCCAGAGGTCATCAAGATCGACGATCCCCTCGACGGCACAAAGAACCCAGCCGCGCCCAAGATTGGAGACAGGGCGACCGATATCACGGGCGTTGTCTACCAGCAGTTCGGCGCTTACTACATCCTGCCCCTGACAGCGTACCAGCTGACCGCCCTCGCTGAGGGGACGGCCCCACCCACGACCCTCGAGAGCACGCGGTCCTGCGAGGGGATAACCGTTGGCGACTACAACGTCGAGAACCTGGCCCCGACAACTGCGAACCTCCAGGGCAGGGCGGACCACATTGTCAACTACCTGGGCGCGCCCGACCTCGTGTTCGTGCAGGAGATCCAGGACGGCAGCGGCCCGACCAACAATGGCGTTGTCGACGGCAACGCCACCCTCACGGCGCTCGTCGACGCCATCGCGGCCGTCGGCAACGTCACCTACTCCTTCGTGGAGATTGCCCCCGAGGACGGAAAGGACGGTGGCCAGCCCGGAGGAAACATCCGCGTGGCCTACCTGTACCGCCCCGAAGTGGTCAGCCTGTACAAGCCTAACCCGGGCGACAGCACCACGGCCACCGGGGTCGTGGCTGGTGATTCCGGCCCGGAGCTCACCTTGAACCCCGGCCGGATCGACCCGGCCAACCCGTGCTGGGATGCCAGCCGGAAGCCGCTGGTGGCCACCTGGCTCGCGGAGGGCGCCACGAAGCCGTTCTTCACGGTAAACGTGCACTGGAGCTCCAAGGGCGGCAGCTCGAGCCTGCAGGGGGACCTGAGACCGCCTGTCAATGGAGTGGTCAACAACAGGCTCATCCAAGCCAACGTCACAGGCGTAAGTGTTCCCAGCTGTCCTGCGTCTTCCCCATGGTTTCGAGGAGAGGAACTAACCAAAGCACAGTCTTTCATCGCCGAGATCCTCGCCATTGATCCATCGGCAGCAGTCATAGCCGCAGGGGACTTCAACGAGTTCGCATTCGTGGAGCCCCTTGTCACCTTTGCCGAGATCTCTGGCCTGGCGGAGCTGGATGAGGTTGTCGGCATTCCTGTGGAGGAGCGGTACACGTACACCTTTGACATGAACACTCAGGCCCTGGACCACATGTACGTCAGCCCGGTGCTCGAGGAGGGTGCTGAATACGAGCATGTCCACGTCAACACGTGGGCGGTTGAGAAAGATGTTGTGTCTGACCACGACCCGAGCGTCGCACGCTTTGGGGTATGTGGAGCATGATGGGACTTGTGATGTAGCCAGTGTGACCAAAGGCTCTTTAAAGAAATCTGAAAGCATTCAATACATTTCCTGATGGTGTACGGGATGAGGATGACTGGCGTGACATTCGAAAACCATTGCGGAGTCTGGGCAGATAATCCAGATCGTAGAGAAAGTAATCGACTGTAGGTACCTGGGTACCGAGATGAAGCGTCCACATGGGCATTGACCTACCTCAGGGACTTACCTAGCACCTCCTACCCATGTGGGCTGCCCACCTGCAATTCCTTCTGCCTCAACTCAAAAATCAACTTTCCAGTCACGAGGACAACGACAGACCACCAAGTCCTTCTACCATGCCTCGCAACAGCTGCAGTCTCCCGTTCAATCGAGATGTCTCAATCCGACGACACAGAAGAAGTTGTCGTTGCCGACAGCATCGCAACTTCGCCCAAAATGCTCAACTTCGACAATTCACGCCAGCTCTTCATGTCAAGTGACCTAAGGTGCGATCTTTACTCGAAATCATTCATTTCTTGCTTCGCACTCGAGCCTTATCCCTGACATTGAATGCAGCCTGTTTGAAACCGGTCATTTCAGCGACGCGGTGCTTGTTTGTGGGAACCACGCTTGGAATGTGCACCGAAGCATCATTTGCAAGAGATGCGCATGGTTTGAGAAAGCCCTTACGGGCCCCTTCTTGGTAAGTTTAGAACTCTTGACGGGACACTGAGATTCCAGGGCTTCGCTAATTGTTCCATCCACTCAGGAGTCCGAGACCAAGACGATCACTCTGACAGACATGGCGCCGGAGCCAATCGAAGTCGTGCTGCGTTACCTCTATTCAGGTGGTATGTATTTTTGTTGGGCTTCTATTGATTTCAGTTGCTGATTTGCGGTACAACAGCTATAGACAATGCCGCCGTGCAAAGGTGCGAGGGCGAGTGCATCCTGAGCACATACATCCGCCTTTGGTCGATGGCAGACTTTTTCCTCATGGAACCACTAAAGGCCGACATACTTGCCGCAATGGAAGAGTCTCTAGAGGAAAACATGAAAAAAATGTGCAACGCAAAGTTCCTCGTCGACTCCCCGGAATGCCAAGCGATCATCCAAGAATTCTTCCACTGTGTGGACACCACTTACCGTGAGCTACCACACACTCAGCCATGCAAAAAGCTTCTCCTCGATTACTGCCATGCAATCAGGCTCAACCTTTACCGCTCAGACCAATTCATTGAGATGGTTTCCAGCTACCCGGAGCTCGGGCCGGACCTCTTCATGATTGCCCTCAAAGGACGGCAAAGCAAGTGGGCTGGAGACTCCAAAGGGGACTACAGGAACTTCTCTGTGTACACAAAGTGTTCTGACTGCAGCCGCAAGTCAAAGTACGCCAATAGCTGGAACATCGACCCACAGGCGTCAGGGGAAAACATAAGGATCATGGAAGTCCCCTGGCGCTGCGAGTTTTGCGTGAAGGAAACCGGTTACTGCTGGCAGGGACGTGAGAGTCCTGCGGCCCAGAAGGAGGCGGACGGAATGTTGTGAGGGGAGGAAAGTCAGCGTCGCAGGCTGCTGCCTGTGCACGCTGATGTTTGAAGAGGACACCAGGGCTTTGCTGGCGTGCTGACTGGGAATGGTGGTTGACAGTCGAGCCCACGGCGTTGCTCTGGCTCTTACTGCATTCTGAGTCTGGGCACAGTCTCCAGCTTATTTCGGAGGCAGGTTTGCACCATTACGAAGAGACTGTTAGATCCTTGAATGATGCTCATTTTGCACAAACGCATGTGAAGTCGCGATGGCATTTGGGCGGCTGCCTTGGGCGTGGTGGTCTGAAAAGGGAATATGCTAACTGCTACTTACCTTAAGTAGGTAAGTAAGCTCCCGCCTCGTCTCGCCTTTCCGTCTTTGAGAGTCAGCAGCTAGGCCTTCTCGGCTCGCCCTTCCCTTCCCTCACGACCATTTAAACTACTTTCAGCTCGTTTTCCAGATGCGTCTCCATGGCTGTCGATAACTGTGAGACGTCCCGCGCGGTTGATTGCAAAGCAAAGCCACGGACCTCAACCACCAGAAACCATTTGTAAGGAGACATGACGCTGAAGGAGGACGTCTCTCGTATAAAATGGAGGAAATGTGCTGTTTCTTCCAGCGACGACTGATTGAATGCAAGGCCAATCGAATCTTGCAACACCCAGCAAATATTATTTCTCATAACCGTCCAGAAACAGCCTTAAGAATCTATCAAAATGGCCGCTGCAATTAAGAGTGTCGCCGTCGTCGTCACATCGACACGTGGAGTCCGCGTCGGACCCAACGTCGCATCTCTCATCTCAAAAGTCCTCGAGCCCTCGGCAAAGGCCGCGGACATCAACCTCAAGACGGTCGACCTCAAGTCCTTCAACCTGCCCGTCTTCAGCGAGGCCGCAATCCCAAAGATGGTGGCGCCGGGCGGGGCGCAGTTCGAACAGGAGACCTCCAAGGTGTGGGCCGACGAGATGAACTCCCACGACGGCTACGTCTTCGTCCTGAACGAGTACAACTACGGCATGTCGGGCGCCGCCAAGAACGCCATCGACTACCTCATGAACGGCTTCACGGGCAAGCCGACCATGCTGGTCAGCTACGGCGTGGAGGGCGGCATCCTCGCCAACGACCAGGCCAAGGGCGTCCTGTCCGCGATGGGCCTGACCGTCGTCGAGCCGCGCCCCAAGCTGGCCTTCTTCGGCGGCCGTGGCCCCGAGGGCATGCTGGCCGTGCTCGAGGGCAAGATCGGGGACGACACGAGGAAGGACTGGAGCGAAGGCCACAGGGACGAGATACTGGAGGCGTTTGAGAAGCTGGGCGAGCAGCTGAGGGTTCCCAAGCCCGAGGGTGACCAGCTGCCCCCCAGCAAGAACTAGTAGTGCCCGGGTGGCTGTCGACGTCCATCACGTTGAATTTCACAGGTGGCAGAGCATTGAGAGAATTGTTTCTTTATCATAGCATCATAGCATCATATCAGAGAGCATGGAACATCAATAGACTTCGTAAATCTGTCCAATCACGCCCTCTCTTCAGTGTCCCCTCGTTCATTTGAGATGTTGTCGCCATTGCAGTACACCACCAGCTAAGCACGCTGCCAGTCGCCCGAACCCCCCACGGGGTCGCTCGGCAGTCATACCACTCATCCCTTGCTGATATCACTGCCAATGGCTCGGCGACTCGGCATCCTCCTCAGCAGTGGGCGTCGCGGGGCTGGGCGGAGGAGCCGGAGCCGGAGCCGACGAAGCGGACGACGGGACAGTAGGCCGCTAGATCTCCAATTGTCGCTGCGCAAAGGCTATAAAGCAGTCGATATACGAATCAAGTCGCGTCTGCATGAAGACGCACCGTTTTTGGAAAAGGGAAGAGACGCGCTCGGGCGGGAGGAGCCAGGACCTGACTAATACCTGGACCGCCTTCAGCTCGAGTGCTAGTTCTTTGGCCAGATGGCAGGCATACTCGGTGAAGCTGACCCGGTGGCCAGCGTCAAGATCCGGATGGAGGTCGGACCAGGCGTCCAAGTCTGCGCGCGGGTAGGCGGTACGCCGGTCGCTGGCCGAAGGTTCGTCGGGCCCTCGTCGATACGGGCTGGGGGCCACCCTCTCCATGTACCTGTCCAATACATAGAAACAGACCTCTGGGGGTTGTTCGTTGATAAATGAGATTGTGTCAACTGTCCGCTTCCTCGCCGAGTCCATTTCCATCTGGGACCAGCACTGGAGGAGGAAAATGTCGAAGCGCAGGAAGTCGCGGCGGTCCATGAGGTGCTTGTCGATCCACGGTGCATAGGGGTGCAGGAACGAGCCCTCGACACACCCGTAGGAATGGTGGATGACTCGCGAGAGCCATGTTGCGTCAGACTTCCAAGGACCACACCGCCACGGGCCGGACAGACACAGGAGATAGATGTAAGATTTTGCAAAAGGCCTTGGGGACGTCAGGACCCCGTGCAAGTGTTCCAGCACCACCCTGGCGGCGTAGAACCACCAGGCCATTTCTCCGGAAGCCCAGTAATGCGTGTTTCCCTGCGGCTGCTCGATCAGCCTTGTCTTGACTGTGAGGCGCAGGCATTGAAACCCACCCTTGGAGAGAGATTTGCACATGGGTGCGCCGTCGCTGAAAAGCAAGGGCCTTGTGGGCAGGCTGCGTTCATCCTGGGGCATTGTGGGTGCCGAAGTATCGAAGACGAGGTCAGAAAATTCATCATCCATCCTGGCGGGTCTTGAATTCCGTGAGCGGTTTTGTATTCGAAGTGATGGGAGGTGGTCAGAGGTGGTAGAAGTGGTTCGTGGACTAGAATTTGGCAAGCCTTATTGAGTTGTTGAGATGGAAGAGGATGATGCTCCACCGTGGATTTGGGGCAAATGTCTCGATTTAAATGGGCTGGAAACTCTCCATTTCCTCCAAAATAATGTGTGTGGTCGTAGGGCTTGGATTGCTACCTAGAGATTTTCATCAACATTTCCGTGCTACTCACCAGCGGCGCCGGTGCGAGGCCACACTAGAGAGCTTCTCGCCATGCCCCAGGCCGTGGGTTTTTTTTTCCTCTTGGAGAAAAGACGAAAAAGAATCTTGCTCCAGCGAGCCCAGTAGGTGACAAGTCTCGCATAGTCTGAGGGACGAGGGTGTGACAGTAGTAGCCAAGATACAACGGGCATTGCCCTGGGGATTGGGGATTGGGGTAAATCAACAAGCTGGACGTAGACGGTGGAGTAAAAAAGTCGCAATTGTAGATTGCCGCGCTGTATTTGTATCGAATGTATCGAATGCCGAAGCCCCACGAGATGCGTATCCAACCAAACGCCCGCCCTTTGTAATTCGACCAGATCCACCACAAAACACCATGCTGACTGACGCTCGCGACCACCCGTGTTGTTCCTGTTGGCCTTCTTCTTCTCCTCCTCCTCCTCCTCCTCCTCTCCTCCAGGGTCTAGCCGCGGCCGCCGTTGTAGTCGGCGCCGCCGGACCGCCGCAGCTCCTTGACGATGTCGGCAAGGACGAGGTCGCGCTTGTCGTCGGCGTTGAACTCCTTGCTGTAGTGGCTCAGGACCTTCTTGAGCTCCTGGACCTCGGCGAGCATCTTGAAGCGCTTTGCGGAGTGGACGTTGGGGCCGTTCCATATTATCAGGGCGAACTTGACGCGGGTGCTCTCCGAGTCGTTTGCGTACTCGACGCGGGCGTAGGCGTACTGGATCTGGTCGTCGGCCAGCTTCTCGACCATTGACTCGAAGGACTCGCTGCTCGACTCCTGCAGGCCCATCTGCTTGCTGGTGGTGCCCGACGAGATGAGCAGCCACTTGGTCTCGTCCTTGTCGCTGCGGACGGCCTCGTAGGCGGCGGCGAGCTCGGGGGAGTTGATGCCGGACATTGTGCACGGTGGTGTCGTTATCTTTTTTTCTGTAAAATATTATTATTATTGTTGTCGAGATGTCGAGAAGTCGAGGCGCAAGTTGGAACTGGCCGACCTGTCGTCGCAGACGTGTCTCGATGGCTGCCGCCCGAACCCTGCACGGTCTGTTCACGACCCGCCCTGGCAGGGACCTTCCCTGCGGCGACTCCGAACGTTCTAGTGTCAGGGGCTTGCTGCTGGGCTTGCCGCTTAGGTAACACCCATTATTATTTATCGATCTTGCAGGGTAGCTTGGGTGGATCGGCACGGCCCTTGATGCCCATGTTACCATGTGCTTTGCTTGCATAGGTAAGTACCTAGGTATGATGCGCACCTTCTCGAGCTTGTGCCATTTTACCGGACCTCTGACCTTTGAAGCTCGACAGCCCATACGTCCATTTTAGTCCAGCCAGATCCCCCGCCTGCTCTTCCCGTCCCGAGCAGCCCCAGCACTCATGTTCCTGCGTCAATCACTGCGCTCCCTGCGATCCGCCCCGAGCCCGAGCAGACCAACCCTGAACAACCGGCTGTTCGCAGCCATGTCGCAACCGGCCGGGAGCTCCGAGTCTGGCGGCCCGGTCGAGCAGGCCATCCGCTCCAAGGTGCCCACCCCAAACCCCCTCCTCCGCCCCAGCAACCGGGGAGCTGACGCCATCCCGTGATCCTGTGCTGCATGCAGCTCGTCGACAAGTTCGGGAGCAACATCCAGATCTACAATGACTCCCACCTGCACAAGCACCACAAGGCCATGGCCGGCAGCACCTCTGCCGAGACACACTTCCGCCTCGTCATCGTCTCGGGCGAGTTCGACGGCACCAGGCAGATCCAGCGCCACCGCATCGTCAACCAGCTGCTCAAGGAGGAACTCGCCCGCGAGGGGGGCATACACGCCCTGCAGATCAAGGCCCTCACGCCAGAGGAGGACGAGAAGAGGGCCGCGCAGGAGTAGCATAGACACTGACTGCTCTCATATCACACAGAGCCACCCCCTGCTTCGCCCCAGTCTTCGTGGCGTTTGCCGAATCTAGTGCTCGTTACCGACCATTTTTGGTGCTCAATACCAACCTGTTTTGAGTGCCTCACAGGCCTGAATCCGGCACTGAGCCGCAAACTGGGGCCGCCAAGAGACAGCCAGAAGACCGGGTCATAATGAGATACAATGTCTGCATTGCTTGTGTCAACTCGCTACCTCTCCACCATGATCAACTTATAAAGCATCTGGAACCTCTACCAGGCAGGACCCAGAGGCTCACCTGTTGCCAGCGTCACCCTCCAAACCCCCCTCGGTGATCTTTACCCCATCTCGAGTCCATTTCCCATCTGCTGTCCTTCTGTTGCCAGGTCAATGGCCCTGGTGCCCATCATTTGCAGAGGTCAAGCGTGTAATGCCAAGCTCGTAGTCATCGACCACCTCCTCTGCGCGCCGAGACTCCGTAAAGGTCCAGACTCCAGCGGCATGGACAATGTCCACACCATAGAAGCCCATTTTTTGAAAGAATTCAGGGCCCAAGCTATGAAAGCATCAGCAAGTCTTGATCCTCCTTCAACAGCAATGGATATGGGCCTGGGTGCTTACAACTCCCTAGTTCTGGTGATCTCGGCAGTCTGCTCAGGGCGGAGATTTTCGCCTGGGTCCAGACAGATCCTCCGGGCCAGCGTCCTGAGGGCCTTGACGAAGGTCAAGCAGTCATCACGGGACTGTTTCTGCGCCTCTTTGCCTTGGCCTCTGTAGATTTCTGTGTCCACAGCGTTGATGCAACGACTTAGGAAGTACTCGTTGACATTAGGCAGCCTGTCCATGTAAGTCCTAAACTTCAAGTACCCGTCGGTACGGCCACCATCACTGAGCTCCGCCTGGGTTTGCAGCTCACATCAGCAACTCATACCACTAATGTAGGGGAAAAAAGGAATGGGCACATACAGCTGCCATGGTAGTGAAGGATGGCGAATTTCTGGTTCTGGTGGCTACCAAGGTGGTGAAGGATGGCGAATTTCTGGTTCTGGTGGCTACCAAGGTGGTGAAGGATGGCGAATTTCTGGTTCTGGTTACTACCAAGGTGGTGCTTGTCCCAAAGGGCCTTGTTGAATCAGGTTGGAAGGCAAGTCCGAGGGGAGGTTGGAAGAGATTGCTCAGTTCTGAGCTGTGTTTGTACCAAAGTGGACGTGTTATGGGTCCAACAGGGCCTGTAGGTTGTCCATTATCCGGAGTTGTGTACTGCCTGCTGTCTAAGGTCCGAAGTCATGACTGCCCGGGTGAACGAGTCCCGCCCGGTTGTCCTAAATTGTAAGTTGGACTGACTGGTCCTCCAGCTGCAAAGAACTATAGGGCTGCTTCTTCATCCTGTAAGTCTCGAGGCAACATCAAGTAGCATCATTGTGATTTTGAACGCTGGACCTTTGAGTGTTTACCACTGTGTGAAGGGACCATACGCCTTCAGGTGTATACCTTGCGGATTAAGAACGAAACTACTCAGCGCCATGAACCAGCTTGTCCCGCAGTTCGCTAAGTAGTTTGCGGGATTGACAAAGACTCTATGCCCGGGAAGTCATGGTCTTGTGATTTGGGCAATAAGTTTTCGGGACTGCCCAGTCAGCATCTATTTTTATTTGCTTTGAGCCACTTGAAGGAGCAGCCACCAGTTGTGAGATCCTTGATTTGTGAGTGGTTTTGTTTCTAATCCCCATACATATAAAATGTATGTGGCGCCTTCATACAGTGATCCTTGGTTTCTATTCCATATCTCCAAGGGCGAAGACGGTCAAATAAGGTGGACCTCGACTTGGCCTGGAAATGTTGTACACCGGACGGAAGCAAAGCTTTGGCTCCTTTCGTCCCAAGTCGTGCAGCCTATCACAGGCATTCCAACTGCCTGAGATTGGTGATGGGACGGATCAAAGCAGGCAGGTATCTATATACATATATACAAGAGTGTTCCTGTGACAAAGTCTACCTGAATACTATACCACACTATGCTCTACTGATCGGCGGCCTGTTTGAATCCTGAGAGATGTCTCCAAGCTGTTATCACCACATATCATTTATACAATCCGAATTACACATTGCTCAAACCAAATGCACAAATTCTTTTATACCCAGAGTCTACGCTGAGATCTTGAACTAACAGGCATGGCAATTGATTGCTCAGACTGAATGTGTCTCGATTTTGAAGCCGAGGTCTGCCACCTGGCAGTATTTTGTTTTCTGTCCGTCCAAGGAGCTTGATCAGGGGCAAACCAGGGCGCCAGCATCAACTGCCAGCCGAGAATATCTTCCTTGCAGAGACACAACAGGAGAAGGAAATTAGAAGATGGAGTCCTACGTTTACTGTGGTAAGAATCGATGACGTCTTGAGCCATCGAAGATCAGAGACATATTTACAGACCCGGTGCTTTGGTACCATCGTCGATTCGATTGTACTAATTCCGTATGAAACAGTGTCTCACAAAGGGCTAGCTTCTTGGAGTGCAGGCTCCAACCGCTTGGTCATCCGAACACGCGAGGGAAGAAAACGACTCAGCTCGCCCTAGCAGCCATAATGCGCTGCGAGGATCGAGATCCGTCTCACATTCCCACTTGGGCGTTTACTTGTCCATGCCCAACATGGGACTTTCTGGCGGTATGCACATCCGAACCATGGGCGACCCCGGATGGCCGGCCGCCACGAGGCTATGCCAATCAGCAACAACCTTGGAGCAGGCCGGTTGCGACAGGAACCGAGTCGCCGGCCGCAGGGGACGGCCAGCGAGGCCGGCGCCAAGAGGCCGACACGTAGGCGGGCAGGTGAGGCTGCATAATCCGCTACCGGGCCATCTTGGAGCTAAGCAGCCAAGAATTCCTCTGCATTGAGGTCGGTAGCGGCCCCTTGGTCTGGGAAAAAATCCCATGTGCGGCGGGATGCGTTTTGGGCGCGCCTGGAACCGATGGCCGGCCTTACCGCCAGAGTCAAAGGCATTGCATCGTTGGATAATTTCGATGCCGTGCGCGATCTGGGGCTGCAGCACTCAGGCTCGCGATGACGGCAGAGAGGCAGCATGAAAGTTAATTTTTCTGTGCTGGTTTGTATGAACCTTATTTTCCAAGCGTGCACATGTGCGATTTCTCTTATATGAGACTCTCATCGTACAATTATCCCCCCTTCCCAGGAAATTCACTGGGTTTCAAATCACTCTTAAATACATATCTCCTCACTTCCCAGTAGCTTTTAGCCAAGGCTCTGGACATTGCGAACTTGAAGTACCTGTTTCCCTCCAGCTGCAGAGACATCCCGGCCCTCGAGTTTCATCCTCTTGCAACCCACCAACAGGCCAATCTCGAACAACATGGTCTTCACATCCCCTATCTTCTGGCACTCAGGCCAGCATGTGCAGCCTCACCAGCTTCCCGATGCGCGGTCAGACCCCAAGGGACGCACTCTACTCCGTCGCATGCGGAACGGATACGCTGCTGTAAGCGACGACACCATGCCGAATCTAGGATCGGACACCCAGTCAGAGAGGACACAGACGCCCGAGACGCCCGCCGAGAATCCATTCGAAAGTCCGGCATACAATGACGATCCGCCCGAGTACGACCTCTCAAGCCTCGGTCAAGACCTGCCTCCTGCGCTGCCAGGGTACACCCCACTCCCGGACAGCGCACCGCGACCTATCGGCAAGGAGGACCCGGAGCCGAGGCAGAGGAGACGCTACCTGTACGTGCTGAAGAGGAGGATCTCGTCGACCAAGCAGAGGTTCAACAAGAGCAGCGCCAAGAGCATCGACGAGGACACCGACAGCTCGGCCGAGTCGGAGCGGGGCGTCGTGCTGTACCAGCAGGACAACCAGTGGGTCAACATCGAGGAGCCCAGCGTGGCCTCCTCCCCGGAGGCGAGGCCAAGGACTTTCAAGGGCTGGATGCGGAAGATCTGGAGGGGGATGAAGGAGTTCTCCAAGGAGCACCCGGCACTGTTCATCCTTGCCATCTTTGTCATTTTCATCGTGGCCATGTGCCTTTTGATCTAGTTTTCGTTTTGGAGTTCTTGAATTACAGGAGTGCTTGTGAAGGCGCCGCATGCTCACTGAAGCTTGGGAGAAATGGTGCATATCGATGATTTATGATACCAAAGTATGTAATCATGTCCAGTTAGCGATTCATGGGAGTTCGACTAGGTCGATCGGATTAATGAGGCTGTTCACTCAAAATCAGACACAACTGGGTTGAACTGAGGTGTCGGATATTCGAAATATACTCAAGCTTTTGACGAGGACTTACCAACAACTTTCCTCTATGAACTGTCATGTGACATTCACATTTTAATGGATCTGAGAACCAGTGTCTATGTAAAATTCAAAGACAGGCCAAGGTATGTCGAGACCGCATCGGCACGGACGAGTGGACACGGCAAGAGTGCAGCTTGGTGTGGCACACGGTCGCTGTCACATGGACACTTCTATTTGTTATGACGAAACACAAAGCCGTGCCGGGATTCTCAATTGGAAAATCTCCGATCCATGCACTAACACCGATGGCCATCCTGTCGGCCGGCTCGATGCCAGGTTATGGTCGGCGGCGCCACGCCGCATCGCGGTCCCGGAATTTCGGGAATGCCGGGGACCTCGATGTTCAAGACTGCATGGATACCGCTGCATGGTACGCGTCTGGTCGCGTCAACAACGGGCGGGAGAAGACTGTTGTTGGAAAGTACCGTTGGGGCACTTGGCTCTGTGTCCGATGAAAGTTCAGGGTACTGCAGAAGCCGTTAGAAGTCGGATGAGAGAAGTTTGCAGTGCCGAGCTGGAAGAACGATGACCATCTTGAAAGCCTTCCTCAGAATGAACATTAGGACTGCTTCATAGTCAAATGCAGAGGTTGGGACTATTATGCTGAGGAAAACGGAAAGAAGGATGTTTCAACATCAGTTCACTGTTTTGGAATATGACATCTGGAACACAGCCTCATGATCTTATATGCAGAATATCTACAATATCCTGGAAACGCTATGAAGTAAGCACAAAGTGGAAAAAAAGGACAGAGACACCCATGGAAATTGATCAAGGCAGCACCACAGACCATCTCCTACTCAGGTATTAAGCAGAGGTTGGGGCGGCCCCCAAGGCATAGCACCCGAGGACCAACCTTGGCTTCTTTTCTTGCAGGAACAGAAAAGAGAACCATCTACCTAGGTACAACAATTACTAGCTAATGCACGCAAGAGTCTGTATATATCCCCGAACTTTGGCCCCAAAGAATGAACTGAAATTGCAAGAGACCGAGAGAACACTAGTACCGTCCGAACAACACTGTTTTCGCCGCGTTCAACTTTCCCCTTCAGAAACGGACCAGGGCCAGACTGACCAACACAACAGGGAGCTCCAAAGAGCCTCCTGTACAACGTGAAACATCTGATGACCCCTCCACTTATATCTCTACCACAGAAAATCCTCACAAGTGGTCAGCCAGCCATATGACTCCAAGACCACCCTGCCCCACACCAGCGGCAATAACAGCCCAGCTCACAAAGACCAAGCCTTTCCAAGACATCCTTGGCATCCCCAATACCCACATAGTGTACAGCCCATCGGAAACCCCCACACGCTCCCCTCTGCTGACGAGAACAAGTGCTGTGGATAGCAGTGATCAGTCATATATAGGGCTGGAGGGTGACATCGCTCCCTCCGGCATCCCCGCAGTTCCGAAACGCGTGCGCGGAGCCCGCCCACCCCATCCCGAAGGCTTCTGTGCCATGCTTGAGGAGAGACACGATGCCCGGTGGGAGATTTGCGATACAGCTTTGTGCCCAGAATTCGTCTTCTTGTCCTCTTCTCGATCAGTTCGTCCCATGGCTGCAGCAAGGCGCCGCTTCCAAAATCATCACGGTGGGGCGGGCATCGATCACAGGGGCACCCAACCCGGATCGCAGTCAAGGCATATAACACACGAGGATCTACTCAAAGGATATCGTTATTGAACAAGTAAAATAGACATTAGGAATCTAGTCCAATACGTGCAAGCCTCCGTACTCCATGCGGTTTACCCAAAAGCCCAATATCTATATACCATATATACCGAAACCCCAAAATATACACCCTTCTTCCAGCGCCCATTAAATTCCAAACACAAATCAGTGACATTTTCAAGCCCGTCTTACGGCTTGCTAACTTGTTCCTTGCGGAAGAATTTGAAATACCCGACGCAGATTCCAAGGTTGAGCAGGAGCACAACCCAGAACCAGGCGCTGCCGAGGACGTGCCCGGCGCCCTGGGACAGGTCGGGGAAGACAGGGCCGGGGCCCAGGTTGTCGGGCGCCGTGGCCCGGCCGGCGATGGTGGCCAGGGACCCCAGCACCTGCGCGCCGATGACGGCGGCGGCGACGTGGACTCTCGTCAGCGTGAGCATGAGGATCATGCCGATACCTGCGCCCTGGATCGAGTCGAGGAGGCCGAGCCACAGCCACAGGAGGCGACTGAGCACGGCGCCAGCGACGGCGCCGCCAGCCCATGGCAGCCAGAGACCAATACGAGAGCAGCCCCAGAACATCTGAGCCCAGCGGGGTGCGCCGAGTCCCACGGCGAACATGGGGAACAGCCACGGGTGTGACTCTGACACCTTGGCGAGGCCGAAGAGGACCACGCACCACAGGATAGTAAAGAAGAAGAGCGCCATTAGGATGACGGACCAGGTCGGCAGGACTGCTGACGAGAAGAGGAAGAACCAGTTGCGTCCGTAGAGTGTCGAGAGGAAGTAGTTCTGGATAATGACAGCGAGCAGGTACCACGCGATCGTCTTGCGCTTGAGCAGTGTCTTCCACAGCTGCGGCACCGGGCCGGGCGTCTCGCGGTAGAAATCGGGCAGGCCCATGAAGAGCACGGTGCCGACGGCCCAGAGGAAGAGGGCGGCGGGAAGGCACACTGCGAGCATCCAGGGGGAGTTGGCCAGTGAGTAAGCACCGGTCTCCCCGGTGGCTACAGCATCACTGATCGAGCTACCCCACGCCCAGAGGGCAACGGTGTAGACCTGGGACACGCCCTGGATGATGGCCAGACGCATGATCCAGGTCGACACGGTAGAGCCACCGTCGGTGCCGAAGTTGAAAGCGAACGAGATGCCACCGGACGACGCGGCGAAGGCGTAGAAGCCCGTCGCCACATTTTGTACCCATCCTTGCACAACCTCATCTGTGGCAAATGGGGAGAAGCCGAGGATCATGAATGCAATACCGTAGAAGTAGAAGGGTATCGCGGTCGAGTAGACGAGGCTGAGGGTCCGGGACAGGGTATACCACACAATTGTGGATCCCAGGTAGATGGAAGCGACAACGTAGAGCTTGGTGGCGGTTTGTCCAACGGTGCCCGTCAGGAGCGTGATCTGGTACGAGTTTGTGGCGATGACCTGGCTGATAGACAGGAGAATGGCGTATATGGGCCAATCTCCCAGCTGGTACTGGAGATACCTCTGCAACCCGTTGGGTGGTTTGTAGTCCTGTGGCAGCTCAAATTGGCGTTCATAGTCGTCGTCTTCACTAGGCGAGCCCGCGTCACTGCCTGCAGGCGTGGCGTTCATGAGACGGGAAGGCCGACGCTCGTGTCCAAGAGACAGCCGAAGCTGCGACCGAGAGCGGTTACGAGACGCATTGCGGGACGAGGCGCGGGATCCAGGCCTAGATGCCGAGGCGTCGCGGGCCCGGCCACGACCCAGCCGCACGTCACGGAACTCCGTAAACCACTCCTTCTCGGACTTGACCAGGTAGTCCTCGATGCACAGGTCAGAGATTGAGTTGCTTGCGTCCAGCGTGCCCAGCTTCTTCTCGAACTCGGTGTAGAAATCACCCCTGGAGTCCGTGAAGAACGGATCCGTCTGCTGGAGCTTGAAGTCGTGTCGCTCGCCAACAACCTCGTCGACGCTGAGCATGGACGCCCGACTGGCATTGTTCTGCATGCCTAGCGCGAATGGCCGGGAGAAGGAGAGAACGCTTGGAGATTCAGATTCCATGCGGTCGTGGCCGGGTGCCCAAGGCAAGGGTGTCCCGGAACGCGAGCTCACGGCGGATTCGTACCCACCAGGCGACACGGGGCGGGATTGCATCGGGGTGTTCAGGGCAGTTGTGAGGCGCGACTGGTTGTTGATCGAGGCATCGTCGTCATGGTCCGGAACCTGTTGCATCCAAGCTGGAGTGCGGTCCTGCAGCTGAATCTCGGTGTTCAGCGCCTCCTTGCTCGGGTTCAGGAGGTTCATCGTGCTGGATAGGAACTTCTTCTTGCCGGCCTTCTTGGCAGTCTTCTCGGAGATCTTGATCACGTTTTGCTGTAGCTTCTCGAGCTTCTCGAGCCACTCGGCAACGGGGAATCGCTGTTTGGCGGAGTAGGCGCGCATCATGGCCCGGGTCTGCGTGTCAGTCTTCAGGGCGGCCACGATGGCATTCTTGAACTGGTGCAACAGATGGTTTGCCTTGGTACTTTCGACCGTGTACCACCAGCCAGGCATCTGCCCCAGACCACCAACTCTGGCACCAACACCCAGGGCTCCCTTCCGGCCGAACTCGACGGCAACAAGGCCGAAGGGCTCGTCTCGCGAGGGAATCAAGGCGAACTCGGCACCGCTGAAGATGTAGGGAGGCAGCGCCGTGAATTCAGGCTTGCTGTAAACACGGCCAGGGTACTTCTCCATCAGCTTGGCCAGCTTCAAAGCCGCAAATTTACCATACAGATCGATCACAGGACCAATGCACTGCGAATGGTTAGTTTTCCAAGCCAGAGAGACTCGTATCTGAGCTGCTGTACTCACAATAAGCTGGGTCTGGGGGTATGTCTCCAGGACCCAAGGGAAGATATCGGCGATAAGGTCAACACCCTTTTGCAGAGACCAACGACCAACAAAGACAAACAGTTCAGCCTCGGGGTTTAGCTCAAGACCGGCCCATTCCTGAGCCTGGCGCTTGAGGTCTGCCCTGCCTGCCTCGAACTCCTTGTCAATGGTGGGAGCATCGGTGGTGTATGCGGTTTCCTTGCTCCATTCGGCGGTGTCCTAAGCACGCAGATGTCAGACTTGGGTCACAGAGGGTTGGGAATCTTCAATGCAAAAGGCTGGCTCGTCACTCACAGTTGGATCGGGGTTTGGCAGCTGGCCAACCTTCTTAAGGCCCCAGAAGATAGGGTAACGCGCGAAGGAGCGGTCACCATACTTCTTGGACACACCGACTGCACCGAATCCCTGTTGGTGAATTCGCAGGTAACTAGCACCGGCGTGCAGCAAATTAAAGACTATGTGTTTATCAGTGTCTGTGATATGAAAATGTGAGGCAGCGAGCGGCTTACCTGAACCGAACTGCACGTATTCCTTGACGATCTCCTCCGGTAAATTGTAGACCTCGCAGACCTCCTTGCTTTCCTCAGGTGTGCGCATAGGCCACATTCCTTGGAATTCTGCATTGTGGAGAGAAAGGGCCACGGGAATCACGCGGGGCAGGAGGTACAGCGGGGCACAAGCACCGTGATAATCGTTGATATGGTACATGTCGACGGGGAAGCGGTTGACAGTCTCGGCAATACATTGGTTCCTGAGAGGTGTCAGCAAGCCGAATCGGACGGAGGAGGGCAGGGGGATATTTGCAGCCATTGACTTACCAGGCGGAGTAGTAAATAGCACTCTCCATGTCATCCATACGCGGTGGATATGGCTCTGCCTTGGTCTGCCTCCTGAACACAGGTGCATCGAGGAGCACATAGGTGATGTTGTCAACCTTGTGGTATTGCACCTGGATCTCATAGAACTGGCCCATAATCTTGACAAACATGGGATCCGCGGGCGTATCAATAGGGTAGTCGATACCCCCAACGCAGGGCACAACCCAGATAAGATCCTGGTGCTTCAGTGCCGTACCCATCAGCTGGGCCATCACACCCAGACCGCCGATCTTGATCTTGACGCCCCAGTCGTCGATATTGTACTCCATGGTGGCAATGAGGACACGCTTGCGCTTCGCGTCCCCTGCTGCAGCTGCAGCAACCAGGGCGCTGGCGTCCTTCTCGTCCCTGCCGTGGAAACTGGCGATGGTGTCCTTGGCCTTGGACACGAGCAGCGTGAACCCGGAAGCCTTGGTAACACCGACCTCGTTGAACTTGATCTTGTAGAAAGAGCGCTTGAACGCCTGCACTGCCGCGAAACCGAGGATGACAGGAACGATCCAGAGCAGGATATACAAGACCAGTTGCTGCCACATGTTGCCCGCGGGAATCAAGCCGTACTTCAGCGTGGAATCTTGGACGACCATCCTGTATGCCAGATAGGGTCTAGCCGGCGCCTTGCTGATGTTGATGTTGCTCTCCACGAGGGAAGAAGGCGGCAGACGGTCGAGGACACCATCCGAATCAATGTCGCCATAGACGAAGGACTGGTCTGGCTTCTTGTCGGGGTTCATGCCCCAGACACTGAGCTGGACAGTCGCTGGCCACTCATCCATGTAATGCCACTGCCACATTGACTCGGCGAAATGCTTGAACTGATTGCTCGCACCAGCGTCATAGCCATACTGGTTGAAGGGACCAGAAGACCAGAGATGCGGGAACCGTCGCGCCGGCCCGTTGTAGTCAACATCACCTCGCTGCTCGTAGGCACTGCTTCCGAGGAGCTTGCTGTGGTACTGCACGACGACGTGCTCCCCTTCCCACTCTTGGTCCTTTGTGCCCTCCCAAGGTAGCAGGTCGACAACGGTAGTCGGCTCGTACTTTGTCCAGTTGCTGTACGACGAGCCCCAGTTTGTAGAGTAGCGGAACCAGCTGGCACCTGGGGCGGTGTGCTTGAGAGTAAGGCTTCCGTCGGGATTCTTGCTGGCAAGAGTCGAAGAGTAGTTGGACGACTGGGGCCAGACGAGAGGGTTGTCTGGGCCGCCGATCCGGAGGAAAAACCGGTCCGTGGAGTTGGTGAAGGAGCCCAGATCAGCAGTCGTAGCATTGTTGACAATGATCTGATGGACTCCTTGGGCCAGGCCGGTGATATTGGCAGACCATCCCCAGGCCGACTCCAAGACACCCGGGTAGTCAGGCTGCTCAATGGTCGTAACGTTACCGCACTTGACCGTGGAAGTGTCGACCGTTGGGGTGAGGTCTGATTCCGTGATCGAGCTGAAGTTGATAGCCTTTGTGAACGAGTCACAGTCCATGAGGGTGTTGGCGTGTATCTCAACGAGAACAGTGTTGCTCTCCTCTGTCGAAAGAATCCTGTAGTCGTGACCAGGCTTGAACTTGGTGAGCATTGGCGGCGGGGGAACCCATTGCTTCACTGGGACATATGCGCGGTACTCAAAGGCGTCGAGGGTGATGGAATCAACGCAGCCGTTATACTCTGTGGAACCGTTGATTCCGACCTTCTTGGGCGAGTCCTTGAGATCCATGGATTGGTGAGGGAATAACAGGTTCTTCACTGTTGTGCCCGAGTCAAAAGGAGAGATCAGAGCTTTGTCCTCGTCGGTGCAGTCGAATGTGTATGTATACGTGTGGTTGCGGTTGTGATAGAGCAGCCATACTGGCGTTTCCGTGTCCAAGTCCTGGATGCCGAGGTACGACGAGCGCATGGTTGACCAGAGACCTTGCTCCGTGCCAATACCGGAGCTTCCAGGCAGGAAGATCCACTCGGTATGGTTGGACAGCTGCTCCAGATAGAAGCCGTCTGTCAGCACTGGGTACTGGTCGCGGAGAAAGTACATGTGCTTGATGACATTTCGGATTGGATGGCTGGGGTCTCTGTGGTCCCACGCCACCGTCTCGTCCTGGCATCCGTGCAGGGTCGCGTTGAGCGGCATCTCGAAGTACAGCTCACCGGGGAGGGTGTAGCATCCGTGTGCGTGCCATGCTGGGGCTGCCGCAATCGGCTGTCTGCCGAACATGTAGTTGGACGCCGTGTTGTCGAGGACGTAGAACGCCTGCTCTTCTCCCCACAAGAGTAGCGGGATGCCGGGCATGTGCAGGGTGGTGATGAACAGGCCCAGGAGGTTGCGCTCAATACCAAAGGTGATGGCAGGCCATCTGAAAACATCCTGATTCACCACTCCGAACATGTGCCGAGGGTCCACGACACCAGTCTCGGCGTTGATAAAGTCGTTTGTCTGCAGCATCCTGTTCCAAGCCTCCACCCAGTTCTTGGGAAGATCGTAAGCGGCCTCCATGCCGCCGTCCATACCCAGGAATCGTAGCAAATTACGATAGATGGAATAGTGGAAGGCTGCGCTATCAAGGGCCTGCTGGCCTTCTTCGCGGATGAAGACGTCCATGTCGGCCGCCGTGACATTCGTCAGGTTGACGGCCTTCTCCTCGTTGTCGATATATTGAGGAGGCGAGCGGCCACGGCCAATGTAGACGGCGCCGAAGGTGTCACCACCAGTGATTTCGCCGGGCAGGAAGAAGTTGTCCTTACCCACGTCCCTGGCGCACTTGCGAAGGTGAGCCGAGAAGCTGCCCTCGGCGTCGACCGTGACTTGGGTTGCCTTGTCATAACGGAAGCCGTCAATGTCCAGCATTTGGATAGTCAAGCACGAGAAGAGAGAAATCCGCTCCAGCACGTCAGGAACCCACTCGCGCAGCCGATCCTGCACGGAAGCGAATTTGGTGAGCTGCCGACGGTAGTCAGGGTAGACACCGAACGCTTCGGTGTCGCCAAACTGGTCGAAGTCGCCATTGTAACAACCACCAAAGCTGTCGTAAACCGCGGATCCGACCTCGGATCCGTTGTCCCAGTACAGCCTGGGAAAGTGCTCGCAAGTCTCGTTGAATGTTGTTCCAAACGTGAAGTCGTGATAGCGCCTGGAAGTCTTCCAGAGGGCGGTGTGTTCGTGTTCAGGGACGTATGGGGCTGATTTGTTCAGATATCCTGTGAAACCACTTTGAGAAGGTCAGCGCCAGGAGCTTCGGTTGTGCGAGGGCCAGTGTGTGCTTACATGAGATCGCCCATGGTCGCGACAGTGTTGTCGAGCAGGACGTACCTGGAATGATGTTGTCAGCATCTGCAGGAACAGGCCAAGCTTTTGCGCCAAGCCGATCGCTGCCCACAAAACATCGAGCACGCTGAGCGACACCATCAGGGGTGACTACTTACATGCCGCGCCTGTGGATTTCGTCTACGGCCTGGCGCCAGACTGTGATGTTGCCAAAATGAAGATCCAGTAGCGTGTGGTCAAGCGGCGAATATGAATCAGCCGCGTAAGGCTGGTTGATGAAAGGCGAGCCAGCGATATAGAGGCCTTTGATTCCCATGCCTTGAATGTAATCGAGACTGTCCATCAACCCTTGTATATCGCCGCCGAACCGGAGTTGCGTCCCCAAAGTCTCCGTCTCGAAGACCGTGTTGTTGGCATCGTCGTTGGTAGGATCGCCGTTGGCGTACTTATCCAAGAAGAGCGTGTAAAACGGAAATCTCCAGTTCGGGGGGGAAGGATGGAATGTGTGGTCTTCCCATTTTCCCGAATACTCCAACGGATTCTCTGTGTTCTGGTTTGTGTTCAAGTTCCACTCCACGAAATCCGGGTCATACTTCAGGGCCTGAGCTGGTATGAGAGCCCCCAGGAGGAGAAGCAAGCTCTCCGGGACTAACATCTTGCGGGTCCCTCAGCGAAAGTCGAAGCCCGCATCAAATTCTGGCCGTGCTGGTGTTTATCTGTGTCGGGCCCTGAGAACAAGATAAGAATACAGGAGAAAAGCGAGGGTCTGACAAAGAACACGAGCGAGTGACAAGGTCGAAGCGACAGACGGACGGACAGACAGACAGGAAAACAACTACCCAAGCCACCTCAGATATGACAAAGCAGGAGAACAAAGCGAGAGGATGAGTACGGGAAAGAAACGATCGAGAAAAGCTGACCATCAGTGAAGATGGTCCAAAGTCAAAAGGAAAAACCTGCTGGCTCGCACGACTCCCGAAGCCGCCCCCGTGGGTCAGGCAGGACAGGTCCACAACCAAGGGGATACGAGGTCATAGCCATGCTATCCGTGATGCATAGTGACGGGGAACTGTTGAGCACGTTGGACATGCTTGCTAACACTCGGTCCCCGGGGGAGCAGGGTGGAGATGTTAGCGAGAGCCAGGAAGTGCATGGCAGGTGCGCTGGCCGTTGCTAGCATGTTCGTGGTGGCGGGGTCCATCATGGTGGGACTGTGTACCCCGGCCGGGCCAGCCAGAGCGGCTGAAGCAAAAGGAGGCTCGATTTCCACCTTCAACCGATACTTCTGGACTCCCACTGTGGGCTGGATGGAATTTGAAAACCTCTGCCTCGGTCCCGTTGATCCCTGATAGGGGGCTTCGCCCGGGCGGTACTGGCTCTGTGAACCACCGTAAGCTCGTGCGTGTGGGATAGAGAGAGGTTCTGGTGGAGGCGGGCTCTGATGGGCTTGCCCGAGTCACACATCCTGCAGGTAACCCAGGAGATAAGAAAGCAATTGGCTGCGGCCTTCTCGTGAAAAAGAACCCTGTCACGCTGCTCCTGTCCTTACTAGTACGACTGTTGCGCGACTTGCATGTGGCCTGCCACCACATGGGGGTAGCGTGGTGCGCGCAAGCGGTGACGGATGACCGCTGGCAGCGGTGCCATAGGCCGAGTCGGGCGGATGGGCGAGGTTGGCACACACAAGATCCCCGGGGGTACTGTGTAGGTCCAGAATCCAGAGCTTTCTGATCCCGCGGCAGATCTTGGTGATCCAAGTCGGCTCGGGTATTTCGCCAGGGCAAGCCTGTTCTGTGGGACTGAGACAGGGGAGTGGGGGCGCAACCTTATTCAGGACTATTCGTGTCCACGACCGTACCCGTCCTGGCAGTCCATAGACCACGGCCCCAGCACCGCCTCGTCATTTCGGGCCTAGCTTGGCGGGATCGATACGTCGTCAAGCTCATGCCACATGTGCCAATGGCGCGGGTGTCGCTGGGCGGCCTGGTCATTGCTAGAAAAGGCGTGTCCCAACTCCCCCAAGATCCCAAGGCAACGGCGACGGCCCGCAGGACTGGGCGCCAACGGCTGGGTCAGAGCTGCGAGATCGTGGGGCAGTGAGCGGTGCAAGAATTGAGGCCCCCCTCCCCCCCCCCCCCACTGATGGGCAAGGACGGGAAGAGGGCAGGAGGGGCGACAGAGGCTGGAAGAGCCGTCATGGTGCTCTGGTGCGGGCGAGAAAAGACCTGCACGCCTGCACGGTGCGGATCGGGAACAGGATACGATCTGGCCTCTGGCCAACCGAGAGGGTCTCGAAATAGAAACAGTGGGTCCGGATCACCCATCTTGTCGACCCAGGTTTCGTCATGGGCCAACACCGCACTGATTCGGTGGGCTGGCCTGGCTGGCTGGCTGGCAAACTCTCCTTCCCACTTCTCAGTGGGACCCACCAGGCGGGAGGTGTCTCTGGGCAGCCTGGCTGGCGGTCAGGCAGTCTGGGCCGGGCCCGAAATTGGCGGGTTCAAGGTCTGAGCTCTGAGGGCAGGCGAAAGCTGATGAAATTCGGTTAAAAATTTCCAGAAACGCCAAGGCTGCGGGACGGCCGGCAGGTCTAGTGGATGCGAGGCTGGTATCAAGCCTGGAAGATCCCGGCGGTTTGGCAAATGCTTGGTCGAAGGGGCCCTCCTGCCGTCCTGGAGACCAGGCCTGTAGCTTGACGAAAGGGGTTTCTTTTGTTCGGGTCGGGTTGGGATGGCAGCTTACGGGACCAGGGGGAGTAGCCGTGGGGGTTCGCTCTAGTGCGGTGGTATTCTCGTGCAATGCCGTCATAGCGTGGATGGCATTCTCGTGCAGCCATTATGACTGAGAGAGAGCTTGAGAGAGAGAGAGAGAGAGACGGGCTGACGGGCCAGATACGAGACGTGTTTGTCCCGGCTGCCACCGAATCACGCCGCATGCAGTCAAGTACCGCGGTCCGTCCCTCTGCAAGACCTGCAGCTGTCACGCTGCTGGCCAGCGCTTGCTGCCCTTCCACAAATAGCAGAGAGGCAGAGCGACGCCTTCGTGTTCAACCCGATAAGCTGCATGCAGCCACACGCTACCGTCTCGTTAGCCCAGGAAGAAACAGGTGGTTTCCTACTTGAACTGGCGACCATCCTGTCATCGAGGGGGGTATTGGCTGACGTCGTGCGCCACAGATGCTGGGCTGGGTGTCTTAGGCAGCGTCAGGGCGTCGGCGTCCATGATGGCTTGCTTTGAGAGCAGCAGGCAGACACAGCGCGTCGCTGTTGCAAATTGCTGCTTGGCGCGGCCGTGGTTGCGGCTGAAGTCTAACAAAGGACGCTGTAACCTCAGCGAGATTGCTGGCGGCAGGTTATCAATCTCATATCATCTGACTTTTTGGTCGGGGGATTGATGTGTGTGTGTGTGTGTGTGTGGGTGTGCATCTTAACCTGGCAGGTGTGCAAGGGTGGTGGCTGATGAGTGGCCCAAAGCTTATCTGCCCCGTTGGTTCGTTCCTGCATGCAACATTGAAGTGTGCAACCACCTCTCAGCCTTCCGCCCATCGTTTGAGGGTTGCTTTTTCCAAGGCCACACAACGTGGTCGCCAGGGCCAATTTCTCGATAACGTCGGCCGGGCCATCCAGGCCACAGCCCACCTCGCTACCGACTGCTCGAACCTGTCAGACGAGGCGTTGCCGCCGGTTGTGACTTTGGCCCGGCCGGCCGCCTGCCGATCATTCCGCGAAGCCACAGGCGCCATGCAGTCTCTCGTATTGCGTCCTCACTCGTGCCAAAGTCAATGTGCACCACTGACCGAGATGCGCCACGCCCCCTTGGGCTAGCATGGCAAGTCCCGTGGTTGTGGCTGCCTGAGATCAAATGATGTGAGAAAGCCCTGGCATTATTGGCCGCGGCTGACTCCTGAATCGTTACCTTCTGCCTATTGACACTTCCCGCCGCAGGCCCAGATCACGACCCAAGGAATACGCTTCAATGATCGCCATCCATGGATCTCTTAGCTCAGTGCCACTCATGCTTTTCGATGTTGAGCTGTGGAATTATGGACACAGGGCACGCCTGGTCTTGCTCCGCGCATCCCGAGAACGACACCGGGCATCTTCAATAATGAGAACCAGCCACAACCACCAGCTGAAGCAGCTGCCCAAGCCAGTGTCTCTCGGGCTTCCCGCGAAATAGGGCGCTGGCAGTCCAACCACGGCTGTGAGGTATCTGGACCAGCAGGTGGAATAGGTTTCTGCCTCATTGGCGCGCCTAGTCATGCATACCTAGGTATCTGGCGTTGAGCTACGTACCTAGGTTTGGTCTCCCCGGCTGTCTCATTTCATAAGCAGCCTGCCGGTGACAAACGAGGATGCGTTAGCAACCTCACTTCTTCAGGCTCCTTTCTCTCGGAGCATCCGAGCAAGTGCCACATCCTTGGGTTATCCTGAGCAGCATCGCCATGCGACTCCCAGGAGTTTGGTAAGTGGTTTCGCTTCTATTCTGTACATGTCCGAGGACATACATGGCGCCTTCATACGGTGTCAGGAATTTGGTAAACAATAGATTTGCTAGACCAAATGTTAAGCAGTTCCACGGATCAGGCGGCTCGTCCAGCTCATCAAACCCTCAATCACTAATCTTGGTCGAGCGAATGTAATAAGATGAGCTTTTCGAGTGTGCCCCATCACTTTCGCACTCTAAAGCCTAAATGTTCACGGGACACGTGAGTATACGGTCTCAATATCATGACAGATCGCGTCTGTTTCCCTCAAAGCACCATCGCGGGGAGGATGAGTTCCAATCTGTCACATGCTTCCAGATTTGCCCAGGTCATAAGCAGTGCGTTCAGGTCATTTAGTAATCTCTGAGGAGAAATGTCACCGGATGATTCGCCAACAGCTGCTTTCTGGCGACTGCTTTGTTAACGATAGCATCCTTTGCGCCGGGCTGAAGTCGGGCGACACTGTCTGCAAACAGCAACCTCGGCGCTGTTTCGTAACAGGTTTGTATACAAATTTCAAACTGCCCCTTAATGCACTGTGTTAAGTGGGAAATCTATCCCTGGGCCTCTGAGCGTTTACTGCCATGTGGAGGCGTTCCGTCTAGATGTGAAAGACTGTGTCGATGAACCGACATGGAACCCGCTGAGGGAAGGTCCAAATTCGTTTTCTTCGGCTCCCTCGTTCGCCTCTCCCTTTCAAGCTGGCTTTTCCACGCGTTTCAAGACGTAGTACACCAGCACTGCGCTGCGCCCGACATCATCGGGTCCATCCTTGTTTATCAGAGCACAACAATGAGCCTCATGTCTTCTTCTGACCACATATTCGGCTACTACAGCGTGAGTAAAGTCTATGACTAGCCCCTGTGACGGCAACGTCAATTACGACGGTGGAAGCGGTGACTCACAGGAATATTCAGCCGTCGACCTGACGACCACATTGATTCTGGCCCGTTGTTTTGGTGATCAAAATCATGGGAACAATTCACATCGATATATTGCCACCTGAGTCGCGGCCACGGCGAGATATAGCCAAGAGCTCCGCGTCAACATCGTGACTCGTCCATCTATAAACCTCCGGCGGCGATCATATATCTTCATTTATTTGATCAGTACATTATTCAATAGCCTAGGAACCCATGCCAGCCGCGGCATCCCTCACTCCACTTCGAAAACAATAGGATCCTCGCCCCTCAGCGCCCGCCAACGGTTCGTCGCCCTCAATATGTCGTCCTGGCCATCCCCTCGGACCAGGAAGCCCCACTTCCGCAGAAAACCTTCCGTGACCTCCCAACCGCTCGGGTCCCACGGGTCGTTCCAGACGATCAGCCGTGCCTCACCCGCATATTCACCACCCCGAGCAGTCCCTCCCTGCCCCGTGCCCTCCCCGCAGAGACCCCTCAAGATGTCCGCACAAAAGTCATCCTGGCGCAGCCTGCCCTCTGCCACCGCGACAATGGCGTTGTCCCGCATCCTGGGGGACGGGAGGAGGTCTATCCACACCTCGTGAGGGGTGCTCTGCTGAAGTGGTGTCGGCCGGAGGGAGTCCGGGATGTTCCCGGACGGCTGATAGCCGGTCCACGGGAACAAGGGGGGCTCGGAATTGTCTGCCGCGTAGCCGCAGGCCGCGTTGCAGAGGAGGCTGTACGCCCCGAGGATGTAGACGTTCGTCAGGGAGGCGCGGTACACGTTGAGCTCGATGATGGTGATGAGGTGGTCTCGGGATAAAGGGAAGGCGAAGCCCGGTGGTGTAGAGCTTCTGTCCGCATTGTACAGCATAGGGAGACGAGGTCCTGAAGCGGTTGCTGGCGTGGTGATTATCACGGAAGCAGACTTGGCGCTTTGTTCTGTCATCCGGCGGGCGTCGGTATGTCCCGACGGCGTGAGGGAGACAATGCCCTCAGGACATCCGGACGTGCTTTGCGAGCCTGCCGCTTTCCGTCTGCGGTGGGCTCTGACGTTGAGCCGGTTCTGTCTCCTCCGCCTCTCAGCTCGATCTCGAAGCCCAGTCCAGTCGTCCTCGGGGCATCTCGCATCCCGCAGCTGGGCCATCGGGGCTAGTGACATCTCTGTGCCGCCTTGCCGCCACTCCGCCATGTTTGAGCAGAGGGTATGAGGATGGATATGATGATGTGGGAGACCTGCAAACTGCTTACACCTGGATGGCTCGATGTCTTTATTCACGTACCAGCCCACCCCATGATCCATTCCTGCCGCTTCCTCTGATCTAGTCAATCTAGCGCATATGCAACCTGCTTACAGCACTAACACGGATCTGGGTTGGCTGAGTCTCAAGGAAGAAGACAAACCAATCAGGACCGTTGGCCGAACCCAGGAATGGTAAGCAGGGCTGCCAGGGGTCAGGGCTCGGGAGGTCTGCCGAAGATCCACATGCAATGGGCTTACAACAGGGCGGACGTATGATCCCTCGGGGAGTTCTTGGATTAGGTGGAGATCCATGTTATCACAGATGTTACCGGCGGTCTAACATGTGGTCCGAGTCTTCAAGAGACGTATAAGAGCAAGTCGTGTGTCCATGAGTGGACGACTTAAATATGGGCGGATTTCCAGAGTACACACACAGGCGCATTGTGGAACAACAAGTGACATTACCACAATTTCAACAAGAAAAATACGCGATATAAATTCTTTCATAATGGCAGAAATGACCTGGCCAAGGATAAGACAATACCTCAAATCCCAACTCTTCACCACCCTTCCAATCCCGACCAAGTCCTTCAGTGGCCAGACGGTAATAATAACCGGCTCCAACACAGGCATGGGCCTAGAGGCAGCCCGGCACCTCGTGCGCCTCGACGCCGCCCGCGTCATCCTCGCAGTCCGCAGCACAAGCAAGGGCGAGGCCGCGGCAGCCTCAATCCGGGCCTCGTTCCCAGGCCGGGCGGGCGTCGGGGCCGTCGTGCAGGTGTGGCCGCTCGACCTCGCGTCGCACGCCAGCGTCCGGGCCTTTGCCGCGCGGGCCGAGGCCGAGCTGGACCGGCTGGACGCGGTGGTCTGCAACGCGGGCATGTATGTGTACAAGAGCGGGTTCAGCCTGGCCGAGGGGGACGAGGTGACCATCGCGGTCAACGTGACCAGCACACTGCTGCTGGGGGTATTGCTGCTTCCCATGCTGAGGGCGACGAGCGTGAGGTGTGACAAGGAGGCTGTGTTGACCTTTACGGGGAGCTTTGTTCACTTGATGACAGGATTCCCGGAAAGAAAGGAAAATAACATCTTTGAGGCGTTGGCGGACGAGAAGACGGCGAGGATGCCAGACAGGTAAGCATCTTTTTCTCATCACCCTTCGTGGCTGCATGTCAAGGGGCCCAGGTTCTGACGAGAGGCAGGTACTACGTATCCAAGCTGATGGAGCTGCTCCTCGTCCGGGAGCTGGCTGAACAGGTCACTAAATCGTCCAAGCCGGGCCGTGTGACAGTGTCCATCCTCAACCCCGGCTTCGTGAGGACAGACATCATGAGGGACAGCACCTGGTTGTTTCACATCTATTATGTTTGCCTGGCGGCGCTCTTGGCCAGGACCGCAGAGGAAGGTGGGCGGATCCTCGTCAACGCAGCAGAGGGAGGTCAGGAGACGCACGGCCAGTATCTCGATGACTGTAAGATCGGAGTGTAAGTGCAAGAGAGCGCCTGTCCGACTGTCCGATGACTGACGTGTGTCCCAGACCATCCGCCTTCGTCACGGGTCCAGAGGGCCAACGGGTTGGGCGGCAGCTGTGGGCGGAGCTGGCAGCGAAGCTTGAAGTCATCCACCCTGGCGTCATGGACAGTGTGTGATGAGTTATCCGGTCTATTGAATGTACACCCTCCTTCCTGTTCTATATACAAAGCCTCTGCATCCAGAGCTACTTGACCTCCAGCCTTAGAGCATCGTACTGTACATAAATGCTCCTCGGCAACAGTGCGCTCTCATAGTCCGTAGCATTGAAAGGCAGGCTGAGAATGATCTCGTTCGTAATGTTCTTGCCAGCATGCAAGTAGCTTGTGGGGAAGGTCCACTTGTTGGAGACGTGGTAGCATGTAATACCACTGCGAACAGCGCACGAGGAAGACTGGTAGTATCTGTCGAGGTCATGTGTTAGCATACAGCCGCAACCAGAAAAGAATCACGGTATGCTTTGGGCCTGGTTACTCACGGGATCGTCCAGGTCTCGAGTTCATGGCCATTCATCACAACGGTGTAAGGAATGTTTGCGTACGGCTGCGAAGCGTTGAACACGTCGGTGTTTCCGGAGGCCGACTTCGCCCCGGCGAGCTGGATGGTGAAGACAGCCTCAGTCGTCCCCGCCAGGTCCTGGTCGTCCACGTCAAAAGTAACGGTCCAGTTGTTGATGTTCCCGTCGCCCTCGACTTGTGTCGGGCGGACAGAGTTGGCATACCCGCCAAAGACGGACCAGTGCACGTAGTTCAGGTCCGTGGCCTCATCGGAGGTGCCTACGCGGAAGTTGACACCGTTGGGGAAGTCGTCGAGGTAGTCGTACGCGGCCCAGTAGATGCGGTACTCTGGTGGGTGAAGGGGATGGTCTGGGTCCGGGTGGTCGCCGTGGAGCCACTCGCCACCGCTCTTGTCTGGCGTGCCAATCCTCCAAAGCTCCTTGCCGGCCGAATCGGCTTCCCAGGTGATGACCCCGCTGTCTGTCGTCTCTCCGGCCTCTACCACGATATCCTCTTGGACATAGTCACCAAAGATCCCGCTTGCGTACACGGTGAGCCGGTACGTGCCTGCCTTGATGCGGTCGATTTGGATCTCGCCCGTCTCGGCATCGATGTCAGCCCAGTACTGGTAGGCGTCGGTGTCGTTGCTGTTGTCCTGGAAGTCGAAGCCCGGAACCGACAAGATCGCAATCGCGTCCTCGCCACCCTCGGGGATCTCAACCGTAGCCTTCCAAGAGCCACGGCCGGAAGTGGGGACGTAGTTCGGCACGAGATGGGCAATGTCGTCGTAGAACTGTGCGTTCCACTCCGGGGTGGCCAGCTCGAGAGCCTCATTGTACAGGTCCTGCAGCTCCGTGCCCGGCTCGCCCTTGTTGAAGAAGTAGTACGACGGGCCGAATGTACGGTCAAAGCCGTCCACGATGTTGGGAGCCTGGTTTCCGTGGTGGTTTGAGACAATATAATTGTACACGATCCCGTCAACCACCAGGTCCGACCAGGTCGGGCCCCCGAAATAGGTATCCTTGGTGTTCATCACGAACCAAGAGCCGAAAGTAGACCCATCGTTGCTGTGCTTGCCGTCCGCGAACATGCCGTGGACTTTCTGGTCCCTCCACGTGGTGGAGAAGGTGTACTTGGTGAAGTAGTCAGAGACAGCCTCGACGTACGGATCTGCAGTCCTGTTGCCGAGGTACCAAGTCGCATCCTGTACGGTGTATGCCAAAGAAGAGTTGCCTGCTGCGGGGTTTGGGACGGGTGAGGGCCCGTGGAACTCCGAGTCTGTGACCAGCTCTGTCCAGAGCGGTGTGTTGGGCCTGAACAAGGTCCGGAATTCTTGGAAGACGCCCGACGTAGGGGTTGTCTTGTTGTGATAGGCAAAGCGACTGAACATGTGCAGGCCAGTCTCGCCGTCTCGGAGGAACCAGTACTGCTCAAGGATCTGGCCGGTGGGAGCATAGACCTGGCTCATGGATATCCCTCCGTAGGACACGTTCAGCGAGTCAACGCCAGAGTAAAGGGTGTAGTTTGCATTCTGGGACCCCGGGCTGTAGAATCCTTTGGGGGTGCAGTAACAGTCCAGGTATGGCCCAATGCCGCTGGAACCGGCCGCTGTGCCGAGCAGGTTCTGCCCATCCAGGTAGAGGTAGTTGATAGCCCCGGTTGACTTGTTGACGGCGGCAGTCAGCCTGTCGTTGGCGAGGAGCAGGTACGCGTCGGTCTGGTTCGCAACCAGGGTGCCTTGGACAGTTGCTGCGAGCGAGAGGAGGGGCAGGATGCCTCGCCTAAGCAGCGGTTGGAAGTGCATCTTGACGGTTGAATGAGAGAGTGTTTGCCCAGGCCCTTGCACCGTCTCCAAGGGAGAGGCAGGGCCCCGTCGCACGCGTCTGAGATGTCGCCATCGTGCAGATATACCTGGCCCGTCGTGGCACGCTGCCCCGAGGATGGACTCGGTGCATGGTCATGCGTCAGTCAATTGGGCGGAATATTGCTGGCGAAGGAGGGTGAAAGTCCGTGGCGGTGGAGATGGGAAATTGGAATGGCAGTGGGGCTCCCCCCATAGTCGACGTTGGTCTTCCCCAGACAAGCAGGCGGCGGCGTGACTAGCCTGCCTAGCGGTGCGGAGAACTCTGGGGGATGGACCACTCTGCTGGGAGAAACACCCATGGGTCATGGGTCTTCGGTCTATTGAAGGCCGGATCGCCAGGGCAGGCCAAGCCGTGGGGATGCACATCACGGAACGCATCCTGTCTGCCCTGGCATGCATGCCTAACCAGAAGGGCTGAGGGGGGAGGGGCGATCACTCTGGCCATCAAGTGGTATTCCACGCACCCCCCCTTGCCTTCCCGAGTGCACAAGAGAGCCCGCAGAGGTACTGATGTAACATTGCTCTTTGTTTGACCTTGGGCACCGAGTATAGTGACGGATGATGCCGGGGTCATGTCGCTGCCAAGTTTCGTTGCGCTTGACGTCCTCTCTTCAGAACAGGTGCCCATCGGCACTCGCTGGCGGCTGACAGACGGCTCGCTAACGGCGCCAAGGTCGTGTAGACATCTCTGGTCTCACTTGCCATCCTCGAGTGCCTGTAAAACATCAGAGGCACACGACAATCATGCAGCCAACATTGGCCACTTTCGCGTCTGAAGAGTACATACCAGTCACGCCCAGCTTGGAAGAGATGTACGACTTGAATGACACGCTCAGAACAAGTCATTTATCATGCGCCTGTGTGTAACACAGACAAAACATTTTTTGGAGGGGCGGGCGCTGCAGGCCTATGAGTGTGTAGTAGCATCGTCCGATGCTCTGGGTCGTCAATCGCTGGTCTCACACACTCGAAGCTTGTTGTCGTCATTCCTGTGCGGCGACACCCGGGCGGCTGCCGATTAAGCTTCCCGCGAGAGCTTGGCTACGCCGCTACGGCAAAGCTAACTTGTAAATCAACAGCACGTCCTGTACGCACAGCAATAAATAAGTTATCCTGCTGCTTTCGGTTGGGCATGCAGTTTGGCTTCAACAGAAGGCTGGCGCATGAGCAGCTGGTGTTGACCAGAGATCGCGTGATCACGACGAGCTTATGGGAGATTTCCCGCGACCGCGAGAGCAGTGGGGGTGCATTGCACACCCGGCATTGCTCAATGGTGGTAAATTCCGTGTAATGTCTGTGTCTCAGAAGAATGTAAACAATTACTAATGCTGCTATCGTGATATCGTGACCCGTAAAACTTGCCGATCTTCTAATCGAAAGCCTCTGTTGCGTTCTCCTGTCAATGTTGCAAGAAGATGCCCACGGCCACCTCTGCAATAAACACCGAAAGCCGCCCCCTCTGAGTGGGAGCTATGCCAATCGGTGATGCAGATGACCGGGTCAACGGGGTTCTTGGTCGGCGGTAGGCATCTTACGGCGCTGCTTCCTTCTCGCTGGCCGGAGGACCGCCCGAGGCCTCCAGCCGCCATAGTCGCCGACAGGATGCTACGAGCCGAGCAAGGAATGCACGGATTGTCATTGTCTGGGCGTTTTGCGCTGCTGGCTCTCCCACAGTGCTCAACACGTGGTTCCAGGTCGGATGCCCTCGAACTCGATCCCTGGTGCAGAACTGGCACACAACCCCCTCCTTGATTGGTTTCAGGGCCCATGGCGCATCACCTACAACGCGCGAATCATATACTGCCCGATTGTGTATCGCCTTCTCGTCGGTGTCCTACATCTTCACGGCGTCGGGATACTTGGGCGGGCTTCCTTTGCCCTGCAACTTGTTTATGTCGGTTCGCTCCGCGCCTGCACCAAACGGGTTATCTGCCTCTACGAGTTGCTGTGTAGCCAAGCGATTGGCTTGTGCGTGTGACGAATTCAGGTTGCCGCTCTTGGCTCCTTGCTTGCTAGGCATGACGTCGAGGCCGTAGTCGGATGCGTCGTGGTCGTCGTTTGCGAATTCAGCTTTTGCGTTGCGCTGGGCCCGCAGGTGAAGCATGAACAGGATGCCGATGACGGCCATGAGGAAGACGGCTCTGCAAGACATCAGCGACCGATCAGCCGACCGCCTCCCGGGCGCTGCAGGTCACACGGAGGTTATCAAAGACGTACCCAATTGCTGCCCCGATCCCGATCTTGGAGTCTGTGGATATGGAGGGCTTCTCGCAGGTGTTGACCTGATCGTTGTCTACACAGTCCTTTCGAGCAACCAGGACCGAACGGGCTATACTGATGCCCCGCCTCAGGAGGCTGTCGGAGCTGGGGACGGAGCCAGTGGCCATGGTTGTGTCCATCGCTGCCCGGGCTGCCGGTGACCGAATGTCGCGAGAATGTAACCTCTCCATGGTGCGTGCTGTGGTGTGTCTGGTGTGGTGCGTCCTGCTGCTTCTCCGAGATTCAGGTACTGGGGATAAGGAGCGTGGCTGCCGAGGCTGCGGAGCGTGGACTGCAGGTGGACTGAGGGTGGTGTAGCGGTCGCCAGACGACAGAGACAGAGACAGAGACAGCAGATAGAAACAGCGGCGACGTTGTGAATGGGACCAAAGGTGGTGGTCCAAGTCGCGAACGGCAATGTCAATCGAGTCAATGAGTGTGCTGAAGTGGTGAAAACGGCCCCGAGAGTCCCTGCGTGATCGATGTGCCGCGGCAAGGTCGGTCGGTCGATCGGTCGGTTGGTGGTTAGGACAAAGGAATGCACGGAGAAGGTAGGGAGAAGGCTAGAAGGGGGCCCAGTCCGCGGCGACCCACAGCCTGCAAATCCACACGGTCCACACCTCACTAACAACACGAAAGGGGGCTGGCTCGAGTGCTGTCAAGGGAAAGTGAGGGCGGGTTGGCAGGTGCAGGGTGGCTGGCGCAAGGGAAAGGATCGGAAGAAAAATGCAGCGTCTGCGTGGAAACAAAAGAGTGGCAAGACTGGAATGGAAGGAGTGAGCAGAGGAAATCGGCCCCGGATGCCCAGAGCAGGCAGGACAGGGAGGTAATAAGAAGAGAAGGCGAAGAAGGCGCGATGGAAAGAAAACAAGGCGCCGTAATGACCGAGGGCCAAGAGGCTACGGTGCACCGTCTACCACAGAGGCACGGAGGACGGGGGTAGCCCAAATTTGGTGGTCAGAGGATCTCGGGAGGAGCAGAGAGTGTGGCTTTGCCAGGCCTGGACTGTCTGGACTCTGGGCTGTTGGCTCCTGTGCTGCTGGGTTGCTGGGTTCCTGCGGCGGCAAAAGCTTACTCTGTATTAGCGGGCTCCGTGGGTGTGGCAGTTGTGGCAGGAAGTGGTACGTTACTGCTGGAGATTCCAGCGCATGGCCATGGCCCCCCTGGCGCGTCCCCTGGGCCCCCTGTCGACCCCAGCAGCAACGTCCATGCAGGGTCCACATTAAATGCAGGAACGGGCAGCCCATGGCCGCCACGATTGGCCAATGGGGACGGCAGGGGCGAGTCGGAAGCGGAAAGGAGCGGCCAGATTAGAGGGGCTCCCCTATGTGACGCTTGGAAAATAGATGCGACTCTGCTCGCCCTTCCCCAGGTTTTGACTCGCGCTGTCTCGGCATTCTGAAGCAGCTGGGCTCCTGGTTTTGGATCAATCGTATTGCGCATCTGCGTACGGGCTGACGGAGTACATAGTACATAGACGCTGCCATATGCATCACCATGGCGTGTCACCGTCACCCAGGCTGCCAGGCGTGTCACGACAGCCAGTCGGTCGATGGCAGGTGACGACATGACGACACGTTCACACGCCGACAATGCATGAACATGGCCCCCAAAACAAAACAAACATGCACGCAGTGAAGCATCCGACGATACCACGAGATTAAAACAATGTCGCCAGCGTTTCTCCATCGTCCGCAGCCGTGACCAAGCAATCAACCCCTCAAGTGCCAATTAAATGACCCGAGATACCCTGTGATCCGCCTGCACGACGCAATCAAACCCAAATGGAGGCAAAAGGAACGTGGTGCTCGACCCTCCCCGTACTACGTACTCCGCACCACGTGCTGCTCTGGCTGCCAGTCGCACGTCGGAGAATTCCACAGGACCAGTCGTGCACTCGTCGTCGCTGGCCTCGGTGGGAGATGAGAGATGAGAGACGAGAGATGAGAAACAAACTGCGCACAACAGACGCATTGCGACTCGGCACAAGGACGGCAGGACGGCTAACTGACCACGCGGCATTTCTCTCGGCCTCAATACTCGCGTCAGTGGGTATCTGAACCCTCACAGATACGAGGTCTTAAAAAAGGTGCGGCGAGCCGGGCCCTACGAGACCTTGCACAGCGACCGCCACTGGCTGTCGGGGAACCCACGGCCCCGGCGCCCACGTCAGGGTTAGGGCTCCGAATCAGATAACCTTGACAAGATGGCATGGGTTTCGAGGCAGAAACCCGAGATGTCGAAATTGATCTTCATCACAATCTGCTTTTTGTGGTTTCTTCATCTTCGCCCCCTGCAACAATCCCAACTGATCCCCCATTGATTGAGCAGCTATATATTGCGGCGGTTTGGTATCGAGGTGTCATGACCGGTCTTGCTTCTGAAATTGTGCCCAAGCCCCCATGAAACTGTTCTCGCGGCTTGATACGGGATGAGACCATAAGTTAATGGGTACTTGGAGTGGGACCTCCCAGAGTGCTGATCACCTACCTATTAAGCCGCGGCAATAAGGCTGATGGGAGGCTTATTAACAGTCTCCTGGACCCAACGAAGCAGACATGCCATCAAATGAGACGGCCGATCTTAAAGTTTTGCTCTGACGGTTCCGGCCCGGGGATCTTGTCGTCCCGTCCCTCGGAAGATAGAGAAATGATTGACATGCCAAAGTGCTGCGAGATATCCGCTGCACAAGTAGGTCGGCTTCCTGACACAGCGTCCATATGGCCTGTGCACACTTTCAAAGGGTTAAATTATTTAGATTTAAACCTGCCTTTTACGGACTAAGTGTTTGCTTAAGAGTATATTCTTATCTCCGAAATCTCTATAGACTATAAGCATAGCTATAGTTAAATTATCAAGTTATTTTACATCTAATCCCCATACATATAACATATATATATTATCTTCATACAGCGGTAGACACTTAAGACCTTATGTTAGTAAACTTGTAAATGAATAGTCAGGTCGGTAATAAGAGACACGGTTCTATACTCTCGAAGGAAAGCACTTAGTTTTCTTTTTTAAAATCTAGCTGAAAATCAATTAGAGGCCTCCCTCAGCCAAACATACCATACCAGGCAGATTTATTACGGAAACACCTAGGGATGTCTCTAATTCCATAGCATGTTATCTCTAACGTACCATATTAGGGCCCTTTGAACCCCTATATGGTACTGAGCGGTAAATCTTTCCCCGTGGAGCCTCACTGTCCTGTCTCACGTTGACAATATAAAGGAGGTCGGCGTTGGTTTGCGGGGAGGCCATTTTCTCGTTGGCCCACCATACCCTAATCTCAACACCCACACTCTCATCAATCTACGAGTGTAGAGCACAGCATATCCCCTGCATAGGCACCAACGAAATGGACGACCGGTTTGTGAAGACGCCGGCTCCAGAGGATTTGTGCAGAACTAGTTTTGCTTCTGTTCCGCATACATCCAGGGACACACATGTCACCTTCATGCAGTAGTAAAAACTCAAGACCTAGCATTCAAAAAACATATACCATCTACAACAGTGGTTAAAATACAATAGGTGCATGTGGCCTCAGCCTTGTAGCGCATAGATAAGGCTAAGGGGCACCGTCTTGATGGAGTGCGTTTAAAATCCTACCTAGAAAACTTGGCCGTCGCTGGGCGGCCGTCCTCGGCCTCTTTGGTTTGGTCATTATAGGAACCTAGGTAGCTGAGGCGTGTGGCAGAAGAGGCTTGCGAGGGAGGGAAATTGTGCAGCTGGCTGTGGGTGATGGAGAGATGGTAGGAGAAGAGTAGTGATGGCGTTGCTTCCTTCCGATTTGGGATTCCCTGAAATTTCCCTGGCACAAAAGACTTTTCTTAGGTTTCCTTGGGGTTTCACTGAGGTTTCTCTGAAATTCCCTGGGATTTCCCTAAGATTTCCCTAAGATTTCCCTGAGATTTCCCTGAGATTCCCCTGGGATTTCCAACTAACATTCCCCGTGGCCAGGGAGTGTTTAAAGCCAGGTACCTAGGAATTAATGGTCCAGAGGTAATAGTTCTGGGAGAGACACAGTGATATGCTACAACTACCTGCCCCTCCAGCCCAGCTAGGCAACACCAACCACGAGCAGCCACCGGCACGGCGTCACCAGCTAGTAGAGGACCACTTCAATGTTCGGATCTGAGAAAGCTGGCCCACAGTCAGAAGACGGAGTGCGGCGTAAACGTCTCCTCCCGCCTAATGCATTAGGGCTGAACACGTCGGCATACACTTGACCGCGAGCTCGAGGCGCAGGTCTCAGAGGCAGGGCTCGCCGCCATACTTCTACACTACTTCTCAGTAACACATCATACACATTCATGGCCCTTAGGTTTTAAACCTATAATTAGAACACCTAGGCAAATAATTATCAATTCTATAGCTAGGACCTAACTCCTATCTTACACAAATAGAGACACATATACTAGTAAGCATATGCCAGTCTAAGAAGGCTGCCTATCAACAAGCAAAATCCGTTTTCAAGGACAGGATAAGACAAGAAATATGGCTGGAAGCATCCCGACGGAAAGGCCAATCTCATCGAATAAAGCTTTCGCAAGACTCAAAAGTCCCCGTCAACTACAATCCAATGGGCCCTACACATAGCCCCCGTCTTTTGTACCTAGGCATGTTGTCGAGGGAATGCCCATGTGCCAGAATCCGAACGTTAGAACTACCTAGGTAAATATGGGCAGCTCCTTCATGTCACCAAGTGGTTAGCGCGAGTTCTTTTCTACTTTGGTTGCTGGGCATTTTGATATACCCGGATCGAGTTACATTCCACAAACATTTGAAGTCACATAAACCTACGAAGGGAGATGGGCTCTCGAGAGTATATCGTAGGAAACTGTGTCCACAGTAATGTACTATGTAGTAGCTGCTCGAGGGCCGCGAGTGGGTACAGCACTGCCAAGCTATGGCTGCCCCACTGGTGGAGCTGGAGATAATCGGATCTATGGTCTAACACCATGGTTGATATCGGGAAACCCACATCTCCCCAATGAGCGCATGCTGTTTCCAAGGGCAGATATCAACGCAACGGAGATTAAGCTTTTGTCTCGGAGCATGCGTGCTGTCCGAAAGCCGGGTTGGACCTGGAAGTTGCCGGGCTTCGGTGCCGGCGTGCGGGATCAATTCGGCGCCGCATGAGAATGTCAACCCCTGACTCACGGAGAACCACTGTAATAGCTGCGCATTGTAGGACTGGCTCATGAATCACGTCGATAACTCTTGTTAGTGGGACCCGGAAACTCTGAATTTGTCAAATACGCCACAGGCTAACAGCACATGCTTGAGAGCGGTCAACTGGTGTAAGGCAATGTGCATGAGTACGGATATTTAAACACAGAGAGCATTGCCACCCGGGCAACAAGAGCTCGACCGCCCAGTTTTATCAAGCTATTCAAAGGAAAAAATTCCAAGCCAAACCTCTGAAAGCAAAGCACCAAAATGCCAACACAACCCAAAGTCTTCCTCATCACCGGCTGCTCTTCCGGCCTGGGCTACTCCCTCGCCAAGGCAGCCATCGCAGCCGGCCACAAAGTCATAGCCACCTCACGCAACCCATCCAAGACGCCAGAAAAGGTAGCCGAGATCACCTCCTTGGGCGGACTCTGGGCCGCATTGGACGTGTCCTCTCCATCTTTGGAGACCCAGTTTCAAGAGACTATACTCCCGCTAGCCAAAGGCAAGATCGATGCCGTCATAAACAACGCTGCCATCGGCCTCACGGGCGTCGTGGAGGACATTGAAATAGACGCCGCGAGGGGCGTCTTCGAGACAAATGTCTGGGGCATAATCAGACTCAGCAAGCTCCTCGTCCCGCTGATGAGGGCCCAGGGCGGCGGCAGCATCGTCAACATCTCCAGTACGACAGGTGTTCTCCCCATCCCCAACGTATCGGTATACTCAGCAACAAAGGCGGCGGTGGACGCCTTCACCCTCGCCCTGGCAGCGGAGGTCGCCCCTTTCAACATCCGCGTCCTCATCACTACGCCTGCCGGGATCCGCACGCCGTTTGCGGACAACTCTGCGGCCCATAGCAGTTCATCGCTGAGATCCGAATACAGGGGAACCGAGGTGGAGGCCATGGTGAAAATGGTAGAGGACCCGGCGGCGTTCAAGATCGACCCAGATCGTATGTCAGAGGTAGTCGTGCACGCTGTTGATGGCACGGGCCCATTCGAGGGCAAGCCAAAGGATTTCATCAGGGTTCCGTTTGGTGATGATGCACTGCGTATGATCAAGGTGCGGGTTGACGAGCTGAACGCAGCGATGGAGAACTTCTCGGGTATGGCCCAGGGCGTCGATGTCTTAAATTGAGATAGATGGTCGTATGAGATATTAGATGTAGCACTACATTCATGTTGAATTATGCTTTTCATTTTGTCTTAGTTCGCCCAATTCCAGTCATAGGAGCTTGCTGTTGTACGTGCAAGCTTAATGACAAGAATACTGAATAATATGCCAGCGAAGCACGGCGCCAGATGTCATGACAGTACTCCAAGCGCACAGAAGTACTACCCATTTAGACATACTAGTATCCAAATACGGCTGGCTCACCTCAGATGAGCTGCCTGCTGGCTTGTACATCACTAACGAAGAAACAGAATAGGCACCGAGTTTCACAGACATTTTACATTGTCACAGCCACGTTGAAAAGGATCCAAGAATTTGAGCGAGGAGCCCTATGGATTGTGCCTCTGATCTGTTATTTTCAAGGATGAATTTCCACAGAAGACATCTTGTGGCCATGTAGTTAGCAAGCCGCCGCGCAAAGCTCATGCTGTTTATGAAAGGGCTGCAATTTTCGAGAAATCATCTTCTCAACGTTGTGATTTTTGCATTTGCTGCAGAGCTTGTGCATATGCATGATCAACGGCCAAGATTGGGCGGTAAACCTTAAATAGATGGGATCGCCTTTGGCAGGACGGGATGGAGCCGGGCGTGCCCGCGTACCTAGGTACCCAGGTACGCCGGAGCCCGTTCGCAGCAAGCATGCATGCTGTGCTACTGTTTGCTTTATGGCAAGGATGGGGCGCTGGCCTTGCTTTGGCGGGAAATTGAATCGTCGTTCCTTCCCCGCCGCACCACTCCAGCGAGCCCCCTATGGGTCGAGAGCTTCAAATGGACCTTCTTCTATCTTTGAGATGCTTGAAGTGCAGCATCGAGCGAACTACAACATTTAATCCTTGCATAGCTACTGGACTCGCATGTCAGGACAGTTCAACATGTATTTTTACATCCTCACCCTACTCGTCGGGCTCTGTGGTGCCTCTTCCCATCTCAACAAGAGATCTGAAGAATTCGCCATCGATCGCTACAACTTCCCCTATGTACCATTCGACATAGGCGAGTCCTATGGTGGACTCCTTCCCGTTTCGTCCAATCCCAACGATACCCAGAAATTATACTTCTGGTTCTCGCCATCCGAGAACCCCGAAGCCAGCGAAGACATCACCATCTGGCTCAATGGCGGGCCTGGGTGTTCGAGTCTGATTGGATTACTCCAGGAGAATGGCAATTTTTTATGGCAGGCCGGCACAGCGCAGCCGGTCGCTAACCCCTGGGCTTGGACCAAGCTCACGAACATGGTCTGGATCGATCAGCCGGTCGGCGCGGGATTCTCTCAGGGCGAACCCACCGCTTATGGCTCGGACGACACCGCTGACCAGTTCTTGGGGTTCTGGAAGAACTTCATCGACACATTCAACCTGACGGGCCGGAGTGTGTACATCACAGGAGAGAGCTATGCCGGCGTGAGTTTTGCCGGAGATCACATCTACCAATTCAAGCCTTGCAGAATCCTGACTTGCTGCTCGCCAGAAATATATTCCTTATATTGCGGAGGCGATGCTCAATGCCAATGATACGGAGCCTGGCTACTACAACGTTCAAGGAACCATGCTGATTGATCCGGCAATAGGCCCAGACGTGGTGCTTGTTGAGAGTAAGTTTTCTGATCCCCGTCCACTGCCATGTTGTCACTTTTGACCCCGATGGCTTCACACGGGGCATCCTGATATTTCTGTGACCCTGACTGCCAACAGCCCGTCTTCTCCAGACTACAAGCAAGCTGACTGACTAACAGTTCCCATGCTCAACTATGTCGAGAACAACCAAGCATTTCTGCGCCTCAACTCCACATTCAAGGATGAGATGCGCATAGCCCATCGAGACCAGTACAATTATTCGTCCTTCTTCGAGACCTATTTCAAATTCCCCACGGCGGGTCCCATGCCGACCAGGCCTGACATAGACGAGGGGTCCTCACCTTTCCGGAACTACGTCACAGAGGCTGCCGCTCTCATCAATCCCTGCTTTAACGTCTACCACATAACCGATACATGCCCAAGCCTATATGACCCGCTCCAAACATTGAGTTCCGCAGACACCAGCCTAGGAGGCTACTTCAACCAGACCGAGGTCCAGCAGGCAATGAACGCTCCACGTGTCTCCTACTCCACTTGTGCTCCGCGATCCGTCTTTGTTGATGACAGCGCGACCGGAGGTCCGGGGAATGGCGGTGACCTGGCCCCCCCGGCGTCTTTTGCAGCATTGCCGGCCGTGTTCGACCGCGTGCCGCTGAACCTGGTGCTCAATGGCGCCCTGGACATGCTGATCCCGTCGGTGGGCACCCTCTTCGCCCTACAGAACGTGACCTGGCGGGGAGCAACTGGCTTCAGCGCTGAGCCCACGCAAACCTTTATCGTTCCTCCTGCAGGAGGGGATGCCGGCCTCACAGGTCAGGCAGGTGAGATGGGCACCTGGGCCTATGAAAGGGGCGTTGTGTTTGTTGATGTTGCTGGTGCGGGCCATGAGCTGCCTGAGTACAATCCCAGTGCTGCATTCAGGCTGCTTGAAGTCATGCTGGGAAGGGTCGGTGTCGAGGAGGGCCTCGGGCAGGGTGTTGACTGGACTACGCCGCTGGAGTGAACCTCGGGACTTGATCTCCAGTGTCAACTCCACAGCCCAGATAGTCTGGGACATGGAAGCCGGCTCGTCAAAAGGTGACACTACAACCTGAATAAAACCTTTGATGCTCCCGTGACGAGAAATTGCTTGCTGCCCTTGGCCAAATCATTTCCTCTGTGGAGACCGTGTATCGATCCATTTGCCGTATTCTTTCAGTACGCAAGAATTCAGCTTTTGTCCTCACTGGCACATAGAAATGAGTTCAAGAATTATTGATATCTCTGGTTCTGAGGCCATTGTATATCACTCTTTGTTACTTTCGAAATTTCTGGATAGACAGTAGGACACGTTCATCCGATTCTTTGTGCCCACTGAAATTCACTTGAATGATCGTGAGGAACAGCCACTCAAGTTTGTAGGCGTAAGCTCAAAGTATCCTTGTTGAAGCTCTCCTGATAGAACCCCGTTGCCACCAGTCAACTAGTCCGAAAGTGTTGTCCAAACCCTGGTAATCAGCTGCTTCGCTATGGCATTGGCCGAAGCAAATGGCTTGACCTTCTTCCCATCGTGCTCTTCCTCGTACTCATCAGTTCTGAAACTAGCAACGACCTCCCCCTTGAACGGGCTTGGGGGCTCCGACCAGACATGCGTCACAGCATCATTGAAACATTCAATGTTGACCGCCTTGTACCCCCTCGCCGCGGCGTCTCGCATGAGGTGCCGAGCAAGAGCGCCCATGATTCCTTTTCCCTCATACTCGTATCTTGTGCTGGTCGCATTGCGCATGAGGATCTCTCCCCGTCGCTTCGCAGGCCTCCAGCTCTGCAAGGGCCGGGGGTCCCGTCTGTCGAGTTCGGCATAGCAAGTCCCAAAGACAGGCAGTGTGGCGACCAGCGGCTCCATGCGGTCGTTGTCCAGCTTGTCAATGCCGTCATAGCAAAGGGCGATGCTGACGAGGGGAAAGTCCATCGCTTCGAGGAGCTCCTCCCGAGTGTAGTCGTTGTGCTCGGGGTCCCAGTAGAATCTGCCGTTGGTCAACGCGGATTCAGGTTTCTTGTACTGGTACTCCTTGTCGAAGACACCAATAGACATGCCGGAGCTGATCTGGTGATGCACCAGGTAGCCAGCCCCTTGCATCATTCTGTTGAAGCGGGCGCCCATGGCCTCTGGGTAGACATTAGGGAAGATGGTGCTGTGGAACACGTTGCTGTGGCACATTATGGCACCGACCCATTGCGCATGCTCTGGTTCAAGCTTGCGGATCTCATAACGAGGCGGCAAGTTCGTCGGGTTTGCCATTATGGTTGTATGTCTTGGGCTCTCACGGCGTGGGTGTGGGCATCTGAAGCTCACAGTCTGGGGCGTACGTAGGTACGAGAGGTTGTCGCTGCACAAGTGTGCGTGGCCAAAAACCAGTTGACTAACCTCTGGAAAAGAGGGGAAGATGTGCATAGGCGACACCACCAGCACTCAAGTGAAATAAATGCAGGTATGCGAATAATGCTGACGTGAGAATGTACCACGAGCATCTTCTGGTTGAAGCCTAGTGTGTGTATGCACGCGCATCCGATGCTACATCTGAAGGGCACAATTACAAGACTCCGAGGACCTTCAACTTGGTATTCCCGAGGTCATGAGTGGCTCGGTTTCACATATTAACATAGTGCTTACCGGCGTCAGACTAGGCTACTCGTATCTCACGATAGCTTCAACCTTGGCACTTGTCAACTGGACCAGCGCGCATAGGGACGGCCTAATACTGAGACTTGTAGAGCAGATTGTTAGCCACTTAGACAGGACCAGTTTATAGAGGTAGACTATAAGAGTTTGTTTATTAATCTAATGTAATAAAACCTACGTATTTTATCTAAAAAGATATAATAATCTATATAAATTCTATTTTTATTAAAAGTAGTTTGACTTTTAATTCATATATCATCCAGTGTGATCCCAGCCAGGACTATTGCTGGGCCGATAGGGACACTTGCACAAGGCAGCACAGGCTCGGAACGGTGTGTGTTATCAGCCGGCCTATATGGTCGATGTCTGCAACAGCTTTGGTGGTCCCTACAAAACTAACAGATTTTAGTTCCCATAAAACAGGAATCCTCCCAATTATCTTTTGTGTGGAGCTGACAATTGTGTTTGAAGCGGGTGCCGACTCCTGGGTCATTGCGACCCTCTGGGGCCGTGGGCCTCGGGATGCCATGAACAGAACGCGGACCCATGGGGATAGGGATTTGACCATGCAATATGCAGTGACGAGTTCTCCTTTTCACAATCACATGGATTTTGAATACCAAACAAGCAATGAAATATTTTCTCTGCGTGGGCCTGTTCGTTCGGAATACCTAGGTGCTTGACACTGACCATGTAATGCACTGAATGATTTTGGATTGCAACCTATCCCTTTCTTGACGAAATATACCTTTCTCAGGGCCGAATAAAACCGAACCACTAATTTGCCATAGCCGCAAGTAGATTCTTGTGAATCTGCTCCGCACCAGACTGAACCTGGCCCTTCACCAGCCCCTTGAGCATCACATTGCAATCAACTTGGATGCTCACTTTCAGCTGCAACCCATCCGGTCCTTCTTCGATGGTCCACAGCCCTTCGTTGACGACCCCCATCGCGGAGCTGGCACGGTACCACAGCCCATCCACAAGGTCGACGACCTCATAATCGGTGTTGACCTTGGAGTCAAGGACGGGGTTGGGGACTTCGTTCTGCACGGTATACAACTTGACGTCGGCCCCGGAGCCGGCGCTGCGGTCCTGGATTTCCGAAGGGAGCTTGTGGTCGGCGCCGCTGTCATTTGGTAGTTCCTTGTGCCACTTGTAGTGTTCTGCCGCGCGGAAATATCCGCCATGGTCGTGCAGCACCGCTACTGCCTTTTCTCTACTCACGCCTGCGGGGATCAGGCCCGAGAAGGTCAGTTCGAAGCGACCTGAACTACCTGTTAGCTCGGTTCCTACTTGGATGTGGACTTGCACCTACCCATCGTTGACAGTGGTGAAGAGCTTCAGGGAATGGAATGGGTGAGCAGGTGCTGGCAGCTTTGGAATGATGAAGGACCCTGACACGGGATCTTTGGAAGGGAGAGCTACGGGTATTTAAAAGCGTCGTCTTATGGGAAAGAAGCTCGTGGCGTTGTTGACAGGCGATGTTGATCTCGTCCGTCCTATAATTGATGCATCATAGCTGTCCATGGGGAAGAGCTAGGTGATTGGCCGTCTTTGTACCATTGCCTCAGCACAGCCCGCTGTTTCAACACCAGGACCACGCCTCTTAATCGTATTCGCATTCAAATTGCCATAACAAGAAATTCCGTAAGCCTTGTGCAGGACCATAAAACAATATAACCTCGCCCCCCCGACTTATCACCCATGTTTTGTCAAAGCAGTCAAGGAGGATGGGCGATGGACACAGTGGACGGCGCACCTCGATACCGAGTCAATCAGAGTCACATGCCTGCCCGTGTGGTAACGATTTGAGATTTCTGTCTGATGTGCAAACAACCACAGCCTGGCGGAGCAACCGGGCCCGATCAGTCGCTCCGTGCCAGTCCGAGCGCCTGGCTAGCCCGGGCCCTTCAGAGGCTCTGGCTCCGGTTTCTGAGCCTGCCAAGCCGATGGTTGATATTCCAATCAATGTGTCCGATCCAATTCGACATCCTGGTCTCGAGAATGGGCTCGTACTCGGGCATCTTCATCATTTTCCGGAGAAAGAACCCGCTCTCACCGCGTTGCACAGAGCGGAGGACATAGTCGATTCGATGCAGAACCGACTTGGTCTCCTCGTCAAACTGCAGCCCGGCGTGCCGCATCTCCTCGAGCAGCGCAAACACCCCGGGCACGTCGCCGAATCGCTCCCACATGACGGTCAGTAGTTTGTTGTAGAATGATGTGCTGACACCGAGAACATAGGACGGGAGCCCGAGCTCTTTGATGCGTGGCAGGAGCGAGAAGGCCAAGGGCGATGGGCGGGAGAACTTGTTGTCTAACATGTGCAGGGCATCGAGGAGGAGCATGGGGTAGATCGGCCCGTAGGTGTCCATGTTGAGAAGAGGTTTAGGAGCCGCCGCCGAGGCATCAGCATTGGCGCCTTCGTCCCCTGCGGCTGCCTTCTTCTTCCTGCTCGGCTTCTGTTTCTGCGGTTTTGACCCTGGCGGCGCTGCAGCGAGACCGAGCTTGTCGACCAGGCTGAAAACCTCCTTCTCAACGACTTCCCAGAGCGCAAAGTCGTTCTCGGCCTTTTCCATCTTGGCCCTGATCGTGAGCCTTGCCTCCCGACGCGATGCGTCCGCCTCGACCTTCCTGGCTAGATTGTCGGTCGATGCGACGGCCTCGACTGCGTCCGCCTCGACTGCGTCCCTTTCTAGCCCCAAGCCTTCTTGACCGCCGCCTTCTGTAGCCACGGGGATGTCTCTGGCAGACTCCATCATGCCGTAAGCCGTTCTTGCCGCCCGCCTCAGACTCGGTGGGAACTGTAGGAGTGCCTCTTCCCGCTCGGCGGCCGAGAACGTCGACTGGAGTGGCGAGAGGGGGTCCAGCTCATTTACGTTTGGCGTGGAGGCTGACTGCTTTTCGGCAGCATCCTGCATGATGGCGTTGACATTGAAGGGCGCGCCATCATAAAGACCTTTCAGAAAGTTCGGTTCTTTCTGCGCGAGGCTCGGCGCATTCTGTTTCTTTGGGGTGACAGTGGGCAGGCTCTTCCCCTTCTCACTGATCTCCCTGAAGATCGACTCGAAGGCCTGGCGCTCAAGGGGGGTGATGGTGCCCTTAACTCCGACCTCCGAGCCTCTGCGTGCGTCCGGGTTCTCGAGGTCGGGAGGTAGTTCGAAGGGGATTGGGTCGCGCTCGGCTTGTCGTCGTCGACGACTCGGCGATGCGTGCAACGACCGGGCGAGGCGAGTTGGAGCAACAGGTCCGGATCTTGCGTACCGGGCCAGTGTCCGTGTCTGGAATAGGAACGGTGTCAGAGTTGCAGACATTTTCAGTCGAGAAGTCCCATGAGTCTTCAGCCGTGAGCTCGTCGAGCTGTTTGTTGAAGCAGAGACAGCAACCCGCGATGCGATATGCGCCGCTTCTCCAAAATTTCTGGCGATAAGGAGTTTGGGCGCTCGGGCCATCGCCGTATCAGCAACCCCTGCACTATTCTTCAGCCCAGCTGCAGGCAGCTCCCCCCATGTGGCCTCCACCAGGAACGTGCAAGCGTGTGCCACTCGCGTCTCGCCGCCGCGGTCCGGCGCGTCACATTTTAAAGTGCTTTTTCTTTGACGCATTCATCACCTCGCCATTGCCGCCCACCACAAGCTTGTTTCTCACTGTGTTTCCTGGACCATAGGTTCCTGTTGAGCACCGCATCTGTTGTATTTGAATCGCCTCATCCGTCAAGTTTTTTTCTTTAAAAAAAAACAAAAGAATGCCTGTCAAGAAGCAGAAGGAAGCCGTGTCGGCTTTTGAGGCCCGCCGGCTAAACAACATCAAGGCCAATAACGAGATACTGAAGGATCTTTCAACCACGGCTGCAAAGATCGCACCGCCTCCACCTCCGAAACCTCAACCTCGCCCGCGGCCTAAGAGGCAGCCTGTCGAGAAACGAGAGCAACCCAAGAGGGAGAGGGCGGTGCCCACTCGCGCAAGCTCACGCCTCAAGGGCGAAACTCCAAAGCGAGAAGCTGAAGACTCGGTTCCTGCCTCGCTCTTGCCTCCGGATAGGCCGGCAAAGAAAGTAAGGGTCAATGAGGACTTGAAACTCGGCGACATCCTTGTCGAGGGCCGCAAGTTCACCAATGGGGTCGATGCCATCACAGGCCTCGTTGCTCTGCCAAGGCTGGGTGCGGAACCCGGGGTGCGGACATTTGACGAGGACGACATCAAGGAGACCACCGATGAAGACCTGCGCCAGACCCGGGAGAAGATGAACAGCCTGGAACTTTACGACAAGTGGGCTGTGAATGGTGGGTTGACCGCCACTCGGAACGGTCCCGTCTGGGCTGGCAGCTGACCTGAACGCATCGCAGACATTAAGATTGTACCACAGCGCATTTACTCGATGGGGTTCCACCCAACAGAGGAGAAGCCACTCATTTTTGCCGGGGACAAGGAAGGCGCCATGGGGATTTTCGACGCATCCCAGGAGGCCCCCGAGGTCGACGACGACGACGAAGATGCCGAGATTGCTGATCCTGTCATCGCAGCGTTCAAGACACATGCGAGAACCATTTCGTCATTTCACTTCCCACTCACAGACATGAAATCAGTTTACACGGCCTCATACGACTCCTCAATCAGGAAATTGGACCTTGGAGCTGGCACCCCGGTTTCTGTACAGATATTTGCGCCGAGCGACGACGAGGATCTACCTATAAGTGCGATCGACATGGCACACAACGACGCCAACACAATTATTTTCTCAACTCTTTCAGGATCCGTCGGCCGATACGACGTCCGGACCAAGGACGAAGCAGAGGTCTGGGAACTCAGCGACTCCAAGATTGGTGGCTTCTCATTACACCCCCACGCTCCCCACCTCTTTGCCACGGCGTCGCTCGACCGGACCATGAAGATATGGGATATGCGAAAGATCTCAGGCAAGGGCGAGTCACGGCTTCCGGCCTTGATCGAGGAGCATGTTTCGAGGCTGTCGGTATCACACGCGTCGTGGAGCCCCGGTGGCCACATTGCCACCAGCTCCTACGACGATACCATCAAGATATACGACTTTAGCGATGCCGCCTCGTGGAAGGTGGGGCACAAGATTAGGGAGAAAGATATGAAGCCGTCGAGCATTGTAAAGCACAACAACCAGACTGGAAGATGGGTCACGATCCTGAAACCACAATGGCAGCGGCGGCCAACAGATGGCATTCAAAAGTTTGCGATTGGAAACATGAACCGCTTTGTGGATGTGTACGATGCCAACGGCGAGCAGCTGGCCCAGCTGGATGGCGAGGGCATTACCGCTGTGCCGGCCGTTGCGCATCTGCATCCATCTCAGAACTGGGTTGTCGGTGGGACGGCCTCGGGCAAAGTGTGCTTGTGGATGTGAGTTGGCACGCATTGGTTGGGTAAGTCCTTAATGGCGTGCAGCACTCACCCGGCGCGGGGCCTCGCCGGGTGGCTGACAGGATTGGGTAGGTCGATGTCAGAGCATACAGCTTTGCAACAGTCTTTGAATATGGATTGTAAATTGTGAACTCGAGCCTCGTGTTTCCCGTGTTAGTCGCTTCATGAGAAGTACCACCCGCTTTCCTTGACTGCCCAAATGATTCGCTGTACCCTCTGTCGAATGCATCCTGGCCAGCTTGACCAGATTGATCAAGTAACTGGCACATGAATCGATCTACCCACCAGCTGAATGTACATATGTCCTGCCAACTGTGGCCGCTAGGTGATGGCTGCTGATATACAAAGGACAGAGTTTCATTCCTGACACCTAGTGATAAAGATAGCGAGATATGCGGAACCTGGTCCAGTTCTATTTGTAGTTTCGTTTCCTATCAATTAATCTCCATATGACGCCTTCACATAGTACTAAACACTTTAAGGTCTAGTATATATAGGAAAGAGTAATACTGAGAATACTTTAGAGAACTTGTAATACATAAGTCTATAGCCTTAGCCTTATACTATATAGACGAGGCTAGGAGATCTTTTAAAATGTTGCTAGTCTCAGATCCTGTTGCCTTTGGCGGGGCCAACTGAAATTTTGCAGAGCCGAACAGGGATGTTGGCAAGCGAGCGCTCCAGCGAATATGGCCACGCGCACTTCACACTGGCAATGCCGCTAGCTTGTTCAATTCAGACTTTGACACCATAATCCAGTGTCGTCTTGATCCTGCCTAGGTGTCTACGTAGAGACTTGAAGTCTCTTTAATCCATTGGTCTCGGCCGGGCCCCAAGCTTCTGGACCCCCAAGCCTTCGACCACCCTTTAAACGATCTCTTCGCTTGGTTGACAAATTCGGCCCGACCAGCCCTCGTTTCTGCCTCGAACATGGCACTGATCGAATTTCTTGACGGACTGCCGGTTGGAGTGCAGCGTCTCATACCGACTCTCGTCACAATTTCTGCACTCTACATTAGCTGGAGGGTGTGGAGGTTTTCCATCTCACCAGCTTTACACCCGCGCCGCCCTAAGCCTCTCCCGTATCTTGTACCATGTGAGCAATGCTACCGTCCCTGTCTTGGTGGCAGCACTTTATTTGGCTGACCACAGATTGGTAAAAGTCTTCGGAAATGTTGTGTCCATGGCCCAAAATGCAGGCGCCACATTCACGCGCGGGAGGTAGGGCTAATTTTGTAACTATGTGCATTCCTGACCCTTACTTGATTTGTTTGGGCACTAGGAAAGAAGTTATTTGAGCGCTTTTACAGGAAGACTGACCATTGTTCAGGGAATACTTTGGCAACTCGCGAGAAATTTTTACGGTCACAGTGATGGGAGAGGAGATGTATATCGCCACCTCAGCCAGCGACGTCGCCGCGGTGTACCGCGATACCCAGAGACTCGACTTTGATGGCTTCATCAAGGACGTCATGGCTGACTTTGGGTGCACCAAAGAAACACTGGGGAAGATGTTTGACTCCACAGTCAGGCCAAAGCACTGGATGGACAAGACTCACGACGACTTTAAGCTGCAAATGCATCCAGGAGACCGTCTGAAGAGTGTCGAGACCCAATTCCTAGGCAATATTGACCGCATGATGAATCTTGACTCAATTGCCAGCAGTTGTGTCCTGGCTTCCACCAAGGACTCCAAAACGGTGTCTCTGTGGCATTGGAGTTGGGCGGTCCTTTCCGACGCTGCAACCCATGCCTTCTTCGGTGACGCCATCTCCAAAGTTGCCCCTAACGGCCTGGAAAACTTCTGGACATACAACCTGGAATCATGGAAGATACACTCCAAATACCCCAGGTTTGCTGCCCCCAAAGCCTTTAATTCTCTAGAGCGCAGCATTCAGGTATTCATTGACTACCTGCGTCTGCCCAAACAGCAGAGGCCTGGGGCCTGTTGGCTTGTCGAGCAGCTTGAGCGAGGCATGGAAGAGCTGGGCATTTCCGAGCCCACCCAATGCGGCGCCATGTTATTCAGCCTGCAGAACCTGTAAGCCATATTGCATCGAGCGCAACGCAGGTTGATATTCTTGTGCTCACAGAGAACTTCAGGATCAACACCAACGCGTACCGGCAGTGCTTCTGGTGCCTCGCCTATATCTTGCATGATCAGGCGTTACTTGAACAAATCAAGAAGGAGATCCAACCAGCTTGGGATGGCCGCACCGTCGACATGGGCTACCTACTCAACCATTGCCCTCTGCTTGCATCATTTTACGAAGAAATGCTGAGACTGAACAATGAGTCCGCGCCTTCTTTCCTGCCCAGTGACTCTCTTGAGGTCTGTGATACTGACTTATCCACTGTTGTAGGCCTGTTGGTATCCGCTTAGTTGCGGATCCGGTAACCATTGGTGGCAAGGAGTTGCAGCCTGGTCGCAAACTTTTGATGCCATACAAGCAGTTGCACCTTGACCAGTCTGTATTTGGCGCTAATGTCGATGCGTTCGATGCCCGACGATTTATGAACGACAAGAGTTTGGAGCGTAGCACAAGTTGGCGGCCCTTTGGCGGTGCAAAGACACATTGCCCGGGTCGATTTCTGGCAAGGAGAGAGGTATACATGTTCTTGGCCCTGGCATTGTTCCGGTTCGATGTCAAGCTCGTTCCCCGGCCTGGCGAGAGCGTGCCTCGGTTCCCTTGCGCAGACACTGCCATTCCTGCAGGTGGCTTGCTGCCCCCAAAACAAGGAGACGATGTGTTCTTGGAGGTCAAACGAAACACTTCGTAGACAATCTACTTTGAACTGGGTCCAATTCATCACATTGTTGCTCAACGTGACGGCTGGGTCTTCAAATGTGTAGCTGCTGCTTAGAGCTCCAACGCATAGAGTGTTTAAATGACGTGCACTCTGAACAACTAGAATAAGATCAATTGATGCACACTTGATGTGCTATGGGGTGATTCAAGGGCTCGGACAATCCGGGGAATTAACTCGAACATTAAGTTTTGCCCTCCATGAGAGTTAAGTTTAAATTATTTACACGAAAACTTTCGACTTTTTTTACGAGGTCCGAAATCAACCCCTCCTGCATGGGTACCACCCCCAGAGCCTAGTAGAAGATGCAGGTCTCGGTGGGATGCTCGATCTCCTGGGCCTTGACCTGGAAGACGGTGCACTCGTCCTTGCCAACCGCCTTGCCGTAGGCCGCCTCCGGGTAGACCCAGTACTCGCCCTCGGCGACGTCGGGGCAGGCCAGCCACTGGCTGTCGAGGCCCTCGGCTCCGCCGTAGTACAGGTAGATCTCATTCTGCTCGGCGCCCATCAGCGCAAAGGGCCCTGCGGGGGCCACGCCGGGTGAGCCGGCTGGGGTCAGGGCCAGCAGGCCGTCGGCTGCGCCAGAGATGTCGACGAATCCTGGGGACTTGTAAGCTATTGTTGTGGGCAGCAATGGGCAGGCCGGGAAAATGATAACTCTTTTGTGCGTTCCTGTGTCCGGTTTGTGATGCGAGTTTACTTACCGAATTGTTGGTGTGATGTGCCGTCGTTGTAAACAGCCATAGCCTCATCGATCAAGTGCACAGCTGGGGTCGCATCTCCGCACGAGGAGTTGGACTCAACGCCGATGTGCCAGTAGCGACCCAGGGGCTTGAGAGGCTCGCCGTCGATGGGCGAGCCTGGTGCGGAAGCGACCAGGTTGAAGTATTGACCAGTCTGGGCGAATGCGCTGCTGGCGCAGGCGAGGGCGGCGGCGGCTACGGCAGAGGTCTTCATTTTGAACGTATGTGGTGATTGAATGTGGGTGGTTCGGGTTGATGGCGAGACTGAGGAGTGTCGTGTGTTTTATTAGATTCAAGACTTTTGGGTGAGCTGGACCTGTTGTGTTGATTTCTCAAGCCCGTCTCTAAGGCGCTTCTTTATATGCGCCCCTTGGGTTCAGTGCTGTTGGGACGTGCCTTGTTCTGAGTCGGTGTATTTGTTACCCCTGTTAAAACACGAACGCTAAATAGAGGGAAAGTGGTTCGAGTTAGTCTTGTTGACTTGGCAATGCGATCATCCGCTCCACATTTTGCCAGCCCACAATCTCGTTGCTCAATGGGTTTCTTTTTTGAGTGCTGAAGTCATCTTCAACCCCCTTTCTTGATGGCTCGTGCCGGGCTTGGTGTGCGGGCTTCCGGGGAGACAGGGACTAAAGTACGGGGTTATGGAGCACTGAGCTGTGGGTACTAGGTATAAGGCCGCAATTGTGAAGACAAGACACACTATTCCCACCTCCTATAATTCACAACTCCGGTATGCCGCAATTCTAACTTCACCATCCCGTCCGGCATGGCACTTTTTCTGGCAGCATCCCAGGACTCTTCGCTCCTTAATCCCATGCCCCGGCTTCGTTTCTGCTGAAGACCTGTAGACCGACATGGCTACTGCTGAGACAGAATCATGTCCCTCGAATATCTGCCACATGTTCAAAGCTCTTGAGGATTGCGACGGGCCGCTGGGCATTGATTTTCTAGAAAGAAAAGAAGAATAGGACTGTAGTGCGTTCACTGCTCGGCCGAGTCCCTTTCAGGGTCCAGGCTGCACGGGGGAGACGAGGCGACGCTCAGCCCTCAAAAGGTGGGCCTACCCCGAGCGTCACAAAGAAGGCGGTGTTAGGGCAAATTGAGCAGGCCATTCAGGTTGTTCCTTGTAGTCAGGTCAACCAAGCCACCCCACTTCCTCCTTAACCAAGAATGACCAGTTATTCGCTCACAAAGGCCTCGCTCCATGCCTCCTGATCCATATCCGCAGCGTCGAATGGGTGCCAAACCCCGTCCCTCAGTTCGACTTGAAGAACGTGCACAGTCTTTGTTCCCCTTTTCTCGCCAGGCCCGCAGCCCAAGTAGATGGAGTCTCTCTCTGACTGTTCTCCGTGGTCTGAGTCTCCAATACGCTCCGCTACGTACTGCCAATGGTCCACGGCATGTCCGTAGCTGTCGAGAATCTTCTACTTGACCATCCGCCCTGGGCTATCGGTCTTGCATTGACCTATATAAGCGTCCAGATTACCAGCATCATTCTTAGTTGCTGGAAACCTTGCGCGCTGTATCTTGAACACGAGACATTGGTCATCAGGTATGTCCGAGTCCCTCATGGTCTTGTTGCATTCCTGCAAGATGGTGTCGACTTCGTCGAGTAATGGTGTCTGCACAGTGAAATGGCTGCGACCTTTAGGGACAACGGCCTCCAATTGAGGAAGGCTATTCTTTAGAGCAAAGAATATGCCAGTTTCTGTTAGCAATGGGTCAAAAATGGGGGTAGATGCATAAACGAGCAGATCGGGTTCAGCAGCTCTCTCTCATATGTGGGAGATGGCTATTTCAACTAATGAGCGACAGACTCTCGACAGAGTTACCTTTAAATCTATTGGGGAGATATCCAGCTCACAGAAGACGGTCCCCAGGCCAGCCAGGGCCAGCTGAAATATCGAAACCGACAGTGAAGGGAAGTCTAAGGCAATGTTTTTACGCATCACCAGGTCCCTTCTGCCCTGGCCCATCGACCTTGTACTAAATGTCGGCGTGCGATTGTTCTGTGCAGCACGTGGCGGATGGCAGCGTAGAGCTGGAAGGTCGATTCCGTCTCTACCCTGGTCTTTAGGCCAAAGCCTTCAAATGCGCTGTAGTGTAGTCATCCTTGAAGAGATGGCGGGCGATCTTGGGTGGGGCAGCCTTGTTGAGCGAGCCCATTCAACAGCCGTTGGTAGCCTCAACGGCCCAAAGTCAATTTGAACAATTGCAAAGGTAAAAAAAATAAAAAGGTCGAGGGCAGGCTTGGCTTATTGGGAAAGATACACAGGTCACTAATAATAAACATGCACAAAAAAAATCTTGTTGGCTCTTTGGGTTTAGTTTTTGAAAACGTCGCGGTTACTCCGAAGGGCCGCCATGATCGGGAAGCCGGTGGCTTGGACGACAACGCAGGAAAGGATACCCCTGAGAGCAGTCTCTACCTGGCTGCCACTAAGATTAGCAGTGCTGGAAGTGGTCGCTACCCCGACACGTGTGCGTGTGGCTGAGGGCCACGGTGCGCGGGTCGCGACGAGATGGAGGCACGTTGAGATGCTGAGGCGCTGAGACATGATCGAGGCGGCTTGGTCTGAACAGAGCAGGTGAGCTCGAGTGGGTGAGCGAGTGAGTGATGACCTCTGGCATGTGATAGCTGTCAGCTGGCAGCTCCTCCCGCGCCAGCCACGCTTGCCTGGGTTCTAATCGATAAGGAGAGAGGCGCTAAGTGGCGGGTGGGTCTTGCCCGTACCCACAGACAGCCGGAGCTTGGCCAATGATGGGATCGTCAGTCGTCGACACTGGGGTCATTCGTTCGCTATCTATCACGCCAACTCCATCATTCCGTCCCAAGTCGTCACAGGCCCCTCGACCAGAACGTGCCGTCACTCAGGGTCCTGGTGATGCTCATCGCCCTGCCTTGGCCTCCAACACAACGACACCCCGAGGCCTTCAGTTGGGCCACTCCTACTCTCCCGGGCCCAAGGCATCATCTATCCACCTACGCCGCAGACTTGGCGATATTCCTAAAAATACTGCCTACGGAGTATACCAGCATCCATTCCCCGCCCCCTCTCTGTTCCTGGCCTCGTCCGGGAACTATCCCTAGGTGCCTATTCGTCTTCTTGTTATCCAACAGCAGCACACCCCATTCGTTCCGATCTAAGGACTCGCTCCATCGCCGGGCCACCTTTCGTCTCCTGTTAATAAATCCCCCGACGAATCCCACATAATCAGGTACTCAGCCTGGCTTGTGACCGTATATCCTGTATACCCACATTTCGGCTCCCACCCACCACACCCATCGCTGCTTGGTGGCTGCTCCTCTTTGTCCCGCCGGGACCAGCGCGTCACTCGGCCCAGCTTCTGGCAGACCCTGGACCTCTTCACCCGGGTCACCTGCTGCCCGCCCCAGCCCGAGTATCCGGCCTATCCTGCACCGTGGATCACGTCCATTCCGGGAGGGCTGCATGACAAGAGCTCAACCCTGCTGTCCAACAGTTGCTGCATCTCGTCCCACCTCAGCGTCATCCACTAGGAACGCCTGCCCCAGCCTTCCTTGCAGCCATCCTTTGCCCACCTAGGCAGTGGTCTGCCTGGACCGACCCACGAGACGATGGAGCCCGATCTACCTCAGTCTCCGAACCCTCCACAGCCTCCTGCCGACCCCCAGGCTGACGCGAGACACCGTGCCCACCAACAAAGAGACCCCGATACGACCTCGACTATCCTTCAACCACTCCGCCAACGCGGTGCCTGGTCTCCCCACAGACATTCCGAGGACGAGTCCCGCCGCCGAGTATCACATCGAAAGCTCCAAAAGCGACGGCCCCCTCACCTGTCCAGCATGGACTTCCCCGAACAACTCCAACAGAAAGATGGGGACGAGGATCAAGAGGAGGATGTCTTGCCCATCGGGCTTGGCAACGGCAACCAATCCTTCATGAACCTGAACCAGAGCATCTTCGGTCTCATTGCTGCCGCCGGCCCCAAGGTCGACTTCCACGACAGGTTCGAGGGGAACAGCAGCGAGGAAGAGGACGCGGACGAGTCCGACGACGATGGAGCACGTTCCAAGCAGAAGAAGGACGGCGCTGCCACCGGGAAACTGGCACAGACCACAGTGCTTAAGCAGCCGCCGTCCAAGGCCAACAAGCAACACCGTCGCAAGTTCAGCGACAGCAAACTGATGAAGTCGGTTCCAATATTATCCAGGCTGTCGACTAAGAGTCGTTCAAAGAGGGGGAGCAAGGAAGCCGTTTCTCAGATTCAGGAAGAGTCGGAGCCCGAGTCCCCCGCCGGCGATGGGACGGCAAACGAAGAACTTCGGCTTGCGCCTATGATGAGCCGGATGCTTGATGCACGTGCTGAGATGTCGGCACGCCCGAGCTTTGACCTGGAGCGACGTTCAATCGATCGAAGGGACGAATCATCCGAGACCACGGACCCGGGCCCCTCCGAACTCTCCAAGAGGCTGCAGAAGATCTTTGACTTTGAGGAGCCCGAAGAGCTCATTTCAGGTTGGTCACTGTCCCGACGTCTGACTTGTGGATGGCAACTGACATCAAAACTAGAATACCCGTGCTGGCTACTCCAAGGTGTGCTCCTGCAAGGCTATATTTACATAACATCTAGACATATCTGCTTCTACGCATACCTTCCAAAGAAAGCGGTCAGTCTGCCCGGGCCACTCCTCGAGGATACCACACTCACAATATACAAGCACGAGGTCACCAAGTCTGGCTACCTTTCCAAGTCTGGCAAGCGAAACCCCAAGTACAACCGGTACTGGTTCCGGCTCAAGGGCGATGTGCTGTCATACTTCCGTGATCCTTCGAACCTGTACCTCCCCCAAGGCCAGATCGATTTGAGATACGGCATCTCGGCCACGATCACCGACAAGGATAAGGACGGCCTGCATTTCTCGGTTGAGACCGACCACAGGACATATCATTTTCGGGCAGACAGCGCACCCAGCGCCAAGGAATGGGTCAAGTGTCTGCAGCGGGTTATCTTCCGAAGCCACAACGACGGCGACAGTGTCAAAATCAGCCTGCCGATCGCGAATGTTATCGACATCGAAGAGACACAGATGCTAGAGTTCGCAGACACTTGCAAGATACGTGTCATCGACAACGATGAGACATATGCCATTGACGAGGTATGGCACTGGCCCAAAAAGACCGCTCTCTTGTCTGAACTTCTGGCTAACATTCAACAGTACTTCTTCTCATTCTTCAGCTTCGGGAAGGAGGCAATCGGCGTGCTCAGAATCCTTATCGAGGATTCCACGTCTTCTGCCAACGACAGCCAACCCAGGAAACTTGACGTCCCGCCAACTGTCGACGAAACAGCTGCGGTAGCGACGAGCAGCACACAGACCGGGCTTCAGCCTGGCTTCAAGCCTAGCCCTGGCCTTGCGCCAATACGCACTGCCAAGATACGAGACAACGTGAGGGCTACGCTGTCTCCCCTATCCCCTCAGTCGCCACAGGGCCCCTCTCCTCGCGCTAGTGGTGATTTCTCGAGGACCAGCTTTGACGCGATAAGACAATTTGGCCGAGGGAGTAGGGATACGAGTCGCCAAGAGATCCCCCGACGCAGCTACAGCAGGGACAGCCGGTCAGCCAGCAGGCATCGCCATGATGATAGCAAATCTGGGGCAGACAAGTTCCCGTCCACAGACTCAAACGCCGAGTCGACCGAGGACCCAAGCATAGCGAGCATCTCAGCCATGACGACCTCCGGGGAGATGGACCAGTCAGCCAGCCAAATCCTCAGGGGGAGTGATGTCTTCCACAGTCCCACGGTTCGGAGGTCAGCCTCAGCTACCAGGGCCAACGAACGCGAGTCGCCTCGCAGTCCCTATCAGCACGTATCGCCTGGCCCTAGGCCGCACCATGCTGCTACCACAGGCCAGGGAATCGATCTGTCCTCGGGCGACAAGGCGGAAGGCAGCCCGTCGACGCCAACCCTTCAGGCGATCAGCAAGATGGGCTCGTATCCGTTGCAGAGAGTCGGCGCGTTTGCGGAATACCTGGGCCGGCACTCGAAGCGTATGGGTGGCCTGCTGGCTACCGAGTCTGCAGGCTACGCCGGAAAGATGTCGGGAATGTGGAAGGGCGGCCAGAGGCACTACGACGAGCCAGCTGCGCTGCGAACAGACGATGAAGCCGACGATGAGGAACAGGACAAGGTCTCTGAGCAGCGCTTCCAGGACCATTTTGCCCTGCCTAGGTCAGAGAAGCTAAGGGCGACCTACTTCGGGTACTTCATGCGCGTGCTGCCACTTTATGGCAAGGTTTACATGAGCGACCGTAATTTCTGCTTCCGGAGTCTAATTACTGGGTCTCGCACCAAATTGATCCTTCCAATCCGGGACATCGAGAATGTCACAAAGTCGAGTGGCTTCCGTTTTGGGTACGCCGGCTTGGTTGTTGTTATCCGCGGCCACGAAGAGCTGTTCTTTGAGTTCGGTGACTCGGCGCTGCGCGACGACCTGGCAATCTTCCTGCTCAGGGGAATCGAAGCTGCGAAGTTCCTGCGCGAGTCTGAAGAGCTCGGGACTGAGGAAAAGGAAGACGCGCAGAACGCAGAGGAAGAGCACAAGGCTCTCGAGGAAGCTCGGCATGACGAATTCCCAGACCATGAGATCGCTCTCCCACGCCAGGCTTCGAATGTGTCCGACGGGCCGACCATCATTTTCGATGATCCGAAGGCGTCATTCATCAACTTCAAACCTGAAAATTCTCTTCGGATCACCTGCCTAACTATTGGTTCCAGAGGTGACGTGCAGCCGTACATTGCGCTTTGCAAGGGGTTGCTTGCCGAAGGCCACAAGCCCAAGATCGCGACCCATGCCGAGTTCAAGGACTGGATCGAGGGGCACGGTATCGAGTTCGCCCCTATCGAGGGCGATCCCGGAGAGCTCATGCGACTCTGCATCGAGAACGGCACCTTCACGGTAGCCTTCCTTCGCGAAGCCAGCTCTACCATGCGAAGCTGGCTCGATGGGCTTCTGGCAAGCAGCTGGTTGGCTTGCAAGGGCTCCGACGTCCTCATCGAAAGCCCTTCCGCCATGGGAGGCATCCACATTGCCGAGAAGCTCTGCATACCCTACTTCCGGGCCTTTGGCATGCCATGGACGAGGACAAGGGCTTATCCGCACGCCTTCATGATGCCCGAGCGAAAGATGGGCGGTGCCTACAACCTGGTTACCTATGTGCTTTTCGATTCGGTCTTTTGGAAGTTCACTGCGCACCAGATCAACCGGTGGCGCAACAAGACACTGGGCTTGCCAAACACTAGCCTGGAGAAGATGCAGCCGAACAAGGTCCCCTTCTTGTACAACTTCTCTCAGCACGTCGTGCCTCCGCCGCTGGACTACAGCGATTGGATCCGTGTCACCGGTTACTGGTTCCTCGACGAAGGTGGTAAGGACTGGACTCCCCCAGCAGATTTGGTGGCCTTCATCGACAAGGCCCGGAAAGACGACAAGAAGATCGTCTATGTCGGATTTGGCAGCATCATCATGGACAACCCCGCTAAGTTCACCCGCGAGATCATCGACGCCGTGTTGAAGGCAGATGTACGATGCATTCTCAGCAAGGGATGGAGTGACCGTCTGGATCCTAAATCCGAGGAGGCCCAGAAAGCTGCCGCTGCCGAGGGCGACGATGCTACCAAGGGGACGCATGACGGAAAGGGTGGTACGACTGAGGTTCCTCTTCCGCCTGAGATCTTCCTCATCAAGTCTGCTCCTCACGACTGGCTATTCAACCAAATCGACGCCGCGGCCCACCACGGCGGCTCTGGAACAACAGGTGCGAGCTTGCGGGCTGGGATCCCGACGATTGTGCGCCCCTTCTTTGGCGATCAGTTCTTCTTCGGAAATCGCGTCGATGATCTCGGCGTCGGTATTCTCCTCAGGAAGTGGGGCGTCAATTCTTTCGCCCGGGCGCTGTGGGAGGCAACACACTCAGAGAGGATGATCGTCAAGGCGAGGGTGTTGGGGGAGAACATTCGCAAGGTAAGCTTCTTCTTGTTAAGTAACACGTGTGTCGACCTTATTCGGCCGCTGACTTGTATGTTTCAAAGGAGAATGGTGTCGACACAGCCATTCAATGCATCTATCGCGACATGGAGTATGCCAAGTCCCTCATCGAGACGAAAGCTGGCAGGAATGCAGCCGCAGCCGAACGAGCAGCGACATCGGGCTCCGACGACCTCGACGACGATGCCGAGGAGGAGAGCTGGACGTTCATAGGAGACGACACGGGGCCTGACGAAAATGACCTGGACATTGACGGAGTGATGCGGCGAAGCCAGTTTCTTATGCCCCTGACTTCGCCCGACGGCCCATCTGCACGGAACAAGTCGCTCGGGAGCAAGGCGCTGATGGGCGGGAACAACGCCTCGCTGATGTCGGCCAATCCTGCAATCATACCGATGGCCCAGCGCAGCCCGCTCAGCCCGTCGCGGCACAGCGACACGGGCAACGATAGCTCGAAGGAGAACGAGCGGGGAAGATAGAGGACCTTCCAGTGCGCCCTTCGGGCGACTCTGCGGCTGAGGGATGGCCTGCCCTGGAGGGAATCGTGGAACAGCCTGAAAGCTGAACCTCGACGCTCAGCCACGGAAAGCTTTGCCTTGGAACGGATCGGGAAACCGTCTTAAGTCTTGCACTGCTGGACCATCAAGGCCTGAGTAGGCGCAGGGAGCGGGTACCCGGGTGTGGGACGACAGTGAGTCGTCCTTGCAGGATGGGGTGTGATGACTAATATAATGAAAATAACATACACTGTTGTTTCTGTGGTAATGAGTCTGGATGCAGAGGAGTGGAGGAACAGAGCAACAGCCGGCGTGACGAGGAACGGATGAGAGAGGGCTGCATCCATGGGTTCATGAGGGCTAGACGGGAGTTGCCACGGCTGCTTCCAAGGCGGATTCTCTCTCCGTTCATTCTGGTGCAGAGAGGTATCACGACAACAATCTGGGTCAGCATGGCGTTTTATTCGGATGGGTTGGCCTTGTGGCCAAATATTGTACGCCTCCTAATGATAGACGATGGACATCCTAGAATCAGTGTGTTCTGGAAACAGAGCACGACGCTCAATAATTCTACAAGTATTCATATGGTCGACCTCTGACGCGGCCATTGAGGTGGATCGCGAACCATGACTGCAACGTAGGTCCACCCACGGCAGCTCCGTGTCTACAGACCGAGTAAGTAAGTCCTTGGGCTACTTGTGTCGACGATTCTAGTCGACGACGCCGTCAGGAGCGATTCTCTCTAGCATCGTCTGGACGGCAGCACTTGAGCCACGAGGCTTGGGCCATCGGTCGGTTTAAGTCGTTATCGGCATTGTGTATTTTTTTTTCGGTAAGCCTTTCTCAGATGGGTCTTTCAGCGTTGACCTTCTCTATTGCGGGACCGTGTGCGCCTTCGGATGTATCCGAAATGAGAACAAATCGCTTGCAGACTGAGAAAACAAACAGTGCCACCGGAGGGTGTCCGTGACAGATGACGACCTCCGATCCCGCAAGGAGGGTCGCAACGATGACACACGAGAGGCCACGAGCCGGGAAAGAAACAAATCCTCGCAAATGCTCAGGGGAAATGAAGCGGCGAGTCATTGTTCACAGTGAGGACTGTTTTGAAGTTCTACTGGCATGGTAGATCAAAAAGCCCTTCAAGTTGCTGCCGTCCACACCAGCCACTCGTTGCACCAGGCAAGGTCGTGTTGGTGATCACCAAGTTTTCATCCAAACTTTCCAACATGCTTTCTCCAAGGACAGGTGTGCTCCTCACCCTCGGCGCCGTGACGGCATCCGCCTCGGCCCAAGATGCAATCACCAAGCCGCTCTCAACACGCATGATCGAGTCGGCCATCGGCCGGCAGCACGGTGTCGTCTCCTCCGGGGCGTCAACCAGCACCCTCGAGTCCGGCGTCCTGGCCCTGGCGACGCAGGCCTGGCTCAAGCTGTACGGGGACGACCCGTCCACCCCGTCCGAGCAGGTCACAGACTTTGCGTCCTACGTCGACGACATCATCGCCAGCGTCACCTCGGCACCGGCCTTCTCCAACGCCACGGCTGCGGCGCTGCAGTCCCTGGACCGCCTCACCATCGCCCAGGCCATCACGAACCTCGAGGAGGCCCCCGGCGCGGCTGGCAGGCTCACGGCCACCGAGTCGCTCGCCCTCGACACGCTCAACTCGTCGCTTGCGCTGCAGCGCCGCAACCAGGCGGGCGGGCTGTTCTACTACGTCTACCCGTACTGGTCGTACCTCGACGGCGCCGCCGCCTTCCTTCCGTACATGGCAGAGGAGCCAAGCGCTGCCTACTCGGCGGCAGACATGCTGCTGCAGATCACGCTGCTGTACCAGGCGTGCTTCCAGGAGTCGACGGGGCTTGCTGTGCACGGGTATGATGCGTCCAAGACGGCCGTGTGGGCTAACAATGCCACGGGGGCGTCCCCGTACGTCTGGGGCCGGAGCCTGGGCTGGTACCTCGCCGGGTTGGTCGACGCATGGGAGGTGTTGACCGCTGATGGTGAGGATGGGGGCTGTGCCGGTGCTGGTGGCGGCGCGGATGGTAGCTGTGCGGGCTTGCTGGCTGCTATCAAGGACCAGGCCTCCACGCTGATGACCAACATCGCCCAGTACGCGGACGAGGAGACCGGGGTCTGGTGGCAGCTGCCCACGTTCCCCGGCCGCGAGGGCAACTTCCTCGAGAGCTCGTCCACGGCCCTGTACATCTTCTCGATCCTCAAGGCCCTCCGGCTGGGACTGCTGGAGGAAAACCAGCCCCTGGCGGACGTCGCGCTGCGGGCGTATGATTACACGGCCAACGAGTTTGTGGTGGATTACGGGAATGGCACGCTGGGTTGGAACGGCACGGTCATTGTTTGCAGTCTCAACTCGACTGCTACATATGAGTACTACACTGGCCGGCCTATTGTTTTTGACGCACCTCTGGGTGAGGCGGCATTCGTGTGGGCAAGCTTGGAGGTCGAGAGGCTAGGCGCCTAGGAGGACCCGTACATACATACAAAAGGGTATGTTAATTAATAATTAAAAATCCCTGGGCTGATGGGATGGACTATCTTGCTCGTTCCCTATCAACATCCGCTGCGATCCATGGGGCTGTGGTCCCTGAAGTCATATATCTAGGTATCCAGTTCCCACCCTGACAGTCCAGCCGGTACCCATGTGATTAATCTCCTTCGCACAATTACTTCTTTGACACAAATTCCCAGCAAGCTGATCTACTCAGCCAACCACCTCCCGCCTCCGAGACATTTGCGCAATTGGACCTTCTTTGACCTTGCCCTGTTCTCCATCGCGTACATCCTTTCCAGTCGACCCTTTGCCAAATCCAGCTCTTCATCGTCGTTCCAATTTCGAATGCCGTGAAACAGTAACGGCAATGGGGACGATTTCCACTGTGGAACATCGTAGTGCCACGACGCAACTATCATCGATGAAAGCAGGGTGGCGCTGCCGATGACTAGAGCATAGGGAAGGGTTAACCAGCCCCATCGGACTTTGACGACGTACTGTTGCTGCCATACCATACCGAGGGCCACTGATTCGTTCGCCGATCTCATTATAGCGTTGGTCATGCTGTTAGCGATGTTCGCGAGAGTCGAACTCACATTTTCTCCCTCGCCGAACCCGGGCGAGACAGTGTGGTCGAGAAAGTTGAGCTTGGTGAAGAGATCTGTCGACAGAGCAATGTGGTCGTACAGGCTGACATTGAGCTCACTGTGGTCGAAAGGGGGTAGAGGGCTGGAGACATTGTTACCATCGATATCCGGTGTTAGCATAAAGGGCCAATTGTAGACGTCAGTGCTTATATGTATGCTGCTGGTGTTGAGGCCGCTGAGAGCCTGGTTCGCAACAGGCCTGAGCTCCACATCTCGGATGGAATAATACTCCTGGAGTGTTCCATTCAACTAGTATCCCAGTCAATTTATCAGCACCGATGAGAGGCATCGACCATGGGCTTACAACGGTGACATTGCTATACTGTTTCGTACACCAGCTAATTGAACATTCCGTGATTACAAGGCCTTGACGCACGTCAAAGAATTCTGAATCGTTAGGGGACCTCTGCAAAATGGCCGTGGATACGAGATGAGCTGAAATAGTGTCCAAGGAAACCCCAACAGCTGAAATCTTCGCGATGCTCTTCACTTTTGTCCCCTCATCGATATGAAAAGTCCAACCCCTAGGTGTTGTGATGCGTGCCAAGCGTTCAAGTTGAATGATCTCGGCGGTGTCGGTCACGTTTTGGCATGAGCTGCAAAGTCCCAACGAGTTGAAGGTTGGCCAAGAGCAGTTGCTGGAAGGGCAGTTGAAGTCAATGAGGGGTTCGCCCAACTGATAGTAGCCGTTGTAGAAGGCTCCTTGAAAATAAGGATCTATGTTGAAATGCTGCTGCCCACTTAGGGGGAAGACAAGGGACCCGTTTCCGTCGATTTGCAGGCTCGGATTGCCCCGGTTTGAGGGTTCATAGTTGTAGTAGTTCGCCACTGCAGTGGTTGAGTTGATCCCACTCGTTGGAGCCCAGCCGCCTGCTTGGACACTGATCAATTGCTGTGTCAACGGGCCCATAGCCATTCCGCCTGTCGTGATCAAAGACGCTGCATATACCATTGGAGGCAGAATGTTCATGTGGGGTTTCCAGCGACAAATGAGCCTGAGCGAGCCAAGTGGTCCTCGGCTGGCTGAATCGAAAGTGGCCAAGTCCGCTACCGAATGAGCCGTTGAGAGGCTTATTTGCAGCCACTTGAGCTGGCCGAGGACCTCGGAGATGACGACTATCATGGAGCTCTGGGCGCCTGTGATGAGGATGGAGAATATCGTACTGGGTTGCAAGAAGAACGACCATTTCGAAGTCCAGGTGCCATCTAATTCGTGAGAGAGAATTGTAATGGCAATGAGACAGGCCAAGCTGAAAACAATGCAAGAGATCTCCCAAAGCCACTTGTCCCTGAAAAATGGGGTCTTCCAGTCGAGGTGCTTGGACTGATGAACCGAAGCTGCTGGTCTTTTAGAGCCCATTGTTGTGGTTGGATCAGAGGCTGACAATATCATGACAGAGTTCCCAGCTGTCTGCTGGTGGTGAACATAAAGAGCAGCAGGAGGTGAGGGTGGGAAGTACTCTCGTTGCGCGGTCGACGGAGAATCTTGACTGTCTTGCATGCAGAGCGAGTCTATGGACAGCGTTCTGGCCAATGTGAGCGAGTGTGTTGGTGAGCGCGGCATCTCCAGGATTCGCGATATCGGAAGGTCTAGGTATCCAGTGTAATTCGACTGCCTCCAGCCTCGGCTATAGCCATGAAGCGGAGTTGATGGGATTGAACGGTTTATATTTGAGGGTTGCGGTTGCGAAGAGCACTTGAGCTCTGCCGCTTGCGATAGGTTTATGATGAATGATCATTGACATGAGAGATGTGTGCCTATGTACATGGTCCAGAATTAGGCAGGATGCTGACATCTGGAGTACACCAGCATTGCTAGTACAGGCACTCTTGGAACAAGCGAACGTGGATAGGCTGGGGTTGCGAGAAGCGGGCGGTGAACGCTGAAGTTTCAGGTTGTAATTAGTGATCATTTAGTGATTGGTGCTCAAATAACGGCACGAAAAAGCATTTGGGGGCTCAACGGGTTCCGACGGGGCCATTTGAGGCTGACTTCCATCGCACAACAACGTGAGCCAATGGCAGCAATCTACGTAGGAAAAGGGTACGTGGACAAGACATTTTGTATCATAACTGACGCAGCAAGCCGATAATCCCCCACAACTTCCTGACTCAATCGGCTCGCGATAGTTCCGGAGAGTTGGGGGCAGGGCTAGAAGAGAACGAATCCCTCTGGCGTGTAACACGAGGAAGTCGTGTGCGGTGGCCCCACGAACTTCTTTCAAAATAATTTCATGGGTCGATATGATTAAAGGCTGAGATGACCTCACAAAGTTCCCTCCGGCCTAAGACCACCCCTGGACAACAATAGACTTCATAAAAGGCGTGTTCAAAGGTCACCGCATGGCAGAAAATGCTATTGAAGAAGGCTTTGTTGTACAATACATGTGGCAGACGGAATGCCGCGCGAATCCCTTATTGTACAAGTACAAAGGAGAACCACATATAAATAATTGATCTGCATCCAGATCACCGGCAGGAAGTTGTGGATCCAACACAAGCATAAACCTCAGGTCTTTGTCTGTGACGCTACGGCCGGGCTGCTTTACAGTTCATCGGAAGCGCAAAGAGCACGTCTCATACGCCAACGGTTTTGCAAAGTGGCTGGTCCATTAGTCATGCCTCGCATTTTCAAAAAGGCATTGGCGTTCCTCGAGCCGAAGAGGAATGTGATCGCACAACTGGATCTGGTTGATCGTAGTGGGTGTCCCAGCTTCCTGAATCTAACCGGATTGACAGAAGACCCAGAGCTATATCGTTATATTCGGGCGCAAGTGCGCCAGATTAAAGCAGATTTCCAAGACAGCTCAGTGTTCCCCGACTCGTCTCAGGGCTCAAGCTGCAATTGCGGCTCCGCCAGGACGAGCCATTGGCAACTTGCCAGGAAAATCAAAGACACCAAAGCCGGCTGGCAGGACGAACTTGCCCAAAGCTTGCTGCCTTATGTCTTGTCACATTTGTCAGCGAGCATCGTGGGCAATGTTTACGAGGCCCTCGCCGTCGATCAGCCCCTGACTTGGCAGGCCTTCCCGCCGTGTGACGTGCGCCAGAATAGGAACAACCCATCCTTTGTGCTCGAGGCCGCAGGTTGGGCTATTCGGGCTCGCATTAAGCGGAGACCTGCCGCAATCAAGGGTTGCGTCATCACGGGAGCCTTCCTCAACGTCATCAAGCGGCACTGGCTTGGCTGCGAGTGGTTTCGAGGGGGCCATACCGGCAGCTTCCCCGAGCAGAAATACTTGCAACATGAGCTGCTGCAGGAGGCCCTGGATACTTATCTTGAGGATCCAACACAGGAGACGTTCGCTATGTCTGCAGACACACTTCGCTGGTCCCTGGCAGCTCTCCCGTGCCCTCTCAGAGCACATCATCCTGACTTTCATCACGTCCAGCAGGGGCCTGCTGCCGAGGGTTCGAAAGACAAGGCCTTGCAATCATCCAGTGACCAGTGAATTGAAGTGGAAAGTATGTTGCAAGCAGTCTGTAATTTTCTTTAATCGATCGAAGTACTTTCATCGGAAAGGATGGACGGAGGGTGGCAGTACACATACCCTAGGTAGGTTGGCTTTCTCATAATACATCAGCACAATCAAATCAGTTATTTTCTGGGAGAACATTAATAAATTAGTACTTGGCTTAATCTGACCAAAAAGTGAGTGCACCAAGCAAGTTCAGTCTCCGATTAACCACCTGGGCATGTATCTTTCACAACGGCTCTAGAGCTGACTGTCCCTCAGCGGCGGCTTCTACTCAGATGTCATATATTCGTTACGCGGCACACATGAATCCGAATCTTCGGGGACCGTCAAATACTCTGCCAGTGTCATGAAACAGGACACGAAATGCCCGTTAAGTCGGTTTGTCTCCAAGGAGCCTCAATTCAACGCAGTTGTAATTTTTCGCCTACTTGCGGCTGGCATCTATTCTGGCAGGGCAGGGGATTTGCATGCCCCAGGGTGCTCGTAGAACGCGAGGCCCTCCTCCACCTGCCAATATTTGTTCATTTTCTCTTGGACTGCCACTCTTCCAAAGCCGGCACTTTGTAGCATTGGTCACACACGACCATCAGATACTCATCCCGGACCCATTTCAAAGTGTCCACAGTACCTTTGCCGCCCATCATTTCCCCACATTGATTGCAGCGGCCAGCTGCCCTCCCCGGACTCACGGGCTTCAATTGGCGGAATCCTCTCATCAATTCAGTGGCCCAGTCCGCGGCGAATTCAGGACAGTCCCGAAGCAATGAACCGAAAGCCTTGCTGTTTGAGAGGCCATGCACGCTGGCGATGGCCATTGACATGTATATCGGCAGAAAAGTTTTCTTGAGTGATCCCATCTCTTCGCTGTAGAGAAGACTGATAGCCGGGTTGAGCGAGCTCTCGATGATTTTCTCCGTGTCTTCCACGTGGTTTTCCCCTGGAAAAGCGGTACAGAGGGATTGAGCATGCTCCCGGGCGTGACTGCTGGTCCCGCGAACAGCGAGGTCACGGAGGGGGGCATGGACAAGGTAGTCGGCGGTCTTCCAGACCCGCAGCAGGGCCACCAACGCATCGTCCCCGGGATATGACTTCTGAAGGTCGATGGATCCAGTGTAGATGAATTTGAGGAAACAGTCAATGTCACACCGCTCCTGCTCTTGCAGTGCGACGACTCCGGTCTCTGACTCCTGCCGTCTCACCGTCAACATCCTGATAGGGCATTTTATCAGGCCAGGCCAAATTGCTCTTACCTTGAATACGCCCGTCAGCGCCTTATTGAACCATACGCTCCTGGTGCAGAGAATGGTCTTGTGCAACTTCCACGTTTGGCCACCACATTTGACCTCCACGTCGGCCAGAAACCCGCTCTCAAACAGCCTGTGTATACCAATTGTTAGCAGATTTTGATTTTTTGAGACAGGAGCACCATCGCAACTTACTCCAGATCTTTTGTTCTCAGAATGCTCGATTCCACGGCCAACATGCCGGGGCCCTTCTCTTCGGCCATCTTCGATTCTGGACTTGTCAAGGTTTGTGAACGCCCCTTCAGAAGCCCTGGAGTATGTGGCTCGATCTGTAAGGTGCTTGAGACTTGAGATCAGAGTGATGAGAATAGAGATTTCCGCTTTGGGAAAGTACTTCCAGAATAGGAATCTGAAAATGAGACCAGGTGCAATGAACAAGGCTTGTGGGTAAGGTATCAAACATTAAAGACCAGTATGGCTTGAAATCATGGCCGTGGGGTTTCCCTGGGGATTGGAGCACTCGATTTCAAGTCATGAAGTGGCAGAGGTCTTAAGGGCACTAGGAATAGCTTCGAGGATGCTGGCTTAATGTCAGCTGTATAGCATCTTGTGATGCTTGCGTAGCTCGGCAACCTTCTTGCGTAGCTCGGCAACCTTCTTGCGTAGCTCGGCAATGGGAGTCGTAGGCAAGGTCAACCTCCCCCCTCCAACATTGAAGCTTTGATAAATCACACACAGGTTTGCCGTATTTACTGTGGCGAGTTAGCCGAGCCAAGGGTATCAACTACGTTACTCCTCATAATGCTCATGTAATTACACATCGGCTGTTGAATCATTGTGTTCTAGAGAGTAATTGAGACCATGGGGCTCTGTACATAAATTTATGCACCAGCTCAAGCTATGGACACGGTAAAGCGGTTTCAAACTACCCACACGCCTCGAGCTCTTTGAACCAAACTCCCGGGTTGTGCCTCGGATCAATCGATTAAGTTTTGCCATCAAATGCTCGGGTGTCCACTTCGCGCCCGCGGCATCTCTCTTCCAACCTCCTATCAACCTTCCATGGAACACCCTCCCATGTGACACCCTTTACCCTCGTGGAATATTCTCTAGGCGTTTAGAGAGGAAAGCATTTCTCGCACAGATGTTCAGATTTCCCCTCCTTGAGCCACCGTGGACGGTTGAGGTGAGATGTCCTCAGCTTTCTGCACTTGGTACATTTTTTTGAGCAGCGTGGTGGCGTCTGAATGGATGACATGCTGTCCGTGAGCGCAACTGCCCAGTCCGAGGAGAAAGCCGGGGTGTCGCGCAGCAGGGTCTTGAAGTCTCTGCTCTCACCAAATATGTGAATGCTGGAGACCAAGAAGGACAGGGTGGTGGGTCCAAAGGCTTCGAAAATGGGTCCTCCTCGGTATTGGTATAGTACGCGGACGAAGTCGACGCAGTTTCCGATAGGTTCATCCCAGTTCTCCGAGCTTGAAGCGCCGGCAAATTCCCAACTTGCCTTCCGAAGCTGGTCTTTGAAACCATCAAGCGCGAGCTTGCAAAGATCTGGAATTTCGAAGCATTCGCCCAACGTCCAGATTGAAATGCTTGCGACGGAACCAGTCACAGGGTAGATTTCGGTCACATTGATACCTGAAACAAGCATTAGCCAAGAGTATCTTATGATGTTGTTTTCAGAAGTAAAAGCCATACTGCCTGTGTAGATGTACTGCAGCAGGCAGTCAATCTCGTGCTCCTTGAATTTAGCTGCCTTGATCGCCTATCAAATGCTTGCTTGTCAGTATGTGTTTCGTGCGGTGTGAACGTGAACTCTTACCTTGACCTCGTCCGAGGTTGTCCAACGCTTAAACCAGCCGCTTCTGGCGCAGAGGATTGCTTTGTGGACACTCCATTCGCGCTTCCCGCAAGTGACTTTCATATCAGAAAGCTCCCCGCTCTCCAACAGCCTGTGAAGTCAGGAAACCATCTCACAAAACCAAGATGCCCAAGTGGCGAACCTACTTGAGGAACTGGTCCTGATCTCCTCCTTGCGCGCTCGACCAGACTAGGTCATTGGCCTCTCCAGCCATGGCGACAACCTTGTTGACAAGGTCAAACTTGAAAGGAATTGCAGTAATTGTAAGTCTGATGAGGGATTTTCTCTTTCTGAAGGATAAAAGACAGTTTGCGTTGGTAGTCTTGAAGCGGTCAAGTTGACCTTGCAAGCAAGCGCAGGTATCTAGGTAGGTTGGCAAAAGCTTGGAGCTGCCTACCCAGGTGGCTTGGAGCTGCAAGAAACCTCAGTTGATTCAACAGAAAGCGAGGCCCCACCTTGCAACTTGCTAGCTTCAACTTTTTCCCTTTCAGCCTCCCTTCCACGCCAAGTGCGACCATGGAGGTGTCTTAGGCACTGCAGTTTACCGCCGTCGGGGTAGTAAAGCCAGCACGCCCACTTCGTGAACAAGCCCTCCTTCATCTGATTGCGCGCCCGCTGTCCAATGTGGTCCTCTATGAAGGCTCCTCTCGCCATTGCCAGCCGCGTGGGAAACACACGGTTGAGGTAGTGCTTCGTGGAGGCGACGTGAGTCTTGTCGTGCCAGAAGAAAAGAGGCGTCAGAGGGACCTTGTGCGGGCTCGATGGCGCCAAGAAGTCTCGCTTGAGGGCCGCAGTCGTCTCCCGAAGTCCGGGGAAGGGTTTGACATGCGAGGAGTCTGCGTACTCGAGCATCCGGGGCGAGGGCAGGCAGACGTACTTTACAGGAGCATCCTCACTCGAGTCACTCTCTACCATGACCTCTACGATCGATTGGATGGGAATGCTGACGATCAAGTTCCAGTCATGCTGCTGCACCCACACATACGGCGTGTCGACCAGCCTCAGCGCCGAACGCACTGCCAGCCCGAAGCCAAGCCGCTCCGAAGGCTCGATGAAGACTACACGCTCGTCCTCAGTCCTTTGGATCTTGAGCGCCGTGAAGTTGGTCGCGATGCACGGTGACCCATACTCTGCCTGGCCACAATCCTCGAGCAACAAGACCTCCTCCAGTGATTCGGCCCCAACAAACTCCTTCAGGACGAGTCGCTTCACATTGTCCTTGTACGCAGCGAAGTTCTGGGCGCCCTCGGCCGTAACCGACCCCTTCTTCAACCGATTCACCGGCGCAATCCTGTCATAGGTATCTAGGACCACGACAACATTGCACTCCAGGAGGAGAGGGCAATGCTCGTGGAACGAGGCCAGGATTGTGTCGAGCAACTCAGTGGAGGGCGCCGAGGGCGTGGGCGACGTCGTGATGATGACGGTCAGAGCCTCGGGTATCGGAGGCATGCCGGGTTCGGACGAGGCAGGCGCCTCGGGCCGCCGACAAGACAGAAGGTTGTCGTCTGAAAAGAGCATGGCTCGATGTCGGAGATCTGCCGGGTGACGTTGGTATGGGGGTTGACAGCCAAAAAGGTCCGACACCCGAGACGTGTCAGGGGAATTCAGGCAGAATTGGATTGTGCTCTCAAGGTAAGCTCTCGATCGACGCCATTGCCCTGCTCTGCCAACTGCTGACCACCTTCACCGTTGCTACGACGATTGCCGGCAGTTGGAGTGTCTCTTGTGCTCGGAATTCCCGCCCTCCGTGGTCGTTTCTTTGGTCCTGTCGAGGTTAAAAATGGATGCGTGAGAGGCGTCGTTGAAAACCGCTAGCCCCTGCCCACCTTTACAGAACACCTCATTGGCTAACCACCCGGGTGTCACAGCATATGTGCCGCCTCAACCCGCCCCCACCATCCCGCGATTCAAGCAGTAATAGACGATAATAACCCTAGGAACAACCCAAGAAAGGTGAACCCTCGTTCGACCTGCGTATCAGATGATCTCCACGGGCCCGAACCGACGTTGCGGATGAGACAGAGACTCGTCTGAACATGATGCCTAGTCAAGGTCGTCCGAACACGGAACTTGTCGCAGATCCAGCTGATCGCAGTGATCCGGGGGGACGTGCAATGCTCAGCGGCCGATCCCTGCCAAGCTTTTGGACAATGGTTCTGGGGTGGATCAAACACGCCCGCCTGCTACAAACTCGATGCTCGTCTAGCTCGAGCCTATGCCATTGAACCCACTGCCCCGTTAACCCAAGCACTACGAGCTCATCGGTGGCGGGCGCGGCGGGCTGGAAATTCGAGACGACCCGGATGAGCATGACGGCGCTCAGGGACGGCGATTTCAAATGCCTTCCGAAGGCGTCTAGTAATGTGGTACATGCCTGGTCCTGAAGTCCGGAATGGCCAAGATCGTCGTCACTCACGCCTGACCATGCGACGACACGAGGACTATATAAGAGAGACCAATCTTTCTCCTAGACCTACCAGATCATCTCCATCATCAACAATCACATTCTCTTCAAGCATTTCTACACGGCCAGGCGTCGCTCATTCACTAAGTACTTATTAATATAACGTTCACTTTTCTACCAACCCATCTTCTTCTACCAACATCCAAAATGGTTCGCATCACTGCTGCTGCTGTCCTGGCTTGTGAGTCTTCCTCACCCCCACCCACCCACTACCAAGACAAAGCTGACCCCATTCTCCCAGTTGCCTTCTCTACTCTCGCTCTGGAGCCCAATGATGCCGGTGCTAAGAGCGTCGGTGCCGGTGACGCCTCCCAGTTCATCACCGGCGGCTGCGTCAACGACGCCGACTGCTCCTCCGCCTGCTGCGCCGAGATCTCCGGCTCTGGCCTCGGAATATGCTCCGCCGAGGCCGCCTCCGAGCAGAACGGCAAACTTGGCTGTGGCTTCGTAAGCGCAACCTCTCTTCTCCTCTTGCGGCCCCCCATCCATTCTGCTGTGTTTTAGGCACTGCTCTGTCGCACTTGATTAACACATCATTAGGTCGACCCCAACGCGGCTGCTACTATTAAAGCCGCTGAGGCCCAGGTTGAGAAGCAAGGCTTCTAAGGGACTTGTTAATGACTGTATGATGGGATTCACTAATGGGCCATGATCTGGAGTACTGTGGGCCTTGGTTGCCCAAGGAGGATGCTGCTTACGAAGTCATGTCTCCAACCATTAGATTCACTGATGCTATGCCTACCATAGCAATAGGATCATTATTGAAATCACATTCCATGCTCATTTTGCCTTATCCTTCAAATGCAAAGGGAATAATTCCCTTCCCACCGTTGGGTTACTCGACCTTTGTGCCCCGTTGACACCGAAGCCGGGTATTCTTAGTTCGACACGGGCTGATTTAGCACGTTGAGGCTGAACGCATGAGGAAGAACAAAGCGCACCATTCAGCTTTGCATTGTATAGGCCTAAATTCTATTTTGTTTTCCCATGCCCTTAGGTTGGCCTCCCACATGGTAGCCTCCTGCAAATCTAAAGGTTTCACTGTCTTACGACATGACCTCCAGTAGGATGGTACCGTGGGCGAACCCAGGGGACAGTATTAATCCCCCTCACTGCCGAGGCAGGCCCTATAGGCCTGCCGAGATATGAACATCAAGTCGTCTTTGTGGCAGCGAGGAACCTGAGCCCTAGTACTCAGCAACTTTGGAATGTGGCCAGTATGAGCGTACAACGACTCAAGTGATCGCCAGAGAACTCCGTTTCTGTCCTGATTTATGCCAGCAGACCTGCTGAGCACCGCCTTTGAGGTCTTGACCTGAAGATGCCCAAGTCAACTAGCTGATTGATTGGGAACGTCACACCGCGGCTTGTGTCGTTCGAAGACAACGCCATGACCAGCGCGGCCCTTTCTGACATCATAGCTCAGTCTGAGAAATCTTCAGAGTCAAACACATTTTGGGCTTCGGGAGTCCTTGGGCTGGCTGGCGGCATCGGCAGGCTCGGGTGTGTCGTGAGAGTGCCCAAAGCCCGTTGCGCAAATGCAATGGCGAATCCAGGGACCTCTTCCAACAGCGTGGAGAAAGACTTCTGACGCTTGAGGTATGGGGCGAAATCGACGCAGAGATTGGTGAGCTTCTCACGCAGCAGAGGGCCCGAAGCCAGGTCCTCATGCCACGCCCGACGGATGGCGCACTCGACATCAACGGGGAAGGTTACGGGGTCTGACAGGCTGTCTCTGTCCATGGATTGAGAGTTCGCACGCAACTCATTACAGCAGACATCCATATTACGTTCCGCTTGTTTGGTCATGCCCTCGACCTGGAAGTAGTCGCCGAGCTGCCAAAGCCGGACGATAGTCTCGATGAAGGACGCGCTGGGGCTATCATGTCGTGCAGAGAACGGATCGAAGTCTAGCGGACGCCTTGTTTAGCTTCGGTTGCGTCTCTACTGCGCCGCCTAGTTATGTCGATGACTTACGGGGGAAGTAAATGTAGGCCAAAAGCCACTGAATCTCAAAGGGCTCGAACAACCCCTCGATGGTGATCTTCTCTTGAGTGGATTCCTGGGGTGTAGTTGACTTGTCACTACATTGGTCAAATCTGTTGCCGAGGCTGGCGGGATGGGTCGATACCTTGAAACCACCGCTGAAAATTGCGTGGAAGTACGGAACCTTGGTGAGAATTGCCTTGTGCGCTTTCCACTGGCGATCTCCACAGATGACGGTGAAGTCAGAGAACTCTCCAGTGTTCAGGAGCCTGGTGGCCGTTAAAATGAGAGGGATGACTCCACAGGTAGGAACCAAACGCTGAAGTTGCCAACGCTTACCTGAGGTCTGATTTGGACCGGCGAACCATGACTTCGGGGTCGTGGTCATTGTCGGTCTCGGTGCCCATGTCGAGTGAAGCTGCAGAGTCCTCAGGAGAATTAATTGCAGATGCAGACAAGGATTTGAATGGGGAAGACAGCGGGGGTGCGTTGGAGTGCTGTGACCAAGAAAGAATGAGAGGCTGGGCTGGTGTCGTTGTGGTAAAATGCAAGAGCGACGCCCGATCTGGTCTCTGGGGTTTTGTGGGCCGAGGACGGTTTGGAACCAGCGCTCTGGCTGGCAGGGTCACGAGTGAATTTCAGGGCGTCCACACAAGTGCTGCTGCTCACAAGGTGCTGCAAAGGTCGTGGAAGGCGGTAGACTTGTTGCCGCGAGGTGGAAGCTCGAACGGATAGGGGTGTAGGAGCTCAGGCGGGCGGTTGGAAGGTTCGTGGGTGAATGGACTACCCAGCTGCCACGCAAACAATTTGAAGCAATGTCAAGGTGGGCTGGGAAGGGTCATGTCAACAACAGCGAGCGGTAATTTCGCAGCGATTTCACCAGTTGACAGTCCTTCCGCCCACACCTGGACGGACACACAAACGACCATCCCTTCAACTTACACCTTCAAACCACTTTCAGTTATGCTTCATCCTCATTTCTCACGATGCCCTTCAATGAGTACTGCTTGCTCGACCCTCGAGAGTTGGGCGAGCCGCACTATGGAGCCGAAGGCTTCGACGTGGACCTCCATGGCCCCAAGTACAAGAGAATCACGCCTCAGATGCAGGAGCAAGAGAGACTTGACGAGAGGAGGCGCAACGGCCTATACTTCGATGAGCCCGTCCATGATGCGCAGAATCGCTTGCTGGACCTGATCCCGAAGAACAACCTCTGCATTCCACTCAACTGGTTCCATTTTGAGAGCGACGCCGAGAAAGTGTTCAAGGCCGCCGCTAGGACACACGACGTTGCAATTAACCGTGTTGGCACTACAAGACTTACTACTTGCCTCTGCATGTTTCTGGGCGTCGTCTCAAAGCATCGCGACCTGCGCTTGAGAGGAAAGGGGGATCCGCCGCACATGAGCCTCCAGGAACGTCGCGAGCGACATTGGCAGGCAGTCATTGACGAGTCGTCCTTTGCCAGGGACTTCAGCCAACGTCTTGTTCGTCATGTAACTCTCATGCTCGTCAGCGCCCACGTGGCTTTCTACAATTTGAAAGGACCTCGGAACAAAAACAAGGAGTTGAACGACAAGATCACCAAGGTGTCGGAGTGGTTCGAGGAGAACGACCCAGAGGACGTGAGGTCATTTGAGTACTTGGAAGCGAAGCGTCCTGAAGTTCGTGCTGTCAGAAAAAAAGGTACGTCTTAATGATACCCACACTTCCACCAACGATTTTCAATTGAGCATGTTTGACATGATTTCTCTGCTAGGAAACAACAAGCGCCAGGGTAATCGCTACTCTCGCAAGCGTGCGACCGGCATTCCTGGTCCTATAGTCCGCCCTAATTGCCCACGCCAGAGATACACTCCCCTTTCACCACGACCAAGTCGGACGCTCCGAGCCCCTGCCAATCCTCCTCAGTATGGTCAAGTCGAGCTGCCAGAGCGTCTTGCCGATTCAAAGGGAAGAAAAAGGAGATATGACGAGCGTGAGTAGTCTAGCAGGCTTGCACACCAATGCAACCTCAGGAGATATAGAGATAGGATATTCTGCTGTAGTGTTGGTCTCAAGACAGGGTCCTCATACTTGGTGGCCCTGATACGCTTGGTGTACTAGCATAGCTTTTGGGGGGGGGGGTTATTGAAACTTCCAGATTGTTTCTTACATACAAGTCTAGATTAAGCCGTTCTCTAGTTTAGGGGCATCCCAGGACAGTTTATTCTCTTGAATATCAGTTGTACTAAACATCCATGTCTAGGCTAATCTTCCCCTTCATCATTCCATGTTATCACATAGGCATTGTTATCATCAGTCTAAACAACTAAGGAAATAAATAAGCAGTGGTGCTACAGGCCCAAGGAGAGGTCAAGACCTCAGGAGGGGATGTAGAAGGGCAGGAGGGCAGGAGGGCAGGGAAAACGCTCGAGAAAGATGTCCTGGGAAGGGAAGAAATAATTAAAAAGGGATGGAGAGAGAGGGTGAGGGATTAAAAAGGTAAAAAGGTAAAAAAGAAAAAAAGAGATGATGCTGTGTCCAGGGATTGAACCAGGCACCTTTGACAGGGGAACTATAGCAAGCAAACTCCATCCAAATTTCTGTGAATGTCGCGGTACTCCTTAAGACTACACTATAGGCCCTTTCTTCGGTGAAAATCAAATGGTTTTGATTCCTTATGAATTGGGGTCCCATGGGAGACAGTGTGGTCTGAGCACCTAGGTACCTAGGTACCTAGATCGACCGCCCCCCTTGGACCCCCCTTGGACCCCCCCTCGACCCCCCCTCGACCCCCCCTCGACCCCTGCTCCATCCACGAGGTACATCGCATGCTGTCTGACCCAAGCACAACGGCCAGCACCAGACCATCGCATTGAGAGTAAAAAGAAGGCATCGCAACCCCGCCTCTATCTGACCAGCTTGCCCCTCCTCTCCCACTTGGTACGAACCAGCCTCAGCAGCAGATATGCCACAACCCGATAACCAACAACGATCCCCGCCAGCGCCGCAATGTTGACCACGACATCAACGTTCAGCTTGTACAGGTCCAGCACCTGCTCCCCCGTGCCGAGCACGCAGCTCCCGTCGGGCAGCGTCTGGTCGGCGTCGCAGCTGAACCGCTGGCCCCGCAGGCTCACCGGCGCCAGGGCGCGCACTGCGTACCGGCAGGGGCTGATGTAGTTGAAGGCGTCAAACAGGCGGGGCATGTCGATGCTCATGATTCCCGCCATGATGTTTGCCACCGAGAGCAGGATGCTGGTCAGCGTGACGGCGAAGCCCGTGTGGTCGGAGAAGAGCGTGTTAAACATGATCCCCAGGCTCTCACCACAGCTGACGATGCCGAAGCACGAGAACACGCACACAAAGTACATCTCGGCGGTCCGCGGGAACCCCACGGCCAGGTCGCCCAGGATGCCATAGATGAGCGTCGACAGGATCTCAAAGGGCAGCTCGAGCGTCGTGTACGTGAGGAGGAAGGCCTCGACGCCGTACGTGCCGTCGTCGTGCTCGCGGTAGAAGACGTCCCGCTCGGCTGGGTACACGGCCACGTTCTGCAGCATCCCCACGAAGTAGAAGGAGCTCACCTGCTGCACGAACCCGACACGGTTCTGCACCGAAGTGTAGTCTGACTTGAGGGGTGCGAAGAAGGCAGTCAGCACGACCGCCAGCCCGACCACCTGCATCAGCCGTGCCAGGATCAGCGGCGGTTGGCGTCGGAAGTTGATAGTCGCTCGGTGCAGCAGCAGCGGAAACGAGGTCAGGAATGAGGTGCGCTTGCGGACGAGGGCGCCCAGCTCCGCGGGGGTGGCGAGATGGCTCTTCCCATTGGATCGTCGTGGCTGGCCTTGCTGACTGGTGCTGGCCGCGAGTTTGCTATCTCGGGACAGGCGCGGAGACCCACTGGTCTTCTCCTCGGTGATGGGCTCCAGCCTCTCCTGAGCCGCGGCCGTCTGGGAATCAGGGACCTGGGGGTTCTTGAGGTTGTTGTCCCACGCTTCGATCAGCACATTGACGGATCTCCTCGTCTCCTCTTCCCGACTCTGTTGCTGGAGATCGACCGTGATCAGATCCATCACGAAGTCGGCAGGGTTGGTGTTGCGAGGGCACTCCTTACCAACCCTCGCAAAATATCCCAGCATCCCGCCTGCCGCTCCGCTGTACACAGACTTGCCACCTCTGGCAAGCAGCAACACATTGCCAAAGTGGCTGAACAGGTCCGACCGGGCCTGATGGATTGACAGGATCAGAGTTCTACCCTCATTGGCCAGGCCGCTCAACACCTCCATGATCGAGTTGGCCGTGAACGCATCAAGCCCACTGGTCGGCTCGTCCAACAGCAAGATGCGAGGGTCCGTCAAGATCTGAACAGCAATCGTCACACGGCGCTTCTCACCCCCAGAGATACCCTTTACCAGCTCATTACCGATGAGATTATCGGCGCAGTCCTTCAGCCCCATCTTCATCAACACCTCCTCGGCGCGTCGGTTCTTCTCCGCCTTGGTCATGAAACTGGGCAGACGGAGCCCGGCCGCAAAGCGCAGTGTCTCGCGGACGGTGAGCGACGGGAGAAGAGCATCGTCGTCCTGGCAGACGTAAGAGCATACCGAACGGATGACCGAGTCAGACGGCTCGGCACCGTTGAATGTTAGCTTCCCAGCAGGGCGGTACCTGGTGCCCAGAGAGCTTTTTAAGCGCAGCGCCATGGCGTTCAGCAAGGATGTCTTGCCGCTCCCGCTGGGCCCCATGATCACGTTGAGCTTGCCCGCCTCGAACGTCGACGTCACCGGGTGCAGGATCGTCTTCCTAGGTAGCTTCCTGCCCCACGGTGACCTCTTGTCCAGGTCGAGGGCGAACTTCTCCAGCCCCAGGTCGATGGTGCGGATCTCCTCGATCGAGCGCGCTGCCAGCTTCTCCTTGCCGGTCGAGTAGTCGTGCTCCGATACACGTGCCCGTGCGATGGTCATCTCCTTCTTCACAAAGGTGAGACCGACCCACGACAGGAGGTAGAAGAAGATCACGAAGGCCAGCGCTATGACAATCGGAGCGATCAGCCAGTCCCTCGGGAAACCGAGTGACTTCATGATATATGAGCCGGTGTACGGTGCGCAGGACGGGTTGGCCTCGCCGCCCGGATATGGGCAGTCGTAGAACGAGTCGTGGAACTCGTTTCCACAAAGGGCACTGAAGATGTAGTACTGTGGCCATGTCAGTAAGCTCACCCACCGCTCAGAGCACATGCGGGCAACGCACCGTATAAGTCAAGTACTTGAGCCAGCGAAGCCATATCGCGATACTGTTGCTCTGGATAAAATATCCACATGCCATCGACTGTAACGTATATGCTAAGTTGGCAATCAGACTCGCACCGGGGAAATTCCTGCTGGCCGTAACGCAGCACATGGCACAGGTGACGGCAATGTAGTGGTTGAGCAGCACGATACCAAAGTACGTCAGGAAGCGTGAGGGTGCCTGGTCTAGCCCGGCCATCCAGTAGCTGATGACGGCGAATATCAGGGGCACCGGAAAGTCCTCGGTGACGAACCTCGCGATGCGGCGGGAGACGAGGAACGGCAGTGCCGTTGCACACCCCTCGCTGTGCTCGCGGTCGAAGACGCCGATCTCCTGTGTCAGCCGGTACACCTCGAAGACGAGGAAGAGATATCCTTCCAGCGCGCTGGTGGTATAAAGGAACCCCTGCCGCGACCGGATGCCAGCTTGATCCCGCCCTAGCTGGTAGAAGATATATCCAGTGCACAGGCCCATGACGACAGCTTGCATGATTGCGGCCATCATGCCCATTGGGTCTCTGTACGTCGTTTTCAAGGTGCGCGAGGTCATGACACGCATCTGGCGGGTGAAGGACGTTGCATTGGTGTGCTTGCTCAGCATCATACCGCGCTCGGCCGGTGTCTCCGCGCCCTTTTCCGTAGGCGCGAAACGCCTCTCATTCTCCTCCCTCCACGCACCCTTGAGCTGCTCCACCCGTGCCAGACTCTCGGCCTCCAGCTCTGGGGTGCGGTTGTCTACGGCCGCGAGGTCGACCAGGTGCTCAGCCGGGTTGACGAACGAGGGCATCCTCAAGCCCAGCCCGTCGAACCACGGAAGGCACTCGGCCACGGGGCCCGAGTAGACAGGTGAGCCCCGTGACAAGAGGATCATGTTGTCAAACAGGCCCCAGATCTCGGACCGCGGCTGGTGGATGGTGACGATGACCGTTCGACCCTTGGCGGCAAGGTTCTTGAGAGTGCGGACAAGCTGGAAGGCACTGCTGGCGTCGAGGCCCGTGGTCGGCTCATCGAGGAACAGCACGCTCGGGTTCGCGAGCATCTGCACACCAATGGACACGCGCCGTTTCTCACCACCCGACAGGCCGCGGTGGGTGGTGCTTCCGACGCGGGTGTCGGCCGCCTCCTTGAGCCCTAGCTCCATGATGACCTCTTCCACGACGCGTTGCCGCTCTTCGGACGTCGAGGGTGGCGGGAGGCGCAGATCGGCTGAGTACTGTAGCGTCTCCCGCGCCGTCAGGGTTGGCAGAAGAATATCGGTCTGGGTCACGTACGCCGAGCGGATCGCCTCAATGTTCGGCTGGGAGTTAAAAAGAATGCTGCCGGACTGACTGAGCCGAGACGAAGCGATCCTGGAAGACACCGTGTTCAGCAGGGTCGTCTTTCCGGAACCGGATCCCCCTAAGATCGCGGTGAGGGTGCCCGGGGCGAGGGACGCCGAGACCGAAGACAACAGGTCCTTGGTGTACGAGGAAGGTTCCGGCCCGGCCTTGGAGCGGCCGAAGCGGTCCTTGAGCAGCGCCGGGTATGTGGCCGGCTCCAACACCGAAGGGGACGTGTCCACGGTCACGTTGAGGTTGCGGATCTGGACATCGACTGGTGCAACATCGTCCAGACTCAGGTGATTGCCCACGCCGAGGGACAGATTGTGAGCATTGGGGCCACCGGCCGGGATGTCCATGCTCGTCGCGACGGAGCTGGCACGGTCGATCTTGTCTGTCTTGTCCATGTCTAGGACCGAGGAGGTAGGGCGTTCACGCTGAGGCTGCGGCGCGGTATCATCTGAGCCTCCCGGCTCACTGGCGAGTGTTGACTCCATGATAGTCGGGCTTCAGGGGTGTTGGCCAAAACGACGGGTCACGGAGCTGTTGACCCCGGCGAAGAGGACACTCCAACTGATCTCGGCAGCCGTTGCAAACAAGTCAGGCAAACACGGATCTCAGTGCTTGTGTGCAACCCGTCAATTGGGGTCGCCACTAGATCGGGTCATATCATGATGAGCGAGATGTGTGGCTATCAATCCAAGAAGACAAGAATGCTCTAGATGGTTGGCAGTCGGTGAATACCTATAGTCGGTATCACATGGTACCCAGGAACGAGTACGAAAAGGGAGGGGTCCATTGAAAAAACATAAGCGAACAACATAAGCGAAGGATCATATGCCACCATACCGCTTTGGCAGCTGTGGGTTATGATGAGTGCGACGCTGGGTCGCACAACGCAAGCACGCATCTGGCATGTTGGGCCTGCAGACGACCCATTCTGGGCCTGTGCCGAGTTGGTGGATTTCTTGGCCCGGATGGCCAACCAAGGATGTGAACGGCTTGGGGTGGCATCCAAGCCGCACGCTGAGCCATTGGGAGATGAGACTGACGAGGGTCAAAGATGGCATCGTGGTATCGTGGCATCGTGGCGACTCGAGGTATTTTCTGATGTGGTGTCTGTGCTGTCGACACGGGATGCTCCCATTGTCCCCGCATCTTGGATATCCAGTAGCATCGTGGGTCTTGTTTGCTTCCAGAACTCTATTAGTTCTACTAGTGTACCTGCCATGCAGGCCATGACAGGACGGGCTAATTCTTGAGCGGTCGGATCGCGACGAAGAGGACTTTGTCGCGCTGCATGTGCAGCATGAGTCGGAGACATTGTCACGGGCAAGCCATACTCTTCAATTGTGGTGATGATTCCTGGCTGGCTGACTGACTGACTGACTGGCTGGCTGCGGCTCGCACAAACCCAATCTCGTCGACCATGACACAGCAGGCAAGTCAGGGCTCGGCTGGTGTTCCGAACACGACGCAAGCACAGCAGCAGGACACTACGCCACGATAAGATAAGGACAGAGTGCCTGGAGGGCAGGTGGGGGTGGGGGATTGCTCGTGCGATTTCTCCATATTGCCCCAGATTTCTCTCGCAGGCACGCAGGCACAGGCCTATGAACGGCCTACGATTTTGGATTACCCACCGCGGAACCGAGCGCGGACAGGGGAGCAGGGGAGGAGGGGAGCTCCGACCCAAGCCTGTGTGTCGGGTCCAGGTCATGGCATCTTGGGCCTGGTGTATTGGCCCGCGTCAACTGGAATCCCCGCGGCTAAGCATTCTCGCGAGAATCGAACAAGTCTGCCCGCGAGCGCGTAAACGAATTCACGCCGGCCTGCAGACTTGTCATGGTGGGAGGCTGCATCTGGGAGTGTTCGGAAAATTGTTTTGTGCAGCAATTGAGAGCGGTGGTCTGGTGTAGCCAGTCCAGTCCTAATAATAATAGGCCGATGTTGAAACCTTGTTGAGGTGAGTGTGTGTGTATGTTTGCCTGTGTGTCACCGGCTGCACCTCTTACTTATTATTATCAGTGCAATAGTTCGGGTGTTATAAGTTATCCGACGGCACACTTGGTCGGCCTTATATGCAGACCCCGCGAGAGCGCGAGCCCTTGCTGTGCATACGAATCTGGTAGCATCGTATCATCACCTGGAGGCCAATGTAGGCATCTCGGTTGCAACCACGGGTCCAGTCGATGGCCAGAGGGCAGCTCGTCCGCCCGAGGACATCGCGGCGGGCCGGATCGAAGTTTACCCCCTCAGCCCCTGGCCCCGGGCGAAATACCGACCTCTTCTGCCACCCGTGGGACCCTCGATGCCGCCCACTCTGCCGCGTCATACGACCCCGGACTTTCGATCTTCAGCAGTCGGAAGCGACACTAGCACTCGCCATGTACTACTAGCCTACTTAATGCCAGTGAGGCCCTCCTCGTCCGTGCAAAGGAAAGAGGAGGCTATTAGACTGACCCCAAACCCCATCATCATCGACTCCCAGACATCCCTCTTTGCACCCTGCGTAACCTCCCGCCTGCTGTACACCCACCAAACACGATCACCACGATCACCACTACCCCGCGGAACCCCGCCATCTGTATCACCCATTCGTACTGCTCGTACCGCCACAATGGCTTCCAACGGCGCCAACGGGACCAACGGCGCTGCCGCCAAGGACAACAACAGCAAATACGACCCCAACTTCACACAGCATGTCATCGACCTGATGAGCCCAGAGACCCTGCCCAGGCATAGGGAGATCCTGTCCTCGCTGATCCGCCACATGCACGACTTCTGCAGGGAGGTCGAGCTCAAGCAGGACGAGTGGATTGTCGGTGTCAATTACGTAAATGCCATTGGCCAGGCCTACCAGAAGAACCGCAACGAGGCATGGCGGGTGTGCGACATCCTCGGTATTGAGTCGTGAGTAGTTCTGGACCGCCGGCATCTCCCCAGGCGATAAGATATCCCGCCCGAAGCTTTCACATGGTTAACCAGGGGTATTCTTTCCTCCCCCCGCGTATAGGCTCGTCGACGAGATCAACCACAAGGTTCAGGCCGCCAACGGCGCAGAGCCCACATCATCCACCATCCTGGGCCCCTTCTGGTCGCCCGAGACGCCCTTCCGCAACAATGGCGACAGCGTAGTCCAGAACATGCCCGCTGATGGGCAGCTCACCTTCTTCCACGGTGTCATCAAGGATGCTGAGACGGGCAAGGGCATCCCCAACGCCGTCTTTGACATGTGGCAGGCCAGCACAAACGGCAAATACGATGTCTTTGACCCTGAGAACCGTGAGTTCCCTCATCTGACTGACACACACACACACACACCCTCACCCACCATCCCGGCACCAAACAAGCCAGCTGACTTTTTTTGTGTTCTTTTTCTCAGAGACCCGCCACAACCTCCGCGGCAAGTTCCGCACCGACGCAGACGGCAAGTTCTACTTCTACTGCCTCAAGCCGACCGAGTACGCCATCGACACCTCGGGCCCCTCGGCCGAGCTGCTGCGCATCATGGGCCGCCACCCCTACCGCCCCGCCCACATCCACATGATGGTCACCCACGACGACTACGTCGGCGTCACCGCCCAGCTCTACCCCAGCGACGACCAGTACCTCGAGACCGACACCGCCTGCGCCGTCAAGCCCGACCTGCTGCTCACCTTCAAGCCCGTCACCGGCGAGAAGAACGGTGCCGTCCTCGACGTCGAGTACGACGTGCGCCTCGTCTCCAAGAAGTACAAGCCCGACAACACCATGTTGATGCAGAACGCGAACCAGAACAAGTTTTAAGGAAAAGCCGCGTCTTTTTAATTGATCTTGTGTGTGAGTATGTGCTTGGGAGTTCATTTGGGCCGGGACCTGTACATGAAAACGGAGGACCGCATTTGTAGGGAAAATTCAACACAATACCCGCATTTATTTCATGTCTTGCTACCAATTTGCCTGAAATGTGCCTGTCTGTCGCTACATGTTGACGTCGGATCTGCAACGTGCCTGTGCTCCTAGGCGTCTACTTCCAATCCGCCGTCCAAATCGTCGCTGGGAGCTGTTCGACGAGAAGGTTTGTCGTGGAATCCCAGCAGAGAGAATACTCTCATCCCGTGCATCCATCTGAGCGCATAATGGTGGTGCACATTTAATCGACACCCAGACGAGAGTTGCGAACAAGGGTATTTTACAGCCTGAACCCCCGATAATTAGACTACCAAATAAAGATTCCTGGTCCTTCAGGGGGTGCAGAGGCGGGTAAACCAGCGAGGCGCATCCGATCCTAGTTTCTATTACGCTCTTGTAAGACACTCGACTGTATGTATGTATCCTACCTAGGCACGTCACGGGGGAAGAACGCGAGGGGTCAGCCGCACGTCACCTCCGCATCACGCGATTTCTTGTTCCAACCTCGAGGGTGGAATACGACAGGTCAGATTGAGAATTGCATTCCTGGCCCACGATGTAAATACACAAGCAGTCTGTCCCAAGTTCCAAGTCATCCAGACCTTCGAGGAAACCCTTCACCATGCAATGCAGCCGCCCAAACAACGCCTCATAAGGATATATCAGTCCCAAACCATGCCCAAAAAATCAAAACCGAAACCCTCATGCAAATGACGATGCGTCTCGACCTAGACCGTCCTCTTCTCGACGATAGCCGCCCCAACAGGTGATTCGCCAACGAACCCGCTGTTTGCACCGCCGAACTCGTACACCTTCTGCCCGCGCAGCCACGTCTCCCGCACGCGGCCCGTGAACCTCTTGCCCTCCCACGGCGAGCAGCGGTTCTTCCAGTGCATGCCGCGGCAGCCCAGCGTCCACTCCTCGGCGTCGTCAAAGACGCACACGTCCGCGTCCAGCCCAACCTTGAGCCCGCCCTTGCGGTGCGACAGGCCCACCTGCGCCGCCGTGGCCTGCGAGCACAGCCGGACGATGTCGACGATCCCCAGCGGCCGGTTGCCGGCCTTGGCCGTCGTGTGCAGGATCGGCAGCCCCAGCCCCACGGACGAGATGCCGCCCCACGCGGCGAAGAAGTCGCCCACGGCCGTGTGGGCCTTGGACCCCTCCTCGCCTGGCATGGTCACGTCGACGCCCGAGTCCGAGTGCAACAGCGTGCCCTCGACAGCATCGACGGGGTCGGCGTGTTGCTGCTGCTGCAGGTGGCCTGGCAGAAGCTTCAGCTCGGGCGTGCAGGGGCTGTGGTCAGAGACAATGGTCTTGATCACGCTCTCCTTTGGGTCTGCGCACAGCTCCTCCCACAGGCCGGACTGGTTGATGCGTGACCGGATGGGCGGGCAGCACTTGTGGCGGGTGTCCCCGTCCTCCACGTCCTCGGCGGCAAGCCCCAGGTAGTGGAAGCATGTCTCGGCTGTGATGTTGACGCCGTCCTTCCTCGCCTGCCTCAGAATTGGGATGCACTCGGTTGCCGACAGGTGCACGATGTGCAGGTGCAGCTGTGGTGCCAGGTGGGCCAGCGACAAGATCTCCTCCACGGCACATGTCTCGAAGACTGGCGGCCGCGAGTCGAGGAAGGTGTCGTAAGACGTCAGCTGGCCGGTGGGGGCGAGAGGGGGCTCTGATGACTGTACGGCGTCTCCCACGCTATCGGCGATGGGAGGGATCATCTCAGCATGGAACATGAGGGTTGTCGGGCGCCCGGCGAGAGCGCGCATGGCAAGCTCGATATCGTGGGAGGAGATGGCCGGGAACTCGTCGACCTGAAGATGGTCTTCTGTTAGTGGTGTTCCCATCGTGTCTCTCCATTTCTCAAGTTTGTACCACCTGGGAAGCACTTACACCACTCTCGATCAGGAAGCCCTTGAAACCCCTCACGCCCATTTCCACGAGAGGAACCAGCTGGTCTGCGTTGCCAGGAATGACACCACCATAGAAGCCGACATCGACCCAGCACTGCCCACGGCTAGCAGCCAGCTTCTCCTCGAAGCCCCTGACCGTTGTGGTGGGGGGGATCGCATTCAAAGGCATGTCGATAACGGTGGTGACGCCGCCAGACGCGGCAGCGCGGGTGCCGGTGGCGAAGCCCTCCCATTCTGTGCGACCGGGCTCGTTCAAGTGGACGTGGGCGTCCACCAGGCCTGGCAGTATGAGTTTGGAACCATGGTCCACATAGGTGGTCGATGGCGGGAAGGAGGAGGGCGGGAGGACCTCTGGGACTATCGAAATGATCTTGCCAGTGAGAGGGGAGACTGATATGGTTGCTGGTGACAGGATAAGGCTATCATCAGGGAGGGTGAGCACCGCCCTCGTCGACACCAAGACGGTCAGGGGCTCAGAGGCAGATAAGGTGGCAGAAACGGTCATCTTGACGGTTGTTCAGACTGGCGGGACGGTGAGGGCAGGACAGTTTTGGAAAGAAGGATAGTTTGGAGATTAGGAGTCAACAGGTGGGATCGAGGACGAAACGAAGGAGAACCACCCCGTCTGCTCTGCCACCTCAGGGTCCTTATCAGCAGTGACGAGAGTGGGATGGTGGGATGGTGGGATGGTGGACGCTGGGGTGTAGGCGGCTTATCTTTCAGTAGATAAGGCTGGCTCAAAGGGGACCACGAGGAGGGACAGCAAACATGTGAGAGGTTGACCGTTTGTTGACCTGTTTTACTATCTCTCTCTCTCTCTCTCTGTCTCTCTCTCTTTTTTTTTTTCAGGAGAAGAAACGAGGAAACAAGAGAGAGAGTCAAAGAGAAATATCTGGACCCAGACAAGCCTGACAAGTCGGCAGTTACGACCAAGGCCCACACGGACAGCACATGCTGTTGTTGTCCAGACCCTCGCCGCGAATCTTCCTGTCAGCGAGCCCATACCGCCAGTCCTCCGTGCCGTCATCTTAGCAGGCGTCGTAGAGGTTAGACTCGGCCGTCTCCGGCCTCCTTAGCCCGGCGGTTCTCGTGTTTCCGCGGCTAGTAAATCGCAATACAAAAAAAAGGGCGTCGGGACGGCTGGACGGTTACCGTTCGTTATCAGGGGCAAGGAAGACCCTACAAAGAGTCAGGAGCCAGGAGGCCCCCTGGCTGCTTATCGGCGTGGCACGATTGGGCGACGTCGCAGCAATGGGCCCGCTTCCCACTGCATCGGGTTAATCTCGCCCGGCTCACCCAACGTCTGAGGCTTACTCAGTGGCACCTTCCATGCGAGGCCCAGATTAAGTGTCCTTCCGCTTTCGGAACAGGCTCGCTCTGACGATGGCCTCAGCAGTTTTGATCGAGTAACTATCGAGTAAAGATCGAGTAAAAATGGAGTAATGACCTCACCTCGTTTCAATGCGGCTTCTGAATTAAACTTTCGGCATCTGCAGCCCTCGACGCAGGGCCTGCATGACCAGCGCGCCATATCCTGCCGTGAAGTGCCCTCCGACTGGATGGTCCAGTGGTTTTACGTACCCAACAAACCACACAGCAACATTACAGCAGCATTCGTTCTACTACTGCCACACCGAACCACGACCAGCAACCAGAGTCGCACCTGTTCGTCAAGAGCGGTTCGCATCTGCCGAAGAACACCACCAGGACGCTATTGATTCCAGCAACGCAAATACTTGCCCCACTCCCTGCTCTACCGGCAGCATGCCACTCAAGTGGCCTTCGCACAGCACGGCCGACCGCAGCACCTGAGTTGGTCCTCCCATCCGATCTCGAGCTCTTGAGGCCCGGCTGCAGGTGCCTGGATGCTTTGCGAAGCTGGGCCAAAGGTTCAGGGGCGGGCAGGGCGCCGAGATGAGACGCGCATCAGGTCACACGGGATACCGTCCATCGACCCCGAGGGCCTCGCTGTCATGTCGTGATGCGTGATGGCAGCTCCAATGCTAGCGGGCACCGGGCACGTCGCAATACTTCTTCCAGCCGACGGCCACTCAGCCATGCACTTCTCGGCATACGCATAGTCTACCTGTCTACCTGCCGCTGGCCAAGGACAGGTTCTAATGCTTCTTCTTCTGTCTGTCAGTCCCCGAGCTCAAGGGCAGCGCGGGATGGATTCCGCGCGCGGCTCCATGTCTCACCTCAACCCTGCCTGTGCACGAGCTCCACGTCGCCCTCGAGACGCGCGCATCATTTCCATTCTGGACCAGCGGGTGGAATGAACACTGATGCTAAATGAGAGCCAGCATTCAACTGGACTCTTTCAGTAGAAACCAGGGCCAGCCGTCAGGCACGGTGTTGAGCTCGTTCCCTGCAGCCGGGCACCTGGCTCTCCACCGTTCGTTCGGTTTGCTTCTGGGCGGGATATCGTGTCAACTTTCTATCTGAGCTGTCACATTTGATGCTCTTTCCACATCGGGCCGCATGCAGGGCCTCGTCCCCTGCATGGGATCAACCTCGGGGCGCCCATGGGATGAGCCCCAGACGGCCCGACGCCTCGCGATCATGGCACCGCGCAGTTAGAATGTGGAATGTGGAACGTGTGCCCAGACTGCCAGACAAGGGCAGCAGATTCCAGAGAAAACGTGATCCGCACACCTGCCGCGTTAAGAGTCAGACTGAGGTCCAACTGGCTGTCCTCTCAGACGTCTTCCGTCGCTGTCCCCCGGTCACGCTTCGTCGGCGCCAGAACGCGTCGAGCTTCCGGAGACTTGAGGCTCACTGACCTCCGAAAGGCTGGGTATCTGCAGGTCATACCGAATCGTACCGAGATTGTTCGTTTGCTCTGCACCTCATCATGCCACGACCGTGGTCATCGACTCCTTGGCCTGCAGGGACTTTTGTCTAGTCCCTTTCGTTGGTGCTTTTTCTCGCCCAGGTAGGAGGAAGCCCTCCGCGTACTTCCGCTCTGCCGCATCATGAACGGACCAACACATGCATGTTGTACCCACATGGTGGCGGTGAAAACGATACCCGAGGGAAGGTTTCCTTTTCTTTCTCCCCTGATGGAGGCTGGGCCTCGTGTACCTAGGGGCGCGGCCGAGCTGCACAGTACAACGGTTAGAGTTTCGGAGGATAGGCCGAAGTCTACATTCTCCATACTTTCGAGTGAAAGTATTAACAGCGCCTTATTTCTTGCCCACCTGCACCAATGTATCCCCCTCATGGGCCATATGTACACCCTTCTCCCTATACTCAATTGGCGAGGATTCTCGGTATCCCACTCTACGCGTCGGCTCCCTGGCTGTGCGCAAGGGCTGCGGGTGGTAACGCGACGCGTTTGGCTACAACGTTGAAAGATCTGCTCCCTTTTGGTCGCCAAATACACCTTTTCTCTCTCTGTATCATCCTCAGCTTCGGCAAATTCCATACATCCACCACAGCAATCTTCATCAGGTCAAAATGGGCCAGCCAAAAGACCTGAAGCTTGCACGGCTTCCTCCGCGTCTGGACACGTTCACAGACATACAAGCCCCGAGTGTCAAGAAAGAGCGAGTCAATGGCAAGGACAAATACAAGTTGACCCCCGCAAGGCCTGGCGTCATTACCATCTTCTCCGATGGTGAGAACGAGAGACCTTGCTCCCCTAGGCCGCAAGCTGTCAAGCGCGAACGCTCGCGTGTCCCGCTCCGTGCCATTGAACAGGACCGTCAGTCTAGCCAGCCTCGCATCAAGCAAGAGCCTTCGGGTGATCAATCTGGACCACAGCGACTTCACGGGCAGACGAGACATGCTGCTGTTGCCTCTGATACAAGACGAGCTCGGGTTGATGAGCAGTTACGTCGGCGACAGTCTCAGCAAAGATCGCATCCTCCAAGCGACTCATCTTCATCCTCGGACTCTTCGGGATCTGATAGCTCAGACTCGTCGGAATCTGAAGACGGGTCCGATTCGTGTTCGGACTCGAGCTCAAGCGAGGACTCATCATCTGATGATGATGCAAGCGCCAGCGTGTATCAACCAACTACGCCTGCTTCCAGCATAGGATCAAGCCCACTCAGGACACGGGGTAAGGAGACTGGCGTCCAACGAGCTTCTGTCAACCTGGTGGGTGCGTCTCCGTCTCGGCGCTCACTGCAGAACGCACCGTCAATTGGATCCGGGCACGCACCATTGGACTTCTTCATTGACCTACCTGCGAATTCCTTGCGGGGAGCCTCGGCCCTCCCTGGCCCGTCAAGATCTCACATCTCGGCGACGGTAGAGCCAACTGGTGCTCAGGTAGGCTGACATCACCGCATTCATTATCGGGATAAATGACTGAGTTGCTGGAATAGGCCGAGCGTACCGCTCATTCCACTCACCACCGACCCAGCAATAGTTCGCCCGTCGTCCTGGGGTTCATGCCCATCAATCGTGCATCTCCGCCGCCCCGAAATGCCCCCACAGAACCGCGAGCCATGCGAATTGCCGAGACTCATCCCGCCAGTGCGCCGGTTGATTCCACACGGAAGCACAGTGAGTCCGTGAGTAAGTCAGTGCCAGGACCCTCGTCGCTGCCTCTCCGTGGCCCTCGATTTGCCAAAGACACCTCCCAGCAGAAAGGTGAGCAAAGACGTGGGCCAGCACGATCCGGTCGCATCATGCAAAGCGTTGAGCAGCCGCCCGTAGAGTCAATCAGCATCAGCAACCCACCAGCGAATGAATTGTCTCGCCGTGGGTCGAGGGTGGTAACCCCTGGCCCATCTACCCGCCGGACTGCGCCTCCACCTGCGTCTCCTGGAATTTTTGTGACGCCGCGAGCTGTGTCCGTAAGAATAGCTCCATCTGTTGGAACTCATGGTCCTTCGCAAAGTGCGTTGCGTGGACAAGGGAAGAGGACCTTCGACGAGGCTGCGGGTGCAGACTCAGGGTCCAAGGCTGCGGAGTGGGAGAGGATGCTGGCGAGAATTCAGAACCACGAAAAAGAAATGGAGCAGCAAAGGGCCCTGCTGGAAGATACGAAGCGGCTGCTTGCCGAGCAGAAGTCACGGATCGATGATCTCGAGCAGCGACGACGGCAGCCTGAGGAGTTTGTACGAGATTCTGCACCACAGGCCGTCGAAGAGCCAGCTGTTGATAGCCCTCTTCCGAATGTTGCCCATCAAGATTCCCCCCCTGCGCCCGTTCCTTGCCGCCAATCCGAGAGAAGAGAGGAACGGCAGCGGCAAGATACCTGTCAGTCCGAGAGGAGAGACAAGCGCAAGCGACGGAGATCATCCCGCGTGGCTCGAGTCCGCCTGCTGGAACGGGAGCGAGAGCGGATCGAGCAAGAGAGGCAGGAAGACCTCGAGCTGGAGCAACAGCTGGAGCAGGAGCAACGCCGCCAAGCCGAACGGATTCAGTGTGCGGCGAGAAGCCTACAGAACAATACCCGACAGGCACAAGCCCTATCACGCCCAGCTCAAAGAATGCTAGACGCTATCCAAATACGGATCCAGCACGATGTCTTCAACCGCCCCTTATCAGGCCTCAACCCCAGGGTCGAATTTGACGATCGCGACCGTCACCACATCAGCGAGGCGACTGCGTTCCTGATGCGGCTTCCGCAGGCGTTCATCCTGGCCCGTCTCTGCAGGCTCATCGAGGGTAAGGACTTTTTCGAGACGACGCACCTCGGGAGCACGCACCTGGGCTGCTGGGTGGTGTCGAGGCGGGCGGCGTGCGACCTGCGCATGAAGCTGACGGACTCCGGGGAGACGCACAGCTTCTCGTTCTCCCGCCTGGCCGTGCGTCTATGGCACGACGAGCAGTCCCTCTACAGCCTGCTGCAGCACCAGAGCCAGAAGCTCAAGGCCGGACACACCTGCCACGTGGATGCGTGCATGCGCCCCGACCACATTGTCATCGAGACCGACCGCGTTGCTGGTGAGCGCCGGAAGTGCAAGGCCCGCGGCAGGTGCTACGGCCACAAGACCGTCCACAAGGATGGCACCAGGCAGGTGCGGAAGCCGTGTATCTTTTTCCCGCGGGGGGTGTTTGTGAGGTAGTGGGTCTGGGTGTTGTGTTCGTGTGGACTGGTGGGCGAGGCAAGCGATTCCTGTCCACGAGTCCCCGTCGATTATTCTAAAGGGGGCGAGCACATCTGCTATTGATAGTGCTGCTCGTGGATGCATCCGTTGGCTCTCCCATGGTCTTCCACGGTGGGCTTCCGAGCTTGCGTCAGTCAACTCATGGCTTGACTGCACCTTATTCCGGCCCCACATGCCACCATCCGATCCGGTGTCCCTTTTGGTCTGTTCTGCTTTCAGGAAATCCCCTGATGTCATCTTTGTTTTTGTTTTCCGGGACGGGAGGGGGCGGTTATTGTTGTCGTTGTTTCAATTGTCACCAAAAGCATTCCAACCAGCAAAGCAGCAGACATGGGCATCCGGCTCCGGGAAGGGACACAAAAGCTCTCACTGTAATGTATTCATGAAGTTATCAGGCAAAATTTCACAGTATTGGTAGTCAAAACGCGGCGCTGCGCCGTCATTCTGTGGCACGCACAACACACAAGCACCTTCAGAGTCGAACGTGATTATGTACAAGTCTGTCTTGAGCTGTGGAGAAATCACGCAACGAATGGTACTTATTTCTAGCGGGTAGACATGAAAGTCGTTTAATCAATGTAGGTTAGCAGTAGTGCAAGCTGAAACTCGATGCTCTTTTTTTCCTAAGTGGAGGTAGCGTTCAGGCAGCACAGTGATGTGTACCTAGATATCCAGCCTCAAACACATCAAGGCAGACAACAAATGTATGATTTTTGAGTTTTTACATCATCGCACGCAGTTCACCAGGTATCTATCTACAAGTCCTACAGCTTAAGGATTACCATTTATACTTTCTTCTCCGAGAAAATAGAACCACACCATGGCCACTCCTGGCATCCCTTCTTCCAAAGCGCGGACTGATCGAGTGGCACGCTGTCTCTGTTCTGAACGGAGAGCACCGTGGCCTTGGGGCCCTTCTAAACGCATTCATGCGGCAGCCCGTACAGATCTTTTGAGGTCACTGGCATGCTCAGGGCATCCTTTGAGTCTGTTTCCGCGGCATGAGTGCCAGGAACAATTTTCCAGCGTGTAGAAATATCGGTCACAATAGCACACGAATAGGAGGCATCGCCAACAGTTTGGCTGGTGCTGTTTGAATGACTCACTCGGAATGAATAGGTGCCGAGAATTCCATGTTCTCGTGGCATGGTTCAAGTGAGGCGGATGACACCAAAACAGGGAATCTGAGGCTCAACTGCAACACAGCTGTACCCGCCAGGCGTTTGATGCAGGACTTGGTCCACCTGGACACCCATATGATGGTACAGCTCATTTTATTCATCAAAGACCATGTATATCTTGGTCAATTTTCGCTAAGCCAGTATGTGATATCTCTCTCTCCCTGTCCAAATGACTCCAAAGTTCGCCCGGTACGCCGATTGAGAGAACAAAGCACACACACACTGTCAGCCTCCACCCTCGGGGTGACTTGAAAGAATGGCAATCTTCAGCCCGCGCCCCCAGCATACGGGCTTCCCAAAGGTAGAATGACCGAGCCTTTCAACCATCATACAGTAGACCTGCCCTCCCGCAGGACTTGTCTGGCGCAGCCTTGCAAGGCCGGCTGCTGGGGCGACACCAGATCAGGAATAACAGGTGCTGGTGAGGACAAGCCGGCACGTACAAGAGTACAGGAGCGTTATCCTTTGCCCCGTTTGCATCACTTCTGGTCCTCGAAAGCCAGCTTCTTGCTGGGGCTGCTGGCCGCAGAGCCTCCACCCCGCTGGCTCGGGTCCAGCCCGCGCTCGCGCATCGCCCTCTCCGCAGCCTCGCGGGCCGTAGGCGCCTGCTGGTGGTGCAGGTGGTGCCGGGTGTGGGCGCCGTGCTGGGTCTCGCGCAGGGAGCTGGTATAGCCCGGGCCGGACACGGGGACGGGCCCGCTGTTGGTCGTGTCCACGAACGCGTCCTCGTCGGCGCCGCCTGGTGTGGCATCTGACGCCACGCCGTCGATGAAGCGCGCGTCCCTCCTCTCGGTTGAGGCGCTGGCGTCCTCGCGGTCCAGCCTCTGCTGCCTCGCGGCCAGCATCGCCCCCTCGCTCAGGCCAGAGCTGCTCCTCTGCAGGCCTTCCATGCCGGGCAGGGGCCGCCGCACGTAGATGGGGCCGGATATGGTGCTGTTGGCGCCCTCGCCAAACCCGACCAGGCTGGCGGAGCCGTCGTCGCTCATGTTGTCGTCCTGCTCGGCCTGGCCGACGCTGCGGCTGGTCAAGTCCTCGTCGACGTCCATGTCCGGCTGCTCGTTGTGACCGGTGCCCACGTAGCCGCTAGCCGAGTCGACCTCCGTGTCACGCGCAAAGTTGGTATCTGTGCTCATCATGTCGATGTCCTGTTGAAGCATGGTTGTCAGCGAAGGCGCCACGGACCACAAAGCATCACGCGCTGTGCCGACTGGCTGGCCAGGTATACTTGCACTCTCGGTCGCCGAGGCAGTGCCGGACGTAGACATCTTGGTCACGGCGACCGGCTGTCCGTTGGAGTCGAAATAGGCCGGGGCACCCTGGATCAGGGGCGCGATGGGGCGGTGGGTGGTATGTGGGAAGACGGCGGAGGTAGGGGTGGTCTGAGGGCTGTTGCTGTTGCGGGCGGGGGCGGCGGAGCCGGCGCTGGGAGGAGAGCGCAGCTGATTGACATTGGAGAGGCCGGCGAGGCGCGAGATGCGGTCGGCGCGCTCGGCCTCGAGGCTGCCCTGGGAGGAATGCTGCTGGTGGCCGGGGTGGTGGGTTGTGGCAGTGGCGTGACCGCGGTGGCCGTCCCTGATGGCGGTGGTGGAGAGGGCCGAGAGGGAGGTTGTCGTCGAGGTGGGAGTGCCGCTGTTGGTTCAGGCAGGTCAGTCACCAGTGCTGCTGGGGGCAATGGGGGGTAGCTCACGGCATCTCTGAGGGCGTGTCCGGGTTGGAGGGCGGCTGGGGGATGTTGATGAGGGTGGGATGTGGTTGCGCCATGACGAATCACGATGGGAGGAGTCGGGCTGCGACTGCGACGGTGTCTGGTATCTGTGCGCGACGAGGTCGTCGCCGGTGTTGCGTGGAGAAAGTGGGTGCGACGGCGATGTCGAGTGATGTCGAGTGATGTCGCGCAGTCAAGTCGGTCAGGCAGACAAGGGGTGACGGCACAAATGGATGGATGGATGGATGGATGGATGGGCGAATGGACATGGACGGGTGCAGACGTAGATGCAGATGCGGTCTTTGTCCAAAGAGGTGAAGGTCCAACTCCCAAAGTCAGCCTGGGCGGCCTGGCCCTGGACTGTCTGGTTGGCCTGCATGGGTGATTCGAGGCGGGAAGTTGTTGTCAGTCTCCCCTGGACATCCCAGCTCGCCTTGCGCTTGAACGACCGCTCTACCGCAGGCCTCAGCTCAGCTCAAGCTGCCCTGGCCAGCCAGAGTACCTCCCGCATTAAGCGCATCGACCGAGTGACGTAAGGCTTGGGACCCCTGCCCGCCCTGTCACTCACCAGTCGGGGACTCGGGGCCGTCAGTGCCCCACACTCGGACACTGCAACTCGAACAGTACCAGTCTGAGCCAGTCTAGCAGCTGTCTAGGCGAGAAACATCTTGTATTATCTATCTGCTACCTCGCTGCGCCCACGTGCCACGCCAACAGAAGCCTCAGAAAGTGATCAACACCGCCTCAGCGTCGCCAACCAGGACGCTCTCCCCCGGCGCCCACGTCTCGGTCACCTCCTCCCCCTGGACGAGCCCTTCCTTGCTCACGCTCCGTCCTGCAAAAGTTATGTCCGTCTGCCCAAGGTCCTTGACGTCGCTCCCGGACGCCGTGAGCCGTCGAACCGTCCCACGCGTCTGGATCCTCTCGGGCAGCGTCACACTGATCGACGGCCGGGTGTAGTTGGCCGTCGAGTTGTACGGCTCCAGGTTCAGGATGATGACCGAGTCGATGGCGTGCGACGGTCCTGTCCTGTACAGCGCATACGCCGTCAGCGTCTCCTCCGCAATCAGCGCGTGGACCACCTTCTTGGGCGCCCCGTCGCCCGAGTAGTACGGCGAGTAGGCCCCGGCCGACTCGTTTTGGCCCGACGACACCTCTCCGTTGCCGATGGCAGTAGCCAGGACCCACGCGCCGTAGTACGACGGCCGCACAAGCGCACTATGGTTGGTCGCGCCCTCGTATGGCGCCCACAGGCTGTAGCGGTAGGGCGTGCCCATGTGGAAATACATGCCCCCTACCGCCGAGATGTTGGACGCGATGAAGAGCGTGTAGTCCAGATACCACAGCGCCGTGCCGAAGACATTGGAGACGCCGTCGCGACCTTGGCATGAGATGGAGTTGGTCTCGCCAATCACATAGGTTATGCCATGCGTCCCGTCAACATACGGCGCCATCTGCTGGTGGGGAAACGCGCGGTTGGCCATGTTGGTGTGGTTGAGGAGGTTCTGCCGCAGCGTCGAAATCTCCTTGGTCGAGGCGCAGTTGGAGCCATGGTACTAACCCAAGCAATAAATGCTTCATCAGTCAAGCTCTCGAAACACAACTGGGGGGTTAGCGGGCTAATCCCTCGGGACTCACGTCGTGCTGCGAAGTACTCCTGATCTGCTGCTTCCTGTTGATCCCCAGGTCCAACACAACCTCCGAGTTCCATGGCGTGTTGATGGTCTTGTTCCCACTCCCCATGAACGTGCCCATCTGGAAGATCGGCTGGGACTGAGAACTGTCCTCGCTGCCGCCCCAGATAGCCTCCTCGATCAGATCAGTGTACATGAGGTACTCCTCCGTGTACAGCTCCGGCCCCCACTCGTCGCTCCGATACCTGCCTCCCCACCGTTCCATCTCGTTGCTGATCTCATAGGCATACAACAGTTCCGACCCGAGCGTGTCCCACACGCGCTTCGCCACGTCGACCGTGGACGCCACGCCCGCGGAGCTGTTGTCGCGGTAGTTGAGGTCGTAGATGAACCGCGTGCCCTTGGGCGACGTCAGGAACGCCTCGAACCACGCCGGCCCGATGTTGGTCAGGCTGGGCTGGTCGGTGCGGGCGCCCTCGAGGCCGGTGTTGGTCGACCCGTTCCAGTGGTTCTCGACGGCGAGCTCCTGGCTGGCGTTGAAGACTGCCACGTTGGCCGTCGAGCCGCCCGCGCGGATGATTATGGGGGACCCGGACAGGCTCTGCAGGTTCTCCAGAAGATTGTATGAGAGCTGGTTTGGTGTTCTGAAAAGAGCACCCATCAGCTTGCACGTCTCTGCGTCTCGCACATATGTAGCCAGGCAGGCCACTTGGCCGAGGTCTCACGTACGTCAGGTTCCCAAAGTAGTCCGCCATGTAGGAGAACTCGATGGAGAGGGATTGCCATGACCCGTCAATGGGCCGCTTCACGGAATACAGCCGCAACGGCACATTCAAGGCCAGGTCACGGCGTATGTCGGAAGAGTTGCCACCCCGCCGGCTCTGGCGCCCTGTATGTTGTAAGGCGGCACTCAGCGGAAGCAGAGTGGAGACAACAGGAAGTGCCAGCGAAGGCAACATCTTGAATCCTGGCTAATATTGTGCCCTTATGTTCTGGGTTCTGATCTGAGCGGTAGCAGCAAGGAAGTGGATCAAGCCATATACATGCTGAAGCTCTTGATACTACTTATGTGGCTCTGCGGCGAGCCGCCCAGAGAAGTGCTAGAACCATTCGTCCGTCATTCAAGCGACGGGCCCGGAGGATAATTTCCAATTCTGGACAGGGTCTGGGGTAGCATGGGGTTGTCTTGAGCCCCAGGTCTTGGTCTAGCGGGGGTGCATGTCCGTAAGCCGCCATATCTCGTGGTAAATTGAAGCGAGTCAGAGTGACAACGGTGGCCGGGAGGGGTAAGGAGGACACCGATCCGGGATGCCAAGATATCGGCATAACCGCTTCATCGCAGACAGCTTCTGTTGAATCCTTCTTTCTACGGTGGGGAACAAGGGAGTGGCATGCCAATAACCCGAGATGCCAGACTAGTTTTGAGTACAGTGTCAAGGCAGAACTCAAGTCTGAGCGAAGGTGGTGGGGCAGACGATAGTATCATTGCTAGCTTGCCCGAAGCAGTAGTGAGATTTGGCTTTTTAACTTCAACTGAGCCGTTGATGAATGGCTTGCAAGTTGCATCAGACTTTTTAGAGTTCTATGGATGGGAAGCTTAGGAAAGAAGCCGTGCTGGGGAGGCTAAATGCATTTTGTCCGCCAGCCAGGTTGAGACAAGGTAATATTTCTGCACACTTATCATGGCCCAACTCCTCCGCGAGGCGCTTCATCCTCCACGGGTCCATCGTCGAAGCCACCTCCAGAAACCAACTGTGTTTCCTTCCAAATGGCACACCCATCAGAACACCCCAGGGGTAAAGTCAACGACCTGTGCCGTCGCAACGACACCATCGAGGCTCTTGACAAAGGCCAGGTGAGCCGGGTCTTCATTCAGATAATACTCCCGGTCCTTCTCATTCTCAAACTCGCTGATGAACACATGTGATATGCCGTTCTAGAGGTGTTTTGGATCAGCCTCACGCAAGCATGCTCTTCGTTGCCTCCACCCGGATCCAATGTTTTAGGACTTGGAGCTTACCTGCTTTCCCTCGGGGCTGTTGTCCTTGCCTCCTGTTCCCGTCTTGACATACGGCTGCTTGGTCTCCGGGTGGATACAGTTGTCTTTGAGGGCCAGCATTGCATCACAGGCCTATCCAAAATCCGAATCAGCAGCTGTCTATTTCACAGGCACGGCTCAGTAGACGGGTTGTCACACCACTCACTTTCTGGACGTCTTCGGGAGGAGCCAGAGGCTCGAAGGCAAACATCACAATATGGACGATCCCCATGATTGCCGGTCGGTAGTAATGGTTATTTGCAATGGGATGTTATTCTGGTTAAATGGGTTGGACGTTGTTGTTGAAAATGACAGATGATGGCGATCCGAGTCTGGTGTCGAGGGTGGGATTAAACGTCATCATGCCCCGCAGCGCATTCCCGGAGGGAGTGAGTATCACAACCCTCCGACAGATCGGAAGACCATCACCAGACCATACGAAAATAGAACCCGGGCAAGGTCACACTTTGTTGCTCTTGCATGCCCGCAATTATCTGTCCCGGCACTTTTCTTGCAGCGCCTGTTCAGGGAGGGTCTGCAGGGCCGGAATTTGACCCGGGATTCCTTTTCCGAATTCACAACAGTCAGAGAACAAGCGGCCAACTGAAACGGATGTAAACAAGTGTGCTCCCGGTCTTATTCTAACCGGTCCGCTTCTATTGCGTATACGTCTGGAGACATACATGACACCTCCATACAATGGTAAACGCTCAACTTGAAGACCTTCACAAAATGACAACTATTTTGGTCGAAAAGCATGAAGGGTTAGGGTATTTAAATGCGTCGTGCCTTTGCTGACCTCCAGATCCTCCTGTTTGTCGTCATGGTCTGCCCATGAGGGCACCTGATATTCGACCGTGTGTCCCGGTGGTGTGACGATCTCATAGAATTGGCGGAAAAGACCCATCATCCCTCGCTGCATCTCAAAACGGTACCGTAGCAGAATGGACGCCCACACAATGCGAGACGCAGAGCTCGTCTACAACTACCACCGCACGCGGATGCCCCTCCCCGCCAGCGCAGACGCCGTCTTCTGCCTCTGCAGCCTAGACGTCCGCGTCGCCCACCGGGCGGCGCAGCTGCACCTCGACGGCCACGGGCGCTACCTCATCTTCTCGGGCGGCTCCGGGAAGCTGACCGAGGGCCGCTTCACCAGGCCCGAGGCAGAGGTCTTTGCCGACATCGCCCGGGCCCAGGGCGTGCCCGAGGGCGCCATCATCGTCGAGCCGCGGTCGACCAACACCGGTGAGAACGTGCGCTTCACGCACGACCTGCTGCGCCGGCGGGGCCTGCTCGGGGGCGAGGGCGGGATCCGGTCGTTCATCCTCGTGCAGAAGCCGTACATGGAGAGGAGGACCTATGCTACCTTCATGAGGCAGTGGCCGGGCATTGACCGCGCAGGCGTCGGTGGCGGCGAGGCGGTTGAGTTCAGCGTGACTTCGCCACAGCTCGAGTTTGCAGAGTATCCGGACGAGGGCAACCCGCGGGATCTGGTCACCAACATCATGGTTGGGGATCTGATCAGGATTCGAGACTATCCCGCCAAGGGGTACCAGATACAACAAGATATCCCGGAGGATGTCTGGGAGGCTGGTCAGAGGTTAATTGCGGCAGGATTCAACGAGCATCTTCCTTGATGCCTGTTGGGATCTGCGTCTGCACCGGTGTACAGCTCAGAAGTCCAGGTACTAATAGAGGAGCTGAACTGAGGCACAACGCTTTAGACTTGGTTGTCTTGGGTCTTGGTTCTCTAACATACTTAAAACTTAATTCTATTGTACTACAAAGTTTCATATGTGTAGTATAGTATCAAGTGACTCTATTAATAATAACAGTAAATGGATTGCATTCAAGAGGGAAAGGTGTAAGATCTACAAATCATTTAGAGTAAAGCTGAGACAAAAGTCAATAATATTGCTTGTTCATATATACAACGCACAAGAAAATACCACGATACTCCTTCCACATGAATACATACTCGAATTCAAATCCGCCACGGCCGGCACCGTTGAATACAGTTCAAGATGCTTTCTATCCTTCACGGCTGGCCCTCAACAGATTACTTCCAGGTTGTGCTTACAGTCGCAGCTGTTGAACAGCCGCGAGGCACCGTGTACGACCTGTTCGGGTCGCTCTCCCACGTCGGGGTCCCGCTGGACGGCACGTTGACAAACTTGTACTCGAAAGTCTGCCCCGCTGCCAGAGTCAGCGTGCTGGACCAAAGGTTGTTGGAACTCGTGTACTGCGCTGCGGAGAGGGCCGGCGCCGACGAGACGTCCCAGTTCCCGAGGGCCGGGATCGAGCCCACGATCTTGATTGTCTGGCCCGGTGTCGTCTTGACGATCTCGTTGAACGTCACGGCGACGTTTTGGGCAACCGCACAGCCTGAGCCGGAGGTCGTCGCCGGAGGGGGGCTGGTTCCGCTCCCGCCACCAGATATTGCAATGTCGGCGCAGGTAAGGTAGACCTGACCCGTCTGGAACGAGTTCCAGCGGAAGGAGAGGAGGGTGTGGTTCGACACGTAGTCGGGGATCTTGACCTTCTTGGTCACCTTGTATCCACCGGCTATGGTGGTGAAGCAAGAACCGAGCGGCGCGTTGTCAACGCCCTGGCACGCTCGTCGGCTGTCGGCCTGGAACGCGTTGCACGTGAACCAGTCGTTCCTCCAACAGGGCTGCCCTTCTGAACAGTCAGGGCTGTAGCCGCAGGTCTGGCCTGACACATCCGTGCATTTCAGGGTGCCTCGCTGGAAGCAATCCTCGGCGGCCTGCTTCTCCGCGTCGGTGGGCAGGTAATTCGGATTTGTGAACTTGTCGACCAGCTCCTGGTCCTGGCAGATCCTGTAGCTGAACATCCCGCCGTGGTCTCCGTTGTTGTCGACGCACCATTCCACGTCAACCGTCTGACCGGGCGTGTATGTTGCCACTGGGGAGTTGCCCCAGTTGGCGGACGGCTGGTTGTAGTCAACGCTCACTCGGGCGTTATAACCGCAAGGCCCGCTGCGCCCGACAGTGGCTGCGGTGACGTTTGGCCAGGCTTCGACGGGCTCGCGAATAGTGCACTCGGGGCAGGTGTCTATGCCAGCCTGCATGCATCATGTGAGTAGACGAGGACGAGGAGTTGGGTCCAGATGTCTTTTCCCGTACCTCCGAACCAAGCCGTGTACGGCTGGAGGGAATGGTTAAGTATCCATGCCCAAGAGCGGACGTCACGAGACTGGCAAAGGCCAATGCAGATGTTGACTTCATCGTTGAGAGACCAAGTCGCGGTGCGGGGATGACTGATATTGATGCTTCGTCGCACACTTCGAATGCAATCTCGGCGAGTGGATGGCAATGTCTTCCAGGTCCATTTCGAATTCTATCAAACACCTCACCACCTTTATATCCAGCAACAGCCAACTTAGAGTTGACACTTTTCCACGCGCGCTCTCGTGATGCCACTATTCGCGATCGAGACTCAACCATCCCGCCGCACAATATCTGTCCAGGTGACCACATGTGCAGACAGCGCCGAGATACCCCCAAGCGAAGCGGCCCTACCCGCACTCGATTGCCCGGATCTAAGCTTGTCCCAGGTGCGGGAGCATGCCTCCGGGGCACATTTTCGATTAGTGCCGGGCCTCATATCTGGAACTGGAAACCAGCGCGGGGTGAGTAGGGCCGTGATGTGGCCGGCATCCGATGCATGCCACGCCCCCGATTTCCTCGGCCCGCATTCTCGACCGTTCGGACGCTGCCGCGATGTGTGGCAAAACCTTCGCCTTGAAGAGAAACACGGCACGTAAACGCATCCCACGTGCCCTTTACCAGAGGTTTTGTGGCCGGCAGGACCAAAGGCGGCATTCCGACCTGCGGAACGGATGACCTGTCAAGAGTCACAGGCAAATGGCCAACTTTGGAAGGCAATGTATCACGACACCCACGGGGTTGAAATAAGAAGGACCGAGGATGAGTTTCTAGCCACGAATTTCCAGCTCAGGATTGCTGTGCAGGATTCTGTCCGCAGACATGAGGGCCGCCTGCAGTCAAAAGTGCCGAAGAACGACCGCCTCACGAGGTTGTGAATACCCGGGCTCAATGTGCTTGGCAGCGTCGTTACTTAGTCAGTGTCTGTTCAACTCTTTTGAAACGCTGCGTCAAAGAGGTTTAGTCCTCACGCCCTGCGAGGTTTCCAGCGTAAACGTTGGCGATTTACACCTCTGAAGGGAGCCCGGCGACGACCTTGTCTGCGAGGCCGCCGAGTATGAACGCTCTGCGCTTTCAGAGCCTCTGGCAATGACCATGGGCATAGTTTGAACGACCCCAAACTTTTCCTCGACTTTGGAGAGCAGATTCTGTGGTGACACGCTATACCGTGGAGGTTGTCGTGATGGTCCACACCACGTTGCCAGTTATCTCGGTGTCATTCAGTTCAAGTTGACCTGGGCCCAAGAGGTGAGACTCCAAGCCACGCACCAGGCAGCCAATACGTTGCTGTCGGACAGCCTCTTCACCGACCGCAAATCATGACCAAAGCGAGTAGTTAGCCTGGACGGCACACGGCTCACGGCACACGACTCACAGCTGACAGCTGATCTCTCGGGGCCAACACATCCAAGCAAGCCACATCACGAGTGCATTTGGCCGGAGCAGATAGCACTGGTGCAAGATGAAGGACCGAATACATCGGTCAGGTGGGACACGTGCCAATATATTCGAAAGGCTTCCGGGCAGATACTGGATGATGATGATGATGTGCGTTCATGTCCTGGTGACGTTAGCAGACTTCGTGTAGGGGGTTGAAAAGTAGCACTTGAGGCCTTACATGTAAGTTTGTGCTGCCGACATCACCGATCTTACCGTAGGCACCGCCGGTACTAGTAGAGGATAATGGTCTTTCGGCGTTGGAGAGAACCAAATATCTGCCGACTGTGGACTTTCTATCGGTACCAACTGCCCAGGTGGATTCCCATATCACCCGTGGACCAAGTTTCGTTCCGCGAGTGGTTGTATTTCCATTATGGCCGCCAATAGATCGCAGAAGTGCCTGTTTGCTTCGGTTCTCGTGAGGTTTCGATTCCTAGGAGGGAGAGCTCTCGATGGAGTACTCCTACGGGGGCTGGCTGGCGGCGGCTGTCACTGCCGAATCTCGAGCGACCTCGGGAGGAAGCAGTTGTCTTCCTCGTATACGTGGATGCCAGCTACTCAACCGCATTTAGGCACGACCTATTGATGCAGTGTGCTGGATTCTCACAATTTCCTCGATACCGGGTTGAAGGTAGGGAAATACCGAAGCTGGCATCAATTGGTGTTTCTCTCGAGTGAGCTACTTGGTAAAAGTAAAACCGAAACTCGCCGTCGAATATCAGTCATATTATTAACCAACAACTGAATGGAAAGAGTTGTTCGAGTCGCAAGACTCGACTGCCATCTGGAGAACTTCTGTAAAGATGCGGTATATGTGTGCTTGCTATTATTGCAGGGGCGCTTCAAATGTTGGAAAATTGCCCATTCGGCCCAAGTGCTGTTGGCTCATGCATGTGAAGATAAGGAGTGTCTATTATCAATCTGGGGGTGAATTCTATTGCCAGGATCTCACTTTCAGGGTAACGAGTGTCCAGGACGACTCAGGAGCTTTCAAGCCTGAGGAGCCTGGGAGCCTGGGTGCTCTCTCTAGACCATCCGGACCATTTGCAATTTTGGGTTCTATTTCACTAGTGGCGGCTGACGCAGCCGAGGAAAGGTGAGGATGCCACATTGAGTGGTATCGTGTGGAGAGCGACGGCATGGATATCCTTGACCTGTCAGTGTCTAATCTCAGGACCAGATGGCAGTAGTTGCAGATGTTTCTGAAGATCAACCATGATCAAGTGCCACTTGGCCAACCCTGCCCAAGTGTGATGTGCCCAGTCCAATCGCATCAGCCTGTCCAGATGCCGGCAGCATCGAAGCCGTCGCGGTCATAATCCTGTTTCTGATCCTCCCTTGCCTCCATATCATACCGGAACCTTTACAGACACGGGTTTGAGCCATCAGGAATAAGCTCAAACTAATGTTCAGATGGTTCCCCATCGAACGTTGGAGGAACCCTTCGGCAGCGATGCATGAACCCACACACTCACCGCGCGAGGAACACCATATCCAAATGAAGCCTCGCGGTGTCACTGTATGAGCAGTGCAAATGTGTTGACTCTGTCAAGAGCCGCTAGGCAGATGGAAATTGGGATTTTCTCCGACGCGCCAACGCGAGCTGCACCTTTATTTTCCACACTGTTTCAAGCGCGACTAGGGCTGTCACCTTTCCCTGGTGGCGCGGACTCTAGTGCCGTGAACCCATGCAGTCCACGGCAGATCACATCCAGGATTACGGCGTGCGGGCCAGCTGCGGGCCAACGGGCTCACCGTCTCGCAGTCCTGAGTTCCTGGGTGCGGTAGGCTAGCCCCGAATTTCCCGGTCCTGCCCCGGAACACCCGTTGCCCGCTTCGGGTCTGTGATACGACCACCGCCCACTCCAGGCCTCTGATTTGCTGGGTGGCTAGGATCAGAGGGGCTGGATTTCCAGCTTGGCCTGCTGTTGATGGCATTCCTGGTTTTGATATAGCTCAATGTATCCTCTTCTGTTATCTCCTCCGCGTCTCGCTGTCGACCCGGATCGGATGGTCTCCACGACTCTCTCGCGCTGCGGCCACCTGGAGACACACACGGATCGTGCTCTGCCTGCGGCGGGCGTCCTCAGGATGGACTCATTGGCGTCCGGCGAACAAATTCAAGCTGTTGCTTACCAGCTGCCGTCTCTCTCGCCCAAAGGACTCAGCTTCGCCACCGACGCGGTCGGGATTGCTCTCGGGGTCATCGCCATCATCGCTCTTTTTCTACGCCTTTACGTTCGCCTTGGGTTCTCGACAGGTCTGAGCAGACCTCTGGGTCCAGACGATTACCTAGCTGCATTTGGAACTGTGAGTTGCCCCTTTAGAGCCACCGCTCTTCCAGCCGGAGCGAGAAGGTCTCTCTACTCCAGGGCTGTGAAAATATGCGACGAAATTGACCATGGAATCTCAACCTGGCAGCTCACATTCGCGGCTGCAATCGTGTTCACCGTTTACGCCACCCGCTATGGGCTTGGTACACCGGACTCGGAACTTCCTTCGCCACTTTATCGGATCCGAGCCGCTGAATACGTGATGTACTGGGAGGTTTTGTATCTTCTGTCATCCTGTATGGCCAAGTGTGCCATTGGGCTCACTTGCATGCGACTCGATACGCGGAGACGATTTGTCATCCCAATGTCTATCAACGTGTCGGTTGTGGTAGTCGTTACGCTGTTGGCGCTGATCTACATCTTTGCCACATGTCGCCCCCTTGCAGCAACATGGAATCCCTTACTGTAAGCTTCAGTAACCTGGGCCTTGCTTGGCGAGGATGACTGCAAAACGCAGGCATCCCAAACACGGCATCGTGGACTTGTAGAACTGATCTGAAATTAGGGGCTCATGCCAAGAGACACTGGGAGAGACAACTTTCAGCTATCTCGTCTTCATGACCCAGCTGGCCACAGACTGGATCTTGGTCTTGATTCCGTCTATTATCGTGGTAGCAACGCGAATGAGGCGCCACCCAAAACTGCTAGCCACAGGCGTGCTAGGGTTTGGCATTCTTGCAAGTATCTCTGCGTGCTTCCGTGTGCCTTATTTGAGGTATAGGGACATGCATGAATATCCAGACGACTTCTTACGTGAGTTGTGTGCCCTGCCAGTGCATCTGATCCGATTCTGGCAACTATGACTAACCGAGATTGTGTTTGTATAGACCATCTAGGAGTTATCAACATGTCCTCAAATATCGAATGCGGTTTGGGAGTGATAGCATCTTCGCTGCCTCCTCTACACACGTTGCTCAGGTGTTGCGAATCATCTTCGAACGTACAGTTCACTGGCGGAGTAAGTGAAATATATATCCACAACACCCACATGCTGTCTCAATATATTGGACGAGGGTTTGGGATTTCAACTGACAGTATACATCAGAACGGGAGTTTCCTCAGGCGAAGACACCTTCACTCTGCACTCAAGCTTGACTCATTAAATAAGCATGCCGGTATGTACCACGCGTCGGCTTCACGCGCCTCTCGTGGACGAGAGCTCGATAGAGATGACGACGCTTCGAGCCTCAGAGGCATCATAATGAGAACAGAAGTTCGCGTCGTTTCGTCTTAGTGACCGTCGATAATCAATAATGAATAATACCCTCGAAGTTTGACTCGATGAAAACATGAACAGTCTTGGATTGTGTTTGTACGGCAATGCTTGCTTCCCTTGATGCTCCAATTAAACAACATGAAAGAATTGTCGTTTGGCCACGTTCAAGCTGCCGGAGCGGTGATGCTGCCCGCTCTGCCAAGTACACGGGCCCCGAGTACCTGCATTACAAGCACATAGAGCTCTACCTGGAGGCAGAGGCAGGGGCTGGCGGCGGCGGCGAGCCCCGTTTCCAGGATCTTCAGGCTGTCGTCACGCTCAAATATTACAAGAGCCACAAGGACAAGCACAACGCATCACAGGTCAAATACCTCCAGCCTCTCAATACTCAATCTATTCATATCTACCCAATCGCCTTACTAATAGTTCATACACTCCATAACGGCCTAGTCCACAGCACCACAATAGGGGAGGTTCTCACCCACACTACAGCCCAGTCTAACCTTCACATTAAGTGGAAGTACCCTAAAAGCCCTATCCTCACTGCCTTTATAAGGGGATCTAGCTGTTATAATATGGATACTATCTAGGATCTACACCTACTCGCTTCATAATAGCGCAATCCGGGACTTTACCCACCTGGACAAGGCTGCCGGGCAGGCTTCGTTGCCGAGTGTCGACAATACCAGGAGGTTTACAGGCCACACTTTCAAGACCATGCAACAAAGAGTCACGGAAAAGTATGCTGGTAATATCACCCACAACTTCTACAACGCAAGGGCCGAAAATAGGGGTGTTAACCACAACCAGGAACCAAAATTCGCCATCAGCGGCGGTGGGGAGGACTACTAGGACATGATCAAGAAGCCCATACAAGCCAGCGAGATCCAGGAATATATCGACAAGTGCAAGCCCGGCCGGGAGCCTGCCTCTTTAACGCACACTGGCAGCGAGCGGAGAACCATGGGCGACCACGTCCGGCGTAAGCGGGCCGCGGCCCTGGACGCAGAGCCAAAGATGGTGGCGCCAGCACCATCATCTCTCTATTCTGCACCCCCGGCGCCACAGCCACCGCCTCACTCACCACCCGCGAGAGGCATGCCGCCGACGGTCGAGGCTGGCGCAGAAGACGCATCTATCGCCGGTGCGTCATCATTGCCAAGCCCACACCGCAGCAGCCGCGTCAGTACAGCTGCCACCACCACTGCTGCTTCCGGTGAGGGGTGAAACTGCTACTGTTAGCAAGGACCTCGACTTCCTGTCCAAAATCGATCCGGCCCTTCTGGATGAGGGGACACTGGAGTCCCTCCGTGTGGACGACACAGACGTGGAGGCTCTCCAAGCCCTCATCAATCCCGGCGCCGTCGGGGTGCAGGAGGACGGGAATGGGGTAGAAGACCAGGCGGTCCTCGAAGGCGCGGCTTCGGGTCTTGCCGCCGCCCAAGGCAACGACATTGAGGAGGCTACCCGCGTGTTGTTCGGCCAGGATGAGCTTAATAGCTGGACGGCGTCCAAAAGCCACCCAGGGTGGATCGATACCTACGCAAGGTACAATGTCGTAAACAACCAAATGTTCGCCGGCTAGTAGAAGAAATTTTCTAAAGGGTATACGTCCTTTAATGATTCCATCGGCCGCTACTCAGTCAGGGGGGACTCCCACGATAAGCCCACGCCTTTCTTCTTCAAATACCGCCAGACCAAGGCTTGCGACTGCAGCACCATCCACACATGGACTCGCATGAGAATACCTGCAGGACGGAACTCGTCAAGGCGAGAACCGCGGATATACCTGATGCGGATTTCCTCAGATGCACCCACCCCGGTTGTACCTTCAAGACTGCTGGAGGCAAAAATGCTCTGCACCACCACATCAAGAGATTACACGACTACACCCCTCAGGCGTGTAAGGACTGCAATAACGGGGTCATCTATCAGACGGATAGTTTGCTTCGAAGACACAGGACCAAGGCGCACAGCGGCAGATGGCCCTCGGGTTGTCTCTTTCCTGGGTGCCATGAGATGCGACAGTTCGACGCATACGCTTCTCTGGTCCGATATCTACGTGGGAAACACGGCCTCTCGACACCGGAGTCCTATGCCCCGTACCTACCGCATACCGAAAAAAAGGAGTGGGTCAATCACGAGTGCGTCGTTGCGACATGTACCAACAAGACACAATTTGCCCGAAAAAAGGCTCTGGTTGCTCATCTCCGAAGCAAACATGAAATGAGCCTCAAGGAAGCGAATGAACTAGTTGATCGTGAGGCCCGTATAAAGACCGTGATGGTTGCTCCAAAGCCATATGCCATAGGGGCTAGCAGCAACGGTAACAAGAACAGGCCGAGTAACAAGCAGGCCTCTCTCGTGGCCCCCGGCAAGGAGAATGAACCACCGCCTGCTTTGGACGGCACCCAAGGACAGCCCCGTGGGGATACGGTTGGCGGTGCCGAGCCCAAGCCGAAGAAGCCCAGGGTCAAGAAGAGCTAGTCCTGGCTGCACAACAGCGGCGTAGGCACGGGCGGCGAGCATTGTTTGTTGATGAGCCCCGGGTGAGGATGGGGCTGCCTGCGTGTCTTCAATTAATATATTATTAAAGCTAGGGTGAATTTACTAGGAGGATTAACAACTAGTATTGCTCTCCAGAGAGGAATACAGACGGGAGGTTAGATAATAATTGTTGCTAACTTAATCAAAGGAGGGGGAGGGGAGGCGGATATTGTTGTATATGCTTGGCTGTCCAACTTAGTGGTTTCGTTTTTAATCCCCATACGTGTAAAATATACATGGCGCTTTATACAATAGTAAACGCTTAAGACCCAGTGTTTAAAGAAATATAGTGCTAATAACAGTGGAAAGAGAATATAGTATGTGGGTATGTGGCTGAGCCTCGTACTATATAGATAAGGCTGGAAGGCATCGCTCCCGACGGTACTGTACTAGAATTGTCGATATAAGTAGCTTAAGGGCTAATAGCTGGTAAAGCAGTCATACGGTGAGACTAGAATAGTCTCTCAAAATGGCCCCTATAAGAAGTGGCTGTCCAACTTATTAATTAAAAATAGTTAGGCGAGGGCTATATCAATTCACACGATCTTGCACACACCGCCCTTGTCAACAGAGATAGGAGTAACTAGTTTAAAAGTCGAGAATATAACGAATAGATAAACAGTTGCATAAATAATATAATGTGGCCGAAGCCCTGCAACTGATTAATCACGGCTTGGTTGCCGTGCAGCGTCGACTGATTCCAGTCCTCCGATGGATGAGACCACTCTGCGGTAGGTTCTACGGATGAGCGAGAGCGAGACAGAGAGCTCATCCTAAGAAATGAGACAACAACACTTAGGAATTGAGGCATGCGGAGTTTCATAGTCTGTGCAGCCATCGAGGTCCTGCCTAGTATCAATTTGTAATCGTCGTCATTGTTCATGGCAGCACGGGACGAGCCAGACCACCTCAGGCATCGTGCCCGGCATCGTGCCCTGTGCCGATCTGCCGTGTGCCGATCGAATTTCTAAAAGTGTTTGCTCATGTAACCCCACGGAGGCGCTCTTCACAGACTGCTCAAGTTTCGCAGGGCAAACCTCTTGTTTCGATCATGTGCTAAGACCATGCACAAGTCTTTGCAACGAAACCAGGCGCTGACTCTGCGCCACCATCTCCAAGTCCCCAAGTGCTAGGCATTGGACAACGCCAGACACAATATTCCGCCACGGACACGTTGATTCGCAGGGCCGTCTGGGCATTTGGGACCGGACGCCTGGGCATTTGAGCGCCCGGCCCAATTGCTTGTAGAGTTCAAACCCACTATTTCGCCAGATTTTTCGGACCAAAACGGCTGCGACACGAGCGAGATCGTCTGAACGGCAATTCTGATTCTTGTGTTGTTAAGGACTACGGACGAGGCTCATCAGGCTGGTTACCGGCCAGACGACGCATGGCCCGTGTCCCCGTCCTCCCGGTTTCACAGCTTTAGAACCCTTAACACTACACCTCTTGGGATGAATATGGGCTCGATCCCAATGGTGCAACACGCTCGTTTTCGGGAAATGCCAAGGCATAAAAAGGAAAGACAGTGCACGTGTGGCAAATGGGTATCTGGGTCTCTATAGAAATTTCCCAGAGGAATATATTACAGTCATTTAAATCCAGCATTGAGCAGCGCTCTGTTCATCCCTCACTTGTACGTACAATTTACAGAAGTCCTCGAATATTCAATTTTTAATTCAACGACCGGGTAAAAATCAACAACCCAAAGCAAAAGATCCCATAGCTTCAAACCACCCACATTTCAATTCTTCAACAGTCAAGACAACCAACCCCCTAGTCAACATGAAGTTCATCACGGCGACAATCTGTTTCCTAGCAGCCAGTGCCGTCGCACTGCAAGATCCACGTGCGCCAGTTGACAACATCCTGCCCCGAGCTGAGGCTGCATCCTCAACCGCCAAGGCCAAGGCCAAGGCAACAGGCGCCGCAGCTGGCGCGAAGGCATCGGGCGCAAAGGCACCGGCCGCAAAGGCAACCGGGCCGTCAAGAGCAGCCAGTGCAGGCGCTGCAAAGGCAACAGGCGCGGCCAAGGGCAAGGGCAAGGCCAAGGGCAAGGCCAATGCTGGAGCCCAGGCTGGAGGAAAAGGGAAGGGCAAGAAGGGCAAGAAGGCAAAGAACGATGCCTAGTTAAATCTGTTTCTGCGGGGGCTGGCTGGATCTATCCTTTCAGATATGACTTGGTGTGAAGACTGGCATTTTCCTTTCCTACGAGTATTAGAATTCCCTCCGGCACGGCTACGATATCAGCTGTTTGGCTCGCGGCGTTGTGGTGTTTATTGCTACCTAGGTAGTAATTCATTGTGTGATAACATAGGAGCCTGTCGTCAAGTACGAGTAATACAATGTGGTGTACCCGAATGATTTGATGGCACAGAAGCATCAAAATCTTACTTGTTACAGTCATGCATTTATGCTTTCAACCCCCGAGACTTGAATTGCACACACTTTCTGAAGTCGGACTTGAGCGTCTCGAGACCAGGGTTGGCACCTGGGGTATGTGTCGCGGGGGAATGCCGACGTCACCTGTCTTCCTTCGTTCATTGAGATCCGGTGCATCAGGTAAGAGTACAGTAGCCAACTGTGGACGGGCAGATGTATGTTGAAGGACCAATTGGTGGTATACACGAAGGAACACCACTGGCAGTGATTGCAAGCTAGTCTAACAACAAGAGTCCCACCATACTGCAGTGTGAATGCTGTTGTTGACCTCAGAATGTCGTTGATTTCTTGCCAGGTGAGGAACTTGCCGTGAGCGGTGACGGGGGAAGAGGACATGCATGGATCCCACATGCACCAGCCTCTGCCCAGGAATCGGGCTCACCGCGAGGGCCTGGGCACAACGCGGGGCAGGTCGTCCAAAGTTTCTGTGTCCCGATCCCGAGGCTCATTTCCTCCGCTCTGCCAAGTATTGAAGAGATGGAGTCGGTTGTGGAGGGGCGAGTCAGGTGTTCAATGCTGGGCCAGCCTGCCTGATTCTGCACGTCGAACCATTTACTGGCCGTATAACATGACGCAGAATATTTCTCGCTATTATTTGTGCAGAACTAATATCCGTGCTGTGAGCGATACTATAGTACTATGTAGACTAATAAGTGAATTACACAGTTAGTGGCTGGCTGGGGAAGCTGGCCCACCCCCCACGCCTTGGCAAAAGAAAGAGGCCGATGTTTAGCCATCGGGGCAGGGGTGGCCAAGTGGCCTGCATGCAGGTGCGTGATGGCGTTGATTGAGGCTTTTCGTGGGGAGACAGGCCTGATAGGGCCCATGCATCCCCACATTTCGGCATTCCAGAACTGGAGAGAGCGGGCAGGGCCACAGTGCTTGGCAGGGCAGGGGCGCCCCAGAACTCACGAGGGAGCGGGTTCTGCGGGTCTGCGGGTCTGGAGAAAGAGCAATCTGGGGCGCGGGTGGATTTATGCTGTCAGGCTCACCCCACCATCTCCGCGAAAACCCAGCCTGCCACTCGTTTCCTCGTTTCCTCTGCTGCCGCCGCCCTGCCTGCCTTCACGCATGCTGTTGGTGGTATGTGGTACCCTCTTGAAACACCCAGGCGGTCTGATACCCGTCAGGCATGCGTTTTCCACAGATTGCCATGGCAAAAGATGGCCATCTCGGGCGTGGGCGACGCACATGACCGCCACGGCATCGACGGTTGACGATGCAGGCGGAGAAATACACGAATACACGACTGCTCGCTTGGCCGTATCCGGTAAAGCAGGTGGGCTCCCACATCCCAAAGCCCCATCCTCTCGGCCCCTTTACGGCGCCACGAAAAACCACGCCGACGGTTCCAAGGCGTGGCCCCCGGACTTCTTCCACCCTCTGCTGTTGCATGACGACATCTCAACATGCCACTCCAAGTGCCGACCTCGTGCCCAGCGGGCCGACCTCGTCAGATTTTCCCCGGCCGTCTGTCAGATGTGATCGAGCATCACATTGACTAATAAGGTTATACCACGGGGTGGCCAGTGGTTACTACTCTGCTACTACACTACTACATAGTAGTACAGGTATACCCACATGCATGGGTGTCATGTCATGTCTGCCAGCGTGCCGGAGTCGCATTCAACCTGGCGATCCTGGGGTATGCTGAATCGCTGATTCAGGAACACCGGCGACGGCTGCGAGGGTGGCATCTCCTCCCGGCCAGGCACAGGAACAGCTCTGGGGTCTGCCGGTGCTTCCACCCGAAGGATATCAATATGCCCCACCCCCATTCCACGCCTCTGGGTTCCCCCACACAAGTCGACTGCGCTAGGGAAATAGACATCGGGCGACAGTTCGTCTCTCGTTCGGTCACCTCTGGACCGCGTACGCCCACTCCACCCCCAGTATCGAGTGACCTCAGTTCACCATCCCGGAGTCCTCGGCCCTTTTCCGTCCCCATCTGGGCACAGCTGATCTCTGTCGGTTTTCTGCCGCCTGGCCTCCCAGCCGGTACCCGCAAGGTCTGCCCGTCGACAACAATGTCACGCAGATCCAAGGGCCCGGCCATGCCAGGCCCGCATCCGGGGGCAGGAACCGCCCCATGGGTTGCACCGGAAGGCTGGGGGCGAGGCGACGATCGTGGGCTATACATCCATTTCTATAAAGACGTAGACGTCCCCCGCCTTGCATCAGTCTGTTCTCGTAGCCCTCCAGCGCGACCAGTCCTCCTCAGCTCGCCATCAACTCAACAGTCATGGCTTCGTCTCTGCTGCTGTCAGCTGCCCTGCTGCTTCCCGCAGTCCGCGGCCAGTTCTCCCATGTCCAGCCCTTGAACACCACCATCATCGGCCAGTACGGCCATGTAGAGCCCGTCTACCCTTCACGTGAGTCTTGATACGCCCCCCACGGTATCCCTCGCCTTGCTGACCCGTCTCTTTCAGCAAATGCCACTGGTATTGGTGGTTGGGAGGACGCTATGGCCAAGGCCAAGGCCTTCACGGCCGAGCTCACCATCGAGGAGAAGGCCAACATGGTGACTGGCACTCCCGGACCTTGTGTCGGCAACATCCTCGCCATCCCTCGTCTCGGCTTCCCTGGCCTCTGTCTCATGGATGGCCCTCTGGGCATCCGTGTCGCAGACTACGCCAGTGTCTTCTCTGCTGGTGTCTCTGTTGCTTCGTCTTGGGACAAGGAGATACTCTACGAGCGAGGATACGCCATGGGAGAGGAGTTCAAGGCCAAGGGTGCCCACGTCTTCCTTGGGTAAGCATTCTTCCGTTTCTCTCGCGAGATGGCTTTGCCAGACCAAGACTAATCGTTGTTGTGCTCAGACCCGTCGCTTCCCCCATGGGTCGATCTGCCTACTCCGGACGTAACTGGGAAGGCTTCTCGCCTGACGCTTACTTCACCGGTGTTGCCATGGAGAAGACTATTCTGGCTGTGCAGGCAAACGGTGTGCAGGCCTGTGCCAAGCACTTCATCGCCAACGAGCAGGAGACCCAGCGTAACCCCACCTGGGACCCGAACGGAACCCTCACCGACGTCCTCCAGGAGTCCGTCTCATCCAACCTCGACGACCGCACCCTCCACGAGCAGTACCTGTGGCCCTTCGCCAACGCCGTCAAGGCCAAGGTCGCCTCCATGATGTGCGCCTACCAGCGTATCAACGGTACCTACGCCTGCCAACACTCCCACCTTCAGAACGGCGTCCTCAAGGGCGAGCTCGGCTTCCAGGGCTACGTCATGTCTGACTGGGGCGCGACGCACTCTGGTCTTTCCAGCATCGAGGGCGGTCTGGACATGAACATGCCCGGTGACCTCGGAAACTACGGCGCGACCTGGGGAAGCGGCAGCTACTACGGAGGCAACATCACCCTGGCCGTCAACAACGGCACCCTTGACGAGACTCGTGTCGATGACATGATCGTCCGTATCATGACACCCTACTACCTCTTTGGCCAGGACTCCGCCGAATTCCCCACCATCGACCCCTCTACTGCCTACCTCAACACCTTCTCCCCGATGTCGACCTGGAGGGACGAGTTCAACCTGACCGGTGCGTCCAGCCGTGACGTCCGCGGCAACCACAGCGAGCTTATCCGCAAGCACGGTGCTGCCGGTACCATCCTCCTGAAGAACGAGGGTGCCCTGCCCCTCAAGGCCCCCAAGAACATCGTTGTCTTCGGAAACGACGCTGCTGACGTTACCAACGGCTTGTACGGCGATAACACCGAGGAGTACGGTACTCTCTACGTCGGCGGCGGCTCCGGATCCGGCCGTGCCACCTACGTCGTCAGCCCTCTCGAGGCCATCAAGGCCCGTGCCGCTCAGGACAACGCCCTGGTGCAGTACGTCCTCAACAACACCTTCGCCATCAACAACCTGGGCAGCTCCGGCGAGTCCGGCGCTCTCGGCGGTGTGCTCCTGATCCCCGACGCCCCCGATGTCTGCATCGTCCTCGTCAAGACCTGGGCTGAGGAGGCTTCCGACCGCACCAACTTCGACCTGGACTACCAGGGCGCCGAGCTCGTCAACGTGGTGGCCAGCAAGTGCAACAACACCGTCGTGGTCAGCCACTCGTCCGGTATCAACATGCTCCCCTTCGCCGACCACCCCAACGTCACCGCCATCCTGGTTGCCCACTACCCGGGCCAGGAGTCGGGTAACTCTCTCGTGGACATCCTGTACGGCGACGTCAACCCCTCTGGCCACCTGCCCTACACCATCGCCCTGAACGAGACCGACTACAACGCGCCCGTCACCACCTCCGTCCAGACCGACGGCCCCGACGACTGGCAGTCCAACTTTGACGAGAAGCTCGAGATCGACTACAAGTACTTTGACGCCCACAACCTCAGCGTGCGCTACGAGTTCGGCTTCGGCCTGAGCTACACCACCTTCGAGCTGGCCGACGCCGCCGCCGAGGCCACCGCCGAGGGCATCACCTCGGCCCCCGAGGAGAACGAGCTCCAGCCCGGCGGCAACCCGGCCCTCTGGGAGACCGTCTACAACGTCACCGTCGCCGTCAGCAACACCGGCGAGTACGACGGCGCCGCCGTGCCCCAGCTCTACGTCGCCTTCCCCACCGGCGACCCCGCCCTGGCCGGCACCCCGCCCCGCCAGCTGCGCGGCTTCGAGAAGGTCGGCCTGGCCGTCGGCGAGACCAAGACCGTCGCCTTCGAGCTCATGAGGAGGGACCTGAGCTACTGGGACGTCGTCTCCCAGGAGTGGCTCATCCCCGAGGGCGAGTTCACCCTCCACGTCGGCTTCTCCAGCCGTGACCTGAGGGTCGCCACCACCATCACGCCCGTCTCGGCTTAGGCGGTGTGAGGGAGCTGGAGGGAGGAGTAATTTCCTGTAATGAGCTTATGATTGCATGTCTGTACATATTAATTGATGTAATCACAATGACCCCGCGACGTGTTGAAACTTGTGAACTTGAACTTGGCTTGTAAAGCTTCGATGAGAGCTATTTGAATGCAAATTCCCACTCGTGGAGCACCACTTGCAACCTGTGATTCGAGAAATTCTGCTAGGTGAGATAGAGTGAAATCTCGTCAGTTTCCCTGGACATTGAAATTCCACCTCAGGGTGCGTCTCCCTGTAATCGTTGGGCCACGGCCTTGTCTACTTTGGCCTGGATGATCTGTTGCTCGACCATAATTCTTTCATCGGTGTCGAAAACATATTTGCTGCACGAGCAGCTCCATTTCCTGGGCCCATCCCCATACAACCCTCCATAGATGAGACCAAGGGCCGTCCATTTATCTCCATACTCGTCGTCTTTGAGAACGAAGTCGGGATCCGCACCGAGTCGCAGAAGGTACGAGATCCGGTCCCACTCTTCTCGCAGACAGGCCATGGCAAATATTGTCCAGCCACCGTCGCTGGATTTCCAGACCGCATTGATATCTGCGCCGAGGTTGATGTAGCGGTCAACGAGGTGGTAGTGTCCCTCGTAGTACGCGAGGAGCAGCGGTGTCAGTCCCTCGTGGCCACCTTCATTGATGTCGACGACATTGTTGTCCAAGATGTAGTTGATGACATTCTCCTGCTTCAGTCTGGTTGCTGTGTGCAGAGCGTTCCATGGACCTGCTTCGCCAGGACATGTTCCTCGCGGGTCGGCACCTCGTTCCATGAGTAGTATCGCCGTTGACTGGTGGCCACGACACAGGGCCAAGTGCAGAGGGGCCCAAGCAAACTCACTTTCAAGGTCCATGATGTAACTCTCATCTTCCGCACCCCCGTTGCACGAAAGTGGAGGGAAGTTCAGGCCAACACAATTCTCGCCGTTGGCGCAAGTGCATAGACCTTTGCCTGGCTGCTCAACATCGGCACCGTGGTCCAGCAGAAAAGTGACCATGTTGTCGCTACCAAGAGCTGCTGCAAGTGCCAGTGGCGTGAAGATGGAAAGAGGATTCCAGTCGAAAACCACATTCCAGGCATCCAGGGTCTCCTTCTGCTCCACGTAAGCCCAAAACATCCCGTCGTCGTTGATGTCGGCGCCATTTTCCAAGAGCCTCGTGATGGTACCGAAGCGTCCGCGCTCAACTGCCCATATCACTGCATTCATTTCAGTCAGCGATGGCTTGTTTGTACTGTGTGTACCACTTTGGAAACGGTTTGGCTTACAAGCAATGCCAGCATTCTCCTTGAGATGCTTCTGGTAGAGGATGGGATTGGCGAGGATGTAGCATCTTCGACAAGTGGCCGCGAGAGCTGCAAGATCGCCCGTCGACAGGCTGCCGTTCTCGACTACCAGGCAGAGGAGTTCGGCGGGCAAGCGGGAAAGGTGATCTGGCGCTTCAGAAGCCATGTTGGCGCAGGCTCTTCAGGCGACCATGTATCACGAAGTATGTGTTGAGAATCGTTGGGCAGTATTCGATGTTCAGCGTTGTCGTTAACGCGCGAAGGTAGAGAGTTGGCTTTTGTGCCCGGACTGACATCTCTGCCTGTCAAGTTTGAGGGCGGGTTTGTCCCTTCCAAAGTCGTTTGCATACTGGGACATGGCAGGAGGTAGGCACGAGCTCCACCCAAGCTGCGTCCACCACTGGTGCCTGGGAATGCACGCGTCGGACTTTGGCAGTTGGGAAGTACCTGGGTACCTAGGCAGGGACCACCACTTAGAGCTCTGTCAATTACCACTTCCGTAAAGCTTCTCATCTTTCAGCGTCGTTGTTGAAGCCTCTTGACATTCACTCTTCCCTCACAACTTGAAGGCATCGTCAGTCTCCAAATGTACCATTGCATCTCTACACACGTTTCTTTCCATTTTCTTGCTTGGTGACCAGTTGACCAATCATTAAATGCAATCTTGCTGAGAGAAACCTAGTCCTTTTTGCATGTGTGCTGTTCCCGACTACATGCAGTATTTTGGGCCCAATGCGACGCTGCGGACACATCTCGTTGACAGCCGTCAGACTGATTAAGAGAACCAGACTTTTCACGGTTCTAGAAACGTGCGCAGTGTGGCTGATTCGCTCGATCCTCGCAACCAGACTTCTGAAGTGCATGTCATCATCGCCAGGTCGCTTCGAAAGGGCAAAGGATGGCCGGCCACTCGGATCATTCTGCCCCCTACAAATGCAGGTAATAGTTCGCAGCCCCAAACTCTTGACCTTGCCTGAGCTGTGACGGTGTTTGGCTCGCTTAGCCCGGCTAAAGAGCGTGGCATGCTGCAGGGCCAATATCTGCCTTAGTGGCCTAATATGCGACTCGGCGCGGGCCTTGCCATTCGGTCCTTTGCGGCACGCCAGAGCCTGCACATATTCGAAATCACTTCCTGGGTCCCTCCCCGACGTCGTCGCCCAGAACTGAGCTCCCGAGGTCCAACGTCCCATGGTTAAGGGCCTCGCCAAGTCATCGATAGCGTGGCCTCCCACCCCATTTCAGCCGCAGCGGGGGACCGGCCTTCGGGTCATCGGGACGGGCAGTGAGGCTATTCGCTTGGTATGCCGCATGCGAGCTCTACTATCGTCTTTTAGATGCTCGTCTCACACGCCGCGCGTTCCTTCCTCTGTAATGCAGTCATGGGTGTCTGGGTCCAGAAGGCGAGTGCGTCCGCCTTGGGTGTCTTCTCCGTGCCTCCCCTCGCCGGCCAGTCTCACCGTCCGGGCCCAGACCTTTTCCATGCTTTCAGGCTTGTGACCACAAGGTGACTCGGATGCAGTGTGCTGAGTCTTTGCTTTCCGTGCTCGCATAGACTATAACAGCAGTCTTTTGCCTATGAAAAAGTCCCTAGAGTTGTCTTACACTCGTTTCACACGTATCTCCACTCAAACAGCTCACCTAGTATATCCGTCAGAACGTCTGGTTCTGAAGACTGGTGCCTCAAGATGCACCTCCGCTCGTTTCATCCTGCTATATTAGCAGCAGCCACTGCCTCCGCAACCAAGATCCTTCTGCCCTTGTACATCTATCCAATCCCACTGGATAGGTGGGGCAGCATTTACAACGCCATTGAGACACATCCGTCCATCGACTTCCAGATCGTCATCAACCCAAGTTCCGGACCCGGCGGGTCAACTCCAGGATACAACAACCACTGGATCTCAGCCGTCTCCAAGCTGCATGCCTACGAAAACGTAGACACCTTGGGCTACGTGCGGGTCGGCTATGGGGCCAAGGCGCTGGCCGACATCACCACGGACATAACCAACTGGGATGGGTGGAATCACTACACGGCAGCAGATATTACACTCGATGGGCTCTTCTTCGACGAGACCCCTAATTGGCAAGGCACAAAGGGTGCAAACGATGTCTCTTTTATGCAGCAGCTCGCTGAGCTGGCAGACCGCGGTGGGTACAGCAAGGTCTTCAACCTCGGGCAGGCTTCCAATCACGACGAGTACTTCAGCATCGCCGACACGGTCGTCATCTTTGAGAACTCGGCCGAGTGGTATAATGACACCGTGCTGGCCACGGCCGCGGCAAAGGGCGTCGCAGACAGGTCCGCCGTGCTCATCCACCACTTCGCGACAAGCGGGTTGACTTCGGGATACGCGGTTAGGTGGGTTGTGGACATGGTTCGCAAGGGTCTCGGGAGTTTTGCCATCATCAACTCGGACTGGAACAATGCAAACTCGGATGTGGCGCCGATGGGGATCGGGATACTGGCTGACATGCTCGAGTCGGTTCAGGGTTATTGACCTTGGAGACCAGGGTGTCTTGATTGTTTTGATAAGATAAACTAAGTAGATAGTCTTTCTACACAGTTGTACATCGGCAGCCTCCCGAAAGCCAAATTAGGATTTTGCTGACTTGCCTGCATTGAGATAAGGTCCGAGTCTTGGCCAACCTTGAAACCGGGATCGCGGCCAACAAGTGATCGCTTGCAATGATGTCAGAACCTTAAAAAGTGCCGACAATGCTCAGGTGGTGGCACTTCTCGTCAGATATCATCCATCGAAAAGCCGACTCCGTTCGATCCAATTTAGTGAGGTTTAATCAAGAATAGAAACGGCCTGGTACCGAAGATCGCACGCTCGTTCATGAATGAATTTGTGAAGGGCTCAACTGAACCGTGAGACGGGAAGAGCAGTAACCGGCCGGCGCCGATAAATCATTCCGACTCCGCTCCTGAAATCGATGCACAGATCGAGATAATAAAGGAACGGAGATCTGATAATCAAATGGGCATGGCCAGTGACTCGGGGTGCGGGCGAGTAAGGAGTCCGTTTATGGAGCAGAGACCCACCTGTGCGACTTGGCCTTGGCGGCCTAAGATGTACACTGGCAGCCATGGAGGCTTCACATGAAATTAGAAGCCAGCATTGGACAAGTTGAGACCTCGGGAAGCTCCATAATCAGGGCGAGCGCGACGTATCCACCACGCCTATACACTACGCCACGATATTCTCAATTTTTCAAGCAACACCAGCCTACTCCTGACGCCCGAGAGCCCGACTCCGTCCCAAAGCCCCTTTCTCGAAGACATTATAAGTATATCTAGGTGGCGTCCTCGTTAAGGTCTCATTGGATCCAAATTCATCACACACCAGCTTTTTACCCCACTACCCCTCTCCTTATCACTCTCCTGAGTCTCCTTAAAGACTTGCACATTATCCACATTACCCACATTACCCACATCGCTCACATCACTCACATCACTCACATCACCCAAGCTCACAATGTCAACACAAACACAAACACGCAAGACCACGGTCCTCATCGGAGGAAGTGGCCTCACAGGCCTCAGTCTCGCGCTGATGCTGCAGCATCTCGGAATCCCTTACCTCCTCCTCGAAGCCTACGGCAGCTGCACCCCTAATGTCGGAGCCAGTATCGCCGTCCAGCCCAACGGGCTCCGAATCTACGACCAGCTGGGCATACTCAAGGACATTCAAGCAGTCTACCAGCCCGTGAAGCAAATGCTGAGCGTTGACGCAGAAACGTGAGTCTCAATTTAAGCCAGACCGGGGTTCGGATAACTGACGTGATTCAAGCGGCAAATTACACGACCTGGGCATAGCACCAATCTTGAAAGAGAGGCATGGCTACGAGACCGGCTTCTTCAACCGTTACGACCTGCTCTGTGTTCTGCACAAGAACATCCGGGAGAAGGACCGCCTCCTTGTTAACCAGAAGATTGTCCGTGTCGACAACTTCAAAGACAGAGTGGTCGTTCAGACCAAGGCCGGAGATGTGTTCGAGGCGCAGATGCTCATCGGTGCCGACGGCGTCCGCTCTACTGTCCGTAAGGAGATGTGGAGGGACGCCGAGGAGTCAGGCGCTGAGATCCCCAAGGAGGACAAGAAAGGTCAGTGTAGAGCCGGCTGCATCAGCCTCGTCACATTTGTTCTCGCAATGATCCAGTTCACTAACGCACACGCGCAGAAATCATCTGTGACTGGGCCACATGTTTTGGTGTGTCCGACTACGGGTCTCACCTACCACGGGGTCAAGCCGGCAGCGTTGCAGGGCAGGACTTCACCGCCGGTTGGATGGTGGGCAAAGATGGACGTTGCTTGTATGTTCGGACACCTTCAACTTGGACCCTTTTCGCCACCCTGGGGCAAGCATCCTTCCGATACCTCTACTAACCACAGCATCATTTATAGCACCTTCTGGTTCTACAAGCTCCCGCAGGAAACCCGCATGGTCGACCATGACAACATCCCCCGCTTCAGCGAAGAGGAGCATGAGAGACAAATTGCCCGTGCCAAAAAGATCCTCGCTCAGGTCCCAAGGGACAAGGGACTCAACGTCGACTTCGACAAGCTGTATGACCAGAGAGATCCAGTGCATTCCGGCGTCACCGCCTTGCCTCACTTTTGTTTGAAGAAGTGGCACCACGGCCGCACTGTGGTCATTGGAGAGTAAGTCGGGCTTCCCAACCCGTAAAAACATCATCTGCTAACACCACGACAGCTCCTCGCACAAGTTCAACCCTCTCCCCGGCCATGGCGGCATGAACTGCGTGGTCTCGGCAGCAACGCTCATCAACTGCCTGCAAGAAGCCCTGGGCGATAACCTCCAGACCTCGAACGTCTGGGACGCGGCACCGTTGGAAGAGGCCTTCACCAAGCTGGCCGAGACGCGGTACAAGACCGTGACCGAGGCCGTCGGGCTGTCCGAGAAGGCGATGTGGACGATGGGATGGGGCACCACCTTCTCCAAGCTCATGTACAAGGTCCTGGTGCCGACCCTCCCCAGCTCCATGCAATGCGCCGACGCCACAAAGGTTATCAAGACGGGCGTGGCGCTCCAGAAGAACTGGGACGCACCCAACGTCCCGAAGCACTCGGTACTGTTCGACGACGAAGAGAAGCTCCAGAAGAGGACGAGCTCTGGGGCCCTCTCCCCGGCGGCGCTCGTGTTCGCGGCCACTGCAGCAATCGGAGGAATCATGGCGCTGAGGGCTACGCGGGAGCACCCGGAGCTTCTGGCCAGCGGCTGGAAAACGCTGCAGTCCGTGGTTGCATAAGTAGCCCCGGGGAGTTTGGAACCGACTCCCCATTGCTTAATCTTCCTTTTCTGTCGTGCTTGGTGTTAGGACGCGAGGTTGTACATATTGCGCGAGCTGGACTCACACAGCCCTGCATTGGCTTGTAAATATTTTAAGAGGCGGAGTTCACATGGCGTTTCCCTTTTCCACTCATAATAGACAGAATTTAGACAAATAGATAAATACTTAGAACATGGTTTATAGCCCACAGTCCGATGCAAGCAACGCATACTTCAAGTTCTTGAGACCGTCTCAATCAAGAAGTGATATTTGTAAAATTTCATCCGGTCTCTGCTCAAAGAAGATGGTGGAAGAATGGATATATATATATATACAAGAAGTCATGTATGTCCTCAGACATATATAGAATAGAGGCGAAACCAGATACACAAGAAATGAAATGTGGCACACGGATGATCGAACAAGCTTTGTCCATACTCAGCACGGTCCCATCCTGCGCGTTGTCACTTGATCGCACCCGCACTGCGAGCTTCGTCCGGTCGCCACCATCAACTCGACTGGTTTTGTCACATCTTGGCCCAGCAGCACCACGTCGGCCCCATGTCATCCAGACAGCTTGCCTAAACACTGTTGTAAACCGCAACGTACTCGACGAACATGGTGCCAGACGCCGCCGTGCTAGCAATAGGCGTCGTGCTCCCATACACATTGTTTGGGAACGAGCCGCCGATAGCGAGGTTGAGCAGCACAAAGTACGAGCCGTGAACAGCGTTAGCCCAAACGGTGGCGTCGCCGACCTGCGCCGCGGTCACCGTGTGGTACAGCGTGTCGCCCAGGTACCAGTGGATGGCCTCGGCCGAGGGGTTGGTGCGGTCTACCTCGACCGTGTAGGTCAGGTAGTTGCCCTGCATCGCCGGCGAGGGGACCGTGTTGCCCGAGAGCCCGTTGGTCTCATCGCATGGGCCGCCCGGGTTCACGCCGCAGTGGAGCGTGCCGTACAGCCTGTTCACGGCGTTGACGTTCTCCATGATGTCGAGCTCGCCGATTTGGGGCCAGTTCCTGACGAGGGAGAAGGTGGTATTAGCATGGACCGGTTGGGGAGTTTTGTTCGTGGTGGGGATTCGCAAGACGGGTGAGTGTCTGCTCATATATCACTCACTGGTAGTTGCCACGGAACTGCGCGCCGAGCGCCCAGAACGCCGGCCAGTATCCGACGCCGTTCTGGCCCAGCGGCGGCAGGTTCAGGCTGCCGACGATGCGCATCTTGCCCCCGGCGGCACAGGCAAAGTCGGTGCGCTGCGTCTCGATGCGGGCAGAGGTCCACGCGCCCGAGGCGTCCCTGCGGGCGGTGATGCCGAGGGTGCCGTTGCCGGTGAGGGCCAGGTTCGCGGCGCTCGAGGTATACGTCTGGATCTCGCCCGTGCCCCAGTTGGCGGCGCCGCCCGGGTACGAGGTCCCCGTGGAGAAGATCCAGTTGGCCGTGTTGGGAAGGCTGTTGGCCGTGCCGACGAAGTCTTCTGACCACGTCAGGGTGAAACCTGGGATAGTGGGCACGGCTGCCTGGGAAAGGGGCAGGCCGGCTGCTGCGAGGAGGGCAAGAAACTTAGAGTAACCCATTCTGTTTGATACAATTGGAAAGTGAGAGCGAGTGTTGGTGAAGAGAAGAATAATATAAAGACGCAGGTACAACCTGTGTTTCGAAGGAGGCTGAAGAGAAAGAAGCCTGCAATGGAAAGAGGGAACAGAAGATGAGTGAGCGTTGAGCTTGAGGCAGTAGAAGGCATTTTGACACTCTCGAGGGAAATTCCAGTGGTTTATATGGACGAGAGCTTCCTGCGTCTTCCAACATGTGCCCCAGTGCTAAGGGCCGTTGAGGCTATCACCAAGACAAGAGTAGCCACTCTCGGGTCCCAAACATATTGCACACCTACAAGGGTAGCTCGCCATGTGGCCCGTATATGATGCTTGTCTACCCCCACAATAACAGACAAAGAGAGATCTGTTATATGATTCCCCGCGTTTCCAAACGACTACCTGCCCAGCTCTAGACATCCTGCTTGAAAGAGCCCCACAAACCGTGGCCTTGGGGGCAATTTCGACCCTGGATGCCGGGGACTAAGCGCCGCCATGAGGGGCAAGAAACGGCCCGTTTGACAAGAACAATATATTCCTCCACGGTAGCTCCAGAGCTTATTCAGATTGGTCAAGGGCTGGCTTGCTTCTGAGTAAGAGAGTCCGCGGAAGCACAATTCAAGTTGCTGCCGATGGCGCCACCATAGTAACGCCGAGCATATTAAAAGCCTGGAACGAGTCCGAGAGTTCTCGACTAGGCCCGGTCGCCAGAAAACCGTTCAAGTTGTGCTTGCGGGTCGGGGTGCCCTGCCCAGCGCGTCTGACAAGCCCACGGTGCCGAATCCAAAAAGTCGGGTTCTACAATATTGTCCAGGAGCAAGCTGGGTAAAGCAAAAAAATAAGAAGCGAGCCGGCCGACGGCACGCCGTTGAACCACTGCCATGCACCTGGCGTATGGAAGCACTCAAGCTCATGTCCAAGAACGGCATTGGTGACGGATGTGACCACACATAACGACCCAAGCCGCGGGACTCAGGTTGGATTCGGCAGAGGGTGCCTGGGTAGCGCGCGGCTGATGTGTGGGTGAGAGTCGTGGCACGACACGACATCATCCTGGACAAGGTCGGCGCCGCACCGCACCCAGGAATACTAGAGGTGGTCGAAGCCGATTCGACCACGATCCGGCCAAAAGAGATCATGTTTCGAGCCAACAGCACCACTTGGAGAGCGAGGTCTGTCTTCGGGCAGCTGGCCTGATTCGGCACGCGTGGTCGGCCGAGACACAACAGCTGGCCATGGGATCCCTGCAGCCGCCCCTGGGCTTTCCTCAGTTATTCAATCTATCTGATGGGTTGGCCTCGGATGACAGCCCGGGTTGGAGGAGGGTAGGCTGACCTCGGAGATCGACATGGACGGGTTATTATGCTTATCTTGCACATCCTTCCTACCCATCCCAGTTGCTTGGAGGTGTTTGCCAACGATTTCACTAGGAACCGAACCGGTTCATGTGTTAGTCTCTTGAGCGGCCCTGCCGGTTAACGCGCTCTGTATTCATTTTATACCAATGTGTCGTGCCTGTTGTATTCAGTTAAAAAAGCCTGGACCCGGCTCAGAGTACAAAGTGAATCGTAATTTGACGACACTGGGTTGACATCTGCGTAGAACACAAAAATAATTGATATGACCAAGTTGTCATGCGGATTCGCAATCCGCCCTACTGTCAAACAAAACAGCACCATGACTCGGAGTTCTCGCTCTCGCTCATTCGACGTATATTCAGACAGCATAGTATAGTCCACACACACACCCCCTCCAATCCAAACATTCAAAATTCAAAATTCTCGACATTTACCCTTTTCGGCCCACTCCCCGCCCCCTGCGGTATGGATATTAAGCCGAACGCGGCCCTTGGCTCGGGTTCGGGATGTATGGGCGGTAATACTAACAACAGTACCTAGGTAGGGGTATGTTCCTGGTGCCAGACCGGGGTGGGCTGGGAGCAAGAAACCCGGGGGGCAAACCGCCAGGTCCTAGCGCGAACGATCAGCTATGAAGCTCGCGCCTGGCAGCTGTCGGCTTGAGGCTGCCGGTGGGTGATACCTGAGGTGATGGCAGGCGGCGCCGGGATGATGGGTCCACGGGATCTGTTCGCGCAGTTCCCGTCTTGCCGTCTTCGGGCCTTCTTTGGTGCACGGGGCAGTTTATGGTTTTGTTTTCTTTCTGTTGTCTGGAACCCAGCGGGGGTTTCATTTGCGGAGTATCATGGGGTGATGATCTGCGGCCGTGGTTGACCTCAGGTCACGGGAACTTGGTCGTGGTCAAAGTGGTGATGTGGTCTTCCAAGTTTGTGGACAGAGGTGTGTGCAGCACGGTCCTATATTCTCGGCCCATCTCGGGCCTTCAGGTTCAGGCTACAAAGCTTGAATAGTCAGTCCTCCTGGGATGTGTTGAGGGCTGTAGATGTGATATTCCAGGGGTGATTGCATACCAGAAATCTGATGGTCCCAGTGGCATCTTGGTCAGATCTGAATAATCCTTTTCAGCTTGTTCAAACAGCTTTTGGGGACGTCCCAATGTTGACTCGCCTGGGCGCCAACCTGAAATCCATTCGGTGGCCGGGCTCTCGGGTAGAGAATCCATGTGAGGTCTACTGCACTGATGATGATGGAAGTAAACTTTGACATCAATCTCATTACTTGGGATCTTGCAATCCTCCGAGGTTATTACATCAGTCTCCCCAAACGTCTCCCCCTGGCCTGACCTCGTCAAGAGCAACCGTCAGTGTTCTTGCAACACTCAAAAGTGAGTTCCTTCAATTTAGACCCCGACAAACCCGTCCCGCGAAATCGTAGCGGTGAACTTTTCCTTGTCCAGCCCCAGTGTTATTTAGGCTCATCCACAGAGGAAAATCCTCGCTCCATACTCGTCACCTTGTCCAAGTTGGTCCTATCCTTTACCCTAGAGATTCCAAACAGTCCCTTACTCGTAAATGCCCAGTTCGCTAATGAAAAATTAAAATCGCAACAGCAGGTACTGTGGTGGTAGGCCGTCGAACAAGCCCGGGTATCTATACACACTGAAATCCCTCTGGCAATGTTCGGCGAAAACGGTCGCCAAATCCGAAACCCCTCGCTAGCAATGATGGCACTGGCCATGCATGATCATATGATCGAAGCAGGCCACATATCGGTGGAATATCCCCCGGTTGAATCAGACTCAATGAAAGGCAACGAGGAACCTCATCTCGTAAGGCTCCCCGAATCGCTCGATGTTTCTCAGCGCCGGGGCCACTGTTTCAAAACGAAGCCATTCGTGTGGCCGAAAAGCCCACTGGATAACTAATGGAAGAGCAACACATGGTCCAAGATGGCCCAGTCATGGTGCTGTGGAGACTTCTTTCTTTCGTTATGAGATGAGCCCGCGCTCCTCCGACGCCGAGTGGTCAGATAAACCACGGCGCAGCAGTGTCGAAGCTCATCAGCTCCCACCACTTCAGCGGCTTGGTTCGGTCGCCGTCTGCCTGGAGGTCTTGCTGCTTCCAGTACTTCTCGATCAGATTTCTCAAGACAAAAACATTACCGATCTTGCGATCTGCATCCATGCGGTCGAGTGTCCGCAGGATCATTATTCTCTGATCGTCAGCCTGCGACTCGCAGGCGACAACAAACAATGGCCATGGGCTCGTGCAGATATCTTGGTTTGCTAGAACTCTGAAACCTGCCTGAAGCCACATTGGGGTCTGGTTTGTGGCGTCGATGTTGGGGCAGACGGACCGCAGGTACAGCACCGCAGCGATGCGGTAGAGCTCTGCTGTCAAGCGGACCTTTGTCTGCTCCCTGATCGACTGGTTTTCGATCTCCGGTGGCAGTCGTTGGTTGAGTCTGCTCAGTCTGTCTTGCAGGCCCTGACATGTCCACATGACGGACGGGAGCTCGGACCTGCCGCTCTTCTCGTGGAACTTCTGTGCAGCCGGATATCGCAGCTGGTTGATGTGGTGAACAATTTCCATGATCTCGACCGAGCACCCAAGGGAGCCTACAATCAGGGTCCTGTCGACATCGCTCCCCTGGAGCAGATCCAGTGATGAAGCACCCTCGTAATTGTGCTTGTGTGGCTGACTGAAAGAGCCCAGTATTTCATGGTATAGGAACCAGGTGTTGAGAAAGTCGTAGTCGAGTGCGCCGCCTCTCATGTCGGCATAGCGGTGCAGTAAGCTTCTCGAGCCGTTCAGGTGGAGATGCCATTTGCCCTCAGCCTCGTCAAAAACCTGCAGAGGTCAGCCCGGGCCTATGACGAGGGCCCATGATTGGGGGAAACGAGGAGCGGGCACTTACGTTGTACACACATAGCATCATAGAGGCGGCGAGCTGGGACTCGATGGGCACATCGGCTGACGACTCCTTCTCCAGGGAGTGGGACAAGAGCCGAAGGGCCTGAATCTTGTAGGGTAGGGCAGCCCCAAGGCCGTGACGGTGGTATGCTGACAGGGCGAGGATGGCCATGCGGAGACCCTTGGCGGCAAAACTGGAGCCATTGACGGCTATGGGTATGAGCTCATGGCGGAAGCCGTTGTTGGCATCCACGGTGGAGATCATGCGGGAGATCTTGTGCTCATCTGGAGGCGTGGTCAGAGGCTTGGGCAGGGAGAGTCAAGGAGTGACGGGGATGGGGATTCGACAACTCACAATAGGCAAGCAATTCGGCCTCGTGGCCGACCAGATCGGGGTGAAGCCTCAGTGCCTGCTGAGGGCGGGCGTGGTGGTCCTGGAGGGTTAAGGTGCTGACATCCTGGCGGTTCTGCTCGATATCGTCGAATGAAATGTTGAGGAACTGCTGTCCGTAATACAAACCGGACGCCTGCAGCTGGCCGTGCGAGTGCTGCAGGGAGAGTTTGGGTGATTTTCTGCGGCCATCTGGTATGTCGGGCCAAACAAGGCGGAGGCCATATCCCATGCACTCTCGGCCCGTCCTCACGCAGTTGTTGCATGAAGGCAGACCTTTATCACACCCGATTTTCCTTTCTATTCGCGCGAGTACGAGCCGGGTGTCAGCAGGAGCCCGGATTTGGCAGCCAACAAAGACGAAGTCCAACCAGATGCGAAGGCGGATCGACGGCAGCAAAAGATGGGTGGAGAAGGGGCAGGGACCACCAGCGCAGGGGAAGGGGGAAAAACATATTAGATCAGATCGGATCAGATCAATATCTGACCCCAAGTGTGCGGCCAAGTCAGGGGTGGCAGTGGAAGAATAAGGCAAGGAGTGATATTGCAGAGACGAGACCCGACACCGGCACCAGCACCAGCACCAACACCAACACCAGCGCCAACACCAACGACAGCCTCAACACCAAACAGGATGACACAAAAGCAAGAACAACAACAGCAGCAGCAGCACCAGCAGCGACGACAAAACAAGTAAGCGTCGGGGCAGACAGGGGCGATTACTCACTCTTGCATGTCCAGCAACCCTGGCTTGCTTGGCCAGCCCTCATGGTTGTCAGTGTGTGCTGGTCCGAAACCATGGGGAAGAATTGTCTGTCACAAGTTGGGGATTGTTGGGGACTGGCGGCGGAGGTTGTGTGATGGGAGACGGGGACGGAGACGAGACAGCGCTTGAGATGTAGTGTTCTGGTCTGGCGAACGGATTTGGGTTTTGTCTTGTGGTAGTCCAGAGGTGGGATGCTGTCAAGAGCTGCGACCCAGGGTCATGGTATATCCCAGGGCCAGGGGGACGGGACACGGGGACGGGGTGGTGGTGGTGGTGGTACGAGAGGGAAAGGAGCCCGTCGTGCCTGATGCCTGATGCCTGGCGCTGCCGGTGGTTTGAGTGCTTGATGCTAGATGCGTGATGATGCTTGATGCTGTGCGTCGTGAAGTTGCTGCTGCTGTTGTGCGCCCGTGGTGGAGGGCGTGGTGCGTGTTGGGGCGTGTGTCTGTATGTTGTCCGTATGTCTGTCTGTCTTGTCTGTCTGTGTGTGCCTGTGTACGTACATGTGTGTGTGTGTGTGTCTGTGGTGCGTGCGGTCTGGGGTGGCTATTCCCGGCTGGCTGTCATCAAGTGAACCGGATCCGCAGGCGATTCCAAGAATACCCGTGTCATCATGTAAGCGCCATCTCTCGTGGCAATGATACCGTGTTGCTGGTGCGGCTGCTGGTTGGCGGCGTGGCGGGTCGATGAGGCAGGGAGGGGTGGTGGTGCAGCTGGTGGTGAGTGCTGGGGGGATGTCGGTCGGGGTGATTGCGCTCCAGAGGTGTAACAAGGCCTGCGCGTCTGGCCTGGGGTGTCCCGGGGCGCTGGTCTGTGGTGGAGGGAGTGAGGGTGGTGATAACTACCTAATAAGTAGTCCAGGTAGCCTGGGTTGCGGGTTGCGGGTTTGTCAGTGTGAGAGGCGTGTGTCTAGGTGTGTGTGAGGGTGGGCGTGTTAAAGGGTGGGTGCTGGTCCGTCGCCTGTGTGTTCCTGGCCCAGACCACCGGTATCGCCTGGCCACTGCTCGTGCAGGCATCCATGCCGTCCGTCGTCCCCATCATGCCGTCCGACACAGGATTCAAATCGTTCCTCCGCCATCTGCCCATCCTGCCAGCTGCCCATCCTGCCAACTGCCCATCCCTCTCCCTCCTGCCTTCCCGGGCCCTCTCCTCCCCCTTCCCCCTCCCCCCTTCATCGACCCCTGGTATTGAATCGGACGGACTTGGCACCTTGTGTCGAAAGCGGGGATGCTCGTCGGCGGGCAGGCGGGCAGGCGGGAGGATCCGCTCTGGCACCGTACCGGGCTGGTTGTGGTCACGAGCAGGGGTGTAGAGGCTGTTAGCTCAGGGGTGGGGGATTGGGTGCATTCGCCTATCTGCAAGGAGTGTGGTGTACTTGGGGCTCCCTGGCAGTACATCCAGCTGCCAGCGCAACGAACAATCGGCCAGAGCTCAGCCCAGAACAGCTCCCCAGCCTGTGATACAACGTCACAGACAGGCCGGCTGGCTGGTAAAATACGACCTGATAGGACGGGTTTGGCAGTGATGGGACATGATGGAACCCGACAGAATATGACAGGACCCCCGGGAGGGCTGGCAGGCTGGCAGGCTGGGAGCCAGGCAAAAGACCCAACAGTGCAGCCAGTGTTGGCACAGCAGACACTACCGAGTACTCCGTACTGTGGTATGCGCTGATGCGCTCGTGCGCTGATACGCTCGTCGACAGATTACCGACAGCTAGGTACGGGGTAAATCACACAGACTCAGTGGCTACCCAGGTACCCAGGTACTTCGGTACTTATCCAAGTAACTTGCCTAAGTACACTACCGCCGTACCACGGCAGACAGGGTGACTGATTGATTCAATGACAACTACCTAGGTACCTGTAACACATCAATGATAATAGTCCACCCGACTTACTGACTGACTGATAGACAGGCTGATAGTACCGTCCGATGCCGTTCATCCCAAGGTTGCTTGCTGTTGCTCTCAGTGTGCAACAACGCCCTTGCTGCAGGGCACCCAGGGCTCACACCCCCCCCCGGGCTGCCAGCCACTCTGCCAGTCTGCCTGTCAAACCACACAAGCACCGAATCTCGTCCCATGGTCGACCTGGGCCCGGGGTAATATGGCGTTTGGTGTTGCCTGCCATTGGACGCCTCTTTCGGACGGGCTTTGACCTTATTTACCTAGTCTCCCCCTGTCGCCCTGCCCTGCCTGCCTCCTGCACGGTCTTTGGCTCGTGGGAGGACCAAACCAGCAGACCGAGCCCCCTCGAGCGCCTCCACTGCTGCCCACACTCACCAAAACCGACCACACCTCGAAGGGGGAGGCTGCCGCTGGCCTGCGCCGGGGGTTGCGCTTGCCATTCCAGGCTCACCTCTTGCACACCCTATTCTGACCTCGATCGTGCCGTCACGGCAACGCGGCTGATGACCAGACACAAAAATGCTCGACCGGTCTGGTTCTGGTCGAACCCGTTTCGTCCATGACCCTCCTTCATCCTCCATGCTCATGCCTGCGGATGCCTGCTCATGCTCATCGAGAACTGCCACCTCGTCGCGCCTGCGTCTCTTGTCGTCCTGTCTCGTCCTGTCTCGTCCTGCGAAATGCGCCTCGCGCCCTCGGCCACAGCCCGAGACGACACGCCCTGCTGGCTGGCTGGCTGGCTGGCTGGCTGGCTGGCTGGCTGGGCTGGCTGCATCTCACATACATGCCATAATCTGATCTGTCCCGCTGACAGGACAGGCCAGGATCGGCGGCCCGTTGTAACGATGAATCCACAGCAAGCAAGCACACAATCTTTGCCTTGGTCCCGGGCTGCCTGGCTGCCCACTCTGCCATTCTGCCACTCTACCGCTCTACCGCTCTACTGTGTACCATCTGCCACCGCTGCCCTGGACATGCTCCCCAGTCGGCCCCAGTTCTGGTCCCAGGGTTCCCCGCAGTCTAGCGTCATGTATTCCGGAACTGACATCGGGACGCAGAGTGGCAGAGTGGCAGGAATTGTGTGGGTGAGGCGCCGGATACGCCGCATGGGTCGACGACTCACATAAAGGCAACCAACTGTCGTCGGCAGCGGATTGACTCTCGCTCTCCATCCTGGTCGCCTCGCCTCTTGCAATAACACACTCTTGACCGGTCTACGGAATTCGGCCTCCACTATGCTCGCTACCCTCCTTCTGGCCGTTTCCGCGATCCCCTTGCCTGCCACCGGCGTCGCGTCTGCCCTCGCCCAGGCCCAGGCCGCCCAACATGAGGCGCCCATGATCCGGGACTACCTGTGTGCCGGCGGCCAGTATGCCGAGAACGCCGCGGGAGAGCATATCTTCCAAGACCAGATCTACGTCGAACACCTGCGCCCCGTGCATGGTGCTACCCAAGACCACCCCATCGTCTTCCTACACGGCTCGGCACAGACAGCAACGGTTAGTGCGTCGTCCCCAGATTGCCCGGGATGAGAATACGCGTCAGAAAAAAAAAAACTGCGCTGACCCTCCGGAAGAACTGGCTCAACAAGCCCGATGGCGGTCGAGGTTGGGCCTCCCGCTTCGTCGAGCTGGGTTACGAGCTCTTCCTCGTCGACCAGCCCTCAAGGGGCCGCTCGACATGGCAGCCAGCCACCGGCCCTGGCTTGGAACCACCGTTTGCGGCTGAGAACCTGCAGCAGCGATTTACCGCCAGTGAGAAGTACAACCTGTGGCCACAGGCAGGCCTGCATACGCAGTGGAACGGTACAGGTTTGATGGGAGACCCCGTCTTCGATCGGTTTTACGCATCCCAGGTGCAGTACACTGCAAACCTGACGTTTCAGCAACACAAGACCCAAGCTGCTGGTGCCGCCCTGCTCGACCAAATCGGAAAGCCTGTTATCCTCGTGGGTCATAGTTCGGGGGGTCAGCTGCCGATGGTCATTGCAGACGCACGCCCAGGTCTCACGGCAGGCCTGATCCTCCTCGAGCCATCTGGGCCGCCCTTCACCAACGCCGGCGTGCAGGGCAGCTCTCCGGCTCGCGCCTGGGGGGTTACGGACATCCCTCTCAACTATGATCCGCCAGTAGACGACCCTGCCGCCGACCTGGTCAGGAAGATCGTCCCGGCGCCAGACGAGGATCACGTCGACTGCACCCTGCAGGCCGATAGTCCTGCACCGCGCAGGTTGGCCAACCTGGCTGATAAGCCCATATTGGTGGTGACGGCAGAGTCGTCATTTCATGCACAATACGACTACTGCACCGTCGACTATCTCCGGCAGGCAGGGTGCGCTTCTTTGGAATACGTCGAGCTGGGCAAGGCCGGGGTTCACGGCAATGGGCACATGATGTTTCTAGAGAAGAATAGCGACGCCATCCAGGACATTTTGGAGGATTGGATTGCGCAGCTGAATTAAGACCTCGGTCTGTTGACACGGCTCCAAGAGGTCACGCACATTCCTCTGGGTGGCACTGGAACGTGGCTCCCGTACTATCGGCGATGAGCCCATTCTTCAACCACGAGTTGTCTCGGCCCGCACGGCTTCATTGGCCGCCAGCTTACATCGCCATCTCAACGACGACGCGTTGGACAGCGCCTTTGTCTTGCCTTGTTATGTCTTGTGTGGCTCGCCATAGGATGGATGCGCTGTGTTGCGCGGAATTGAAAAGGACCGTGGACGGCGTTCGCGCTCCTCTTGCGTGTCGTCTCTGTTCCCTCCCTTCTCTCTGCCTGTCGGTGTTATAAATGCAATCATTTCTGGTTGCGGTTTGGTGATTTGCTCTATTGCCCCTTTCGCGCCTACCGACCGACCATTCATTCGTTCGTTCTAGAATCCGTCGACCAAGCATGGGGAGACTGCATACACTGGCCGCCGGCACCGCCTTGCTGGCCCTCGGGGCGAAGGCGCAAATGTCCTATCTGGGCTGCGCCTCCCTCGATACTTCCAACATCAAGGGGACCATCGATTTATATCCTCAGGGTCCGTCGTCATGTCTCGCATACTGCAATAGCATAGGATACTCGTACGCGGGTCTGCAGGCCCAGTGAGTCTCGCCATTCATGCGCCTGGTCTAGCCCCTTGGAGAAGCACACCCCCTGACGCTATCCAGGTTCTGCTCTTGCTGGGCATCGTCCCCCGTCGCCACCCAGAAGTACGCCGACAGTGGGCATGCGGACTGCTCGTTCAACTGCGACGACCCTTACAGCAACCAGTACTGCGGCGGCATCGACCTCAGCACGCTCGGCTTCCTGTACAGCTACTACGCCGGGGTTGCGGATCCGAATGCGTTGCCCTCGTCCAGGAGCACTGCCCCAGGAGGGGTTGCGACATCTAGTAGCGGCGAGGTGATCACGCCCCCTTCGCCGACATCAAGCGCGGAAGGTGGCGTTGCCACACCTCCAGGCCCCGCCACACCTCCAGGCCCCAGCGACGTTGGGGGCAGCACCCCCGGCGTCCCCGGCACCCCCGGCGTCCCCGGCACCCCCGGCGTCCCCGGCACCCCCGGCGTCCCCGGCACCCCCGGCATCCCCCCGACGAGCTCGGCCGGAGGTGGCCCTCCGACACTCCCGAGCACCAGTGCTGGTGGGGTCCTGCCGCCTCCTGCGAGTTCAGGCCCGGGTTCGGGCCCGTCTGAAGCGCCAGGACCGGGGTCTTCCTTTATCGTCTCTGTTGGCCCCGGGGGCACCCCGCCCCCTCCCCCTCCTGGGGCTAGCGAAACAGCCTCGCCCAGCGGGATAGCCTCGCCCAGCGGCACAGCCTCGCCCAGCGCAACTGGGGCCGGCGGCGCACCGATTGAGACCACTGTGCCTCTGGCTCCCGGCCAACCGTTCGTGATCAACATCGTCAGGTACCTCAGGAATGTTGGCGACCAGGCGCTCTCCTGGATCCCATCGCCGGTCTGGTTACTGTACAATGGCAACATCACATCATTCTCCGGCACGATCCCGACCGACTTCCCTGCCGGGCCGTTTGTTATCACCGTGACAGCCGGCCAACCCACCACGGGGTCGAACGGGCCCCAGCAGCGCAGACAGGCAGCCGGCGTGTACACCTTCGCCATCGAGCTGCTCATCGTGGCCCCTGGCGGCCCCCTGCCGACGCCGTCATTGCCCACCTTGCCTGTTGGACCGTCGACCAGCGCGGTGCTGCCATCGTACACCAACACCGTCTACGAGACGATCACGTCCACCATCACGCGCTGTCCCGTGTGCAAGCCTGAGGTCACGCTGTTCGCGGTGCCGGTCGGAACGACTTGCATCACAGCTGAGGTCTTCACGACGCCCTGTGAGGTGACCTACACCAAGACACGGCCTGACGGCGTCGTCACGCCCATGGTGACTACCACCATCAGCAGAATCCCGTACAACCCGGCCGAGAGCACGGTGGTGGTCACCACCGTCGACTACCTCACGACCAAGTACACGACCACGGTTCTGGTCGCCGTCACCAGGACCGTGCAGAGGCTGCTGCCCACGAAGGAGGCGGGCCCCGTCCAGCCCCCTCCGCCGCCGCCGCCGCCGCCAGCACCTCCTGGGCCTCCGGGTGGGGCTGCCGGCCCCGTCCCCGGACCCCCGGCCCCGCCGCCCAACGTAGGGTACGGCACCGGCGCATACAACGGCTCCCAGGGCGCCAAGCCCACGATCCCCGTCACGGCAGGGGCGAGCATGGACCGGTTTGTAGAGATGTTCGTCCTGCTGAGCGGTATCGCCTTTGGGGCGCTCCTCCTATTATAAGGATGTCTGTTCATCGTTGCATCGTCTCGGATGGACACGCATGATATTAGTATATTATTCCTTTTGTATCTGAATGTATCTCTCCGTCGACCTGGGTGTTGGGCGCTTTTTTGAATTGCGTTGGTTCTCCGCCGAGGGTGTGGGTCGATCAAGCATTAATAGGGACCCCATTTAACGAGTAAAGACAGACTATGAAAACCCAGATAATGAGACAACATACACCCTTGCATATGATTTTCGAAAGTGAGTGTCTAGACCAGTAGACAGGTAGTGACCAAAGAGAGATGCAGTGCTACGTACCGTCAGACTGGTAGGGATGAAGAGAGAGAGTGTCGCACCGAATGAACAGCCAACCAAGGTTTCAGTCGGATCAATTTGCGACCAATATGAGGAGGCTTCCCTTAGTTGCCAGTAGCCGCTGATGGAAGACTTGTTCAGCAAGCAACCCTGTGGTGGCCAAAAATGGGCGTGACATGGAGGGATCAAGGGGGTCGATGAGCCGAGGTTCTGATTGCCATCTCGCGCCGTCGTTGGCGTCACCGAGACCGAGACCGGACAACTGTGGTGCAGCAAGTGGAGAGACGAAGGGCAGCATCCCCCTCCTGCCCGGCTACTTTCCTCTTACAACTCCTCTCCTTTCAACCCCCTGTGGGACCAATTGCACCCTCGCGACCATGTCCAGAGCCCTGCTTTCGAGATGCGCCCGGCGCAGCGCTCCTTCACTGCGGGCCGGCGCCAGGCGGAACTTTGCGGCAGCAGCCTCCTCTGCTCCGCCTTTTGACTGGCAGGATCCCCTCAATTCGAAGAACCTGCTGACCGAGGAGGAGCTGGCAATCTCGGAGACGGCAGAGAAGTATTGCCAGGAGCAATTGCTGCCCAGGGTCCTTCGTACGCGCTGCACCAACCCGCTTCCCTCCTCCCCCCCCCCTTTCTCTTTTTTTCTTGAACAGCCGCTGACTTGTCCGTCGGAAATACTACAGAGGCCTACCGCGATGAGAACTACCACCGCGAAATCCTGAGCGAGATGGGCGAGCTCGGCCTGCTGGGCGCCACGATCGACGGGTACGGCTGCGCGGGCGTGTCGACGGTGGCGGGCGGGCTGATCACAAAGGCGGTGGAGCGGGTGGACTCGGGGTACAGGTCGGGCATGTCGGTGCAGTCGTCGCTGGTGATGGGCGGGATCCACGAGTTCGGGACGGCAGAGCAGAAGGACAAGTTCCTGCCCGGCATGGCGAGGGGCAAGATCCTGGGGGCGTTTGGGCTGACGGAGCCCAACCACGGGTCGGACCCGGGCTCCATGGAGACGACGGCGAGGCCGCACCCGGACAAGAAGGGCTACTACCTGCTCAGCGGCGCCAAGACGTGGATCACCAACAGCCCCATCGCCGACGTGTTCATGGTGTGGGCGAAGCTGGCCGACACGGGCAGGATCCGCGGGTTCCTGGTCGAGAGGGACGCCTGCCCGCCGGGGACGCTCGAGACGCCCGCCATCAAGAACAAGACGGGCCTGCGGGCCAGCATCACGGGCATGATCCAGCTGGACGGCGCCCCCGTGGCCCACGAGATGATGTTCCCGGACGTCGAGGGCCTGCGCGGCCCCTTCTCGTGCCTCAACAGCGCGCGCTACGGCATCGCCATGGGCACCATCGGCGCCCTCGAGGACTGCATCGCCCGGGCCAGGAGCTACGCCCTCGAGCGCCGCCAGTTCAAGAACAACCCCATCGCGCGGTACCAGCTGGTGCAGCGCAAGCTGGCCGACGCCGCCACGGACGCGGCGTACGGCATGCTGGCCGCCATCCAGGTCGGGCGCCTCAAGGACGAGGGCAAGGCCACGCCCGAGATGATCAGCATGATCAAGAGGCAGAACTGCGACCGGGCGCTGGTCAACGCCCGGGTGCTGCAGGAGGTGTTTGGCGGCAATGCCGTCAGTGACGAGTACGGCATCGGAAGGCATGTGGCCAACCTGTTTGTCACGCAGACTTATGAGGGCCAGAGTGATATCCACAGTGAGTTCAGCCCGCTACTCCTCCCTGCAGCGTCCCTTTAGGTGTATTGGGCCTACTACTGACACACAAGACGCAGGCCTGATACTTGGCAGGGCCATCACCGGCATACAGGCCTTTGTTTGAGCGTACAATACACCATGATTGTACAAGACATGAGCATTCAAGATCCGAGGGGTGTATCTAGTAACCGTCCGTATATGCCGCGCACCATGAATCATATCATGAGATGCGGTGCAGGTGAGACAGACATAAAAAACAAGATAGATGTTCTGCATGTGGATCAGTAAGCAGGAAAACAACGTTTCACGATGCATGCCGTAAGCCTGAGGAGCTTGTAAATGCTGTTTTTCCTGCGGGCTCAGCGCCGGTCATGAAAAATTCATCCCGATCTCCCCGTCCTGCCTCCGGGACCTCTACCGGCCAGGCCGGCGTCATCGGATCGAGCCGGGCCCCATACCACGATCCATCCCTGAACCCCTGACTTTAGCGCCCCTGGCAGCCTGACTGATCGACGTCATTGCTGAGCTTGACATGCGTGCCGTGCACGGCAGCCGGTCGAGCATGCCAGGATGTTGCGTCTGCCGGCAGATAGGGCAGATGGTTATGTGGGTGATGGTGTTGGGGTGCTGGTTTGAAACCCTCGGAGGAGGAGGCAAAGCAGACATGGCGAAGGATGAGAAATCAATAAACAGCTTGTTGGTGGCTGTGCGGGTGTATGACTGCACTATTGTGAGTCTGGTACTATTAGCGCAAACCCTGGGAGTCGGGTACTTGGCCGTGTTTGTGGGTTCCGCAGCCAGCACCGCTGACAGACAACCTTGGAGGCTAAGATGTCTGCGTGTTTGCAGGCGTCTATAATAAGAGCTTTTGGGCGTCAAGAGCGTGCCTGGAGGCTGGAGGCTGCAGTCCACATGGCCTGGCAGGGTGTTCAGACAGTCCAGAAAGGGGAGGGAGGGGCCGTGCTTTCAGGCCATGCGCGGTCAACCCACTGCGGCCCTTGGTGTCTTTTCATCAGGCATTGGGCAGTCTTCTTTGTCCCACTTGACTTCCAAGGTTGCTTGGGCCCCATCCACCTGCAGCCAGCGACTGCCCAGGTGGCCTGTCCTGCCAGCCCTGGTCTGTGGGCGTTTGGGTGTTTGTGCCTGAGCGTGTTGGCAGGCTGGCAGGCTGGCAGGAACTGACTGCCCAGCTTGCCAGCCCACCTTCCGTGACTGCCTGAGCGACCTGACTGGACTTGGACTGACTGACTCTGCTCCGATTTTTCTCGTTCCCCTACCAATACCCACCTACCCACCTACCCACCATAACCTAACCCTGCCCTGCCCTGCCGGCCACAGTAGTAGTACCTAGTAGTAGTCGTATTTGCCGCCCTTCACCAGACAGACCACCTTCTCTCTTGCCCTTCGACTTTCACTGTAATCTGCTCCCGACCACCCCACGACTGCGATACCAGCACATCACCACCCCGCCACTTGTCCCGCATCTTGTGAGTTGAAGCTGCAAACAAAATCCAGCCTGCAGGACCAGCCCAACTGCCTGCACCCCCCTAAGACCGCGATATTCATTGTCGCTTGCCTGCCCGCCTGTCCCCTTTGATGATTCACTGACCTTCTGTCTGGTTCCAACTGCTGACCCGAGTTAAAACACGACCTTGCAGCCCGTCGACTCCTTTCTTCCTCGTCAACCACCACCCAAAACCAACCACCTAGCCGAGGACAAACCAGCCTCACACATCCCACAACCCCAGCAACCCACACAAAATGGCTCTGAAGCGAATCAACAAGGAACTCACCGACCTGGGCCGGTATGTCATCTCGCCTGTTCCCCCTCAGGCCGTTTGTCTCGTCCTCTCTTCTCCCTCAGCAGCAGCAGCAGCCGTCATCGCTCGCTGCAGGGTGGGGTGTTTGCTGCAGCTGCTTCTGGCTTTGAGCGGGGCATTCATCGTGAACATCAACCGCCACAGCCATCAACCTTCAAACGTTACCTTATCCACGATGCGATGCGGTTCAGAGGAGGAGACGAGAAGCGGCCAGGCCATCTCGCCGTTTTGGAAACCGCGATGCTGACATTTCCTCAATAGTGACCCTCCCTCGTCGTGCTCCGCTGGTCCCGTTGGAGAGGATTTGGTACGCATTGCCCCTCGCCTTGTTCTCCGATAAGCCCCAACACCACTCGCAGTCGACCGAGCCTGGCACGCGACCCATCACACCCGCATCATCCATCATTTGGGACTGTTTTTGAATTTCAACTGACATGTCTCTGCCACACAGTTTCACTGGCAGGCGACGATCATGGGACCTGTAGGTTGACTCCCAGTTCTGCCCTCGTGTGCTCGATGCCACCTGTTCGGGACCCCATCCCGGACACCTGTCCCCCTGACTCGGGCTGGCCGGCCGTCGAGCGGACGGACCTCCTCGCCTTGAGCTCGAGCTCGACCTCCAGCCGGACGGACATGATGCTGACCATAGCCTCGCAGAGTGACTCCCCATACTCGGGCGGCGTGTTCTTCCTCGCAATCCACTTCCCAACAGACTACCCCTTCAAGCCCCCCAAGGTCAACTTCACCACCCGCATCTACCACCCCAACATCAACAGCAATGGCAGCATCTGCTTGGACATTCTGCGAGACCAGTGGTCCCCGGCCCTGACCATCTCCAAAGGTATGCTATCCACCACCAGGTCTTTTCGGGCCCCGCGGCGGGCTGCGGCGGGCTCTGGTCCTCCCTCCGCGTCTAACAGCCATGACTAACCCACCTCTAGTCCTCCTGTCCATCTGCTCGATGCTGACCGACCCCAACCCCGATGACCCTCTTGTCCCCGAGATTGCACATGTGTACAAGACGAACCGATCTCAATACGAGTCGACTGCGCGGGAGTGGACTCGCAAGTACGCCATCTAGCCTCGCGCCTGCTCCGGGGGCCCGGGTCTGTGCGTGGTTATTTGGGAGCTGGGGAGATGGTGGACGCATGGCGAGGATGAGGAGGGTACTGTGTCATCCCCCTCGGACTTGCAGTAGAACAACATCAATACGGACACGTTTTCCTGCACTATTGTTTTTCTGGCTGGCTGCTGGCGTTGCATTCCGAGTGACTGATTCCGGGAGTGGACCCGCTTGGTTGACGATTTGGGTCACGATATTTTCTCTTGACGACCAACGTACGAGGCTGTGGGAGAAATGCTATGCATACAGATAGTTAGACAGCAAAGGAAGAGATGTGGGTATCATGACATGAGCGCCAGCTCCAGTTGCGACAATATCTCGCGTTGGCAAGGCGCAGTACAGGTGATTGTTGCTGGCATTTGTCCGGGGGATTTTCCCAGACAACTGACTGCCAAGTGTTTGTGTGTTGGGCCGTTCCAAGTGCTGTGCTGCCCTCGGGCTCGCATCTTAGATCAACTTTTGTTGATACAGATTTTGTTCGACTTCTTGGAGGGGTCCTTTTTTTTATCACGTTGGGTCCACGGTACCATGGACCTCACTAGCTGCTTGTAAACCTGTCTGCTGTGGCTGGCGGGAGCTCAGTGAGTGATACATTTCCTTGGGCTCTGTCTGTCCCAGCAACAGGAAGACCGTGACAAGGCTACTTGGACGTGGCGCAAGGACCGTGTGGGTGGTTTCCTCAAACTCCTGGGCAAAATGACGGACATCCGCGGGACCACTGTCCAGCGAAGCCCTGGCTACGACGTAGTCTAGAGGAGGATTCACATCGCTAGGTTGGCTCACCACCTGTGGCTTACAGGAAAGAAGCAGGTAGATAGAAAGCCTGAGAGGGTGCACATTCCCAGGCCAAGCCAAGCGCAAGGCTGTTGTGCCTCAGCTGAGAATGTCAGTGGGAGACTGGACTGGGCCTACGACTAACTAACTCTACATGGCCGAGTCTCGCACGATACTCCAACAACTTTCTTCCAGCTGGCACGAGGAGAACTGTGTCTGGGATCTTTTGTTGCCCCCCCCCCTTCCCTCCCCTCCCTTGAATGCATGGTTTCTGCGAGCGCGTCTGTCGTGCACTTGTACTACGTTGTAGATTCTTTGCGAGGAACAATGCGAGGGGGGCCAGTTAGCTGACTATGCACAAGGGAGGGTCCAGCCACGTCTTGGGTGGAAGGGTGATCGACTGTGGCTGGCTTTCCACCAGTGGCTGTATAAGGAATGGCCTGGTGTTCCCTTTTCTTTTCACCCTTCTCCTAGGTACTCTTGAGCCGAGAATTTCTCCATCGCCCCGGGAAGCCTGTGTGCTTGTTGCGGCACCGGTATAAATTGTTCCAGGAAAGGCGAGGAGGACTCCCTCATACTCGCTATTTCTCATCCCTTTATGCTCTTGGTCGGGCTGTAGACTGTCCTCCTGTTGGTACAGAACCCGTGCACGAGGCTCCATCAGACTGACTTGCCCAAGGGATGACTGCTCACGAGGGCATGGGGTTGGGGATGCTGGGCAAACTGGTCGTTCTCTTATTCCCCACCGTACTTGGTAACAAGTTTCTTTTCTGCTGTTGTGATCTTGAATGCGGTCCAGACCTCCTGAGGTGGGAGACCCACGCGAAAAGTATTTGGGCTTAGCCAAATAGGATAGCTGATGCGCATTAAGCCTTCGTTTTTTCAAGTAGTTTCGTTCTTAATCCGTATACATCCCAAAGGCGTAAGGTCTCTTGATGACACTCCAGCAACAGTGTAAGAAGACTGGACACCCGTGGGCGTGGCCTCAGCCTCGTGCCGCACAGGCAAGGCTGCCCTAGATAGGTGGCGTCGCTGAAGACGGCGTCCGCTGCCTAGAATGGCCGACACAAGCAGCCCGACGGTCTACTAGGCGGCGATGGGGATCATTTAACTCTTTCCTACCCTATCGAGGCCCGGGGTGCTCGCACTTGCTGGTCAGCTATGGCCCAAAGTAAGCAGGTGGACATCTAACTGAGCAACACTCTCAAAATCAACACCCAACTTCGGGACCTGATCCTCATGGTAGATGCGGCAATACGATGAATTACTGTCATTTTTGATACTAGCACAATGAACATTCTATTCCTCTCATGCTGATGATTCACGAAGGCGCTGAGGAACTCCTGCTAAATGTCTTCTAAAGTTTTGTGCGCTGGCACATCTCCCTACCTAGGTCTTCATCTATGTAGCATTTCTAAACTACGTGTGTCTTTTTGAGTGTCTGTTTTCGAACACGCGTGTTGTATTCTCTCTGCAATTTTATCGGAATTATGGTTTTCTAAGCGCTGGATCATGAGCCTTTGTTACTGTGTCAAGGCGCTATACACATGTTATGTGGTTTCGCTTCTATTCCAAATACTTCCGAGGACATACATGGCGCCTTCATACGGTGGTAAGCACTCAAGACCTAGCACTTGGAAAGAATACGATGTCGATAATAATAGTTGTAATACGATATGTGCTTGTGGCCTCAGCCTTGCGACGCACAGACAAGGCTAAGGGGCACCGTCTTGACGGCACTCTCGCATACAATGGCTATTACGGCCGAGGAAGCAAGTCAATTGGCAGAGGATACGGAAACCATCAATCCCCTCCCGGAAAACAGGAGATGTCAACTGTACAAATGCAGGTCAACACACTTGAAGATCTACTCAGACGAAGAAAAAAACCAAAAAAGAAAAGCCAACCCCCCTCCCCGAAACAAAAAGACCAAAGTAACCTGAGATGTCCTTGGGTGACTCGCTGGACTTTCAGCCAGAGTTCTACGATCGCAAAATGACACGGGAGAGAGTATGCTGTGCTCTTGAACCATAAGTGCTCGAGCATTGTCTTGTACCCTCTGTAGTCTGTGTCACAGGAGCAAAAGCATATTGGTAATACACCATGACCTTCTCTAACTTTGAACCTAACCAAAGGTCATGTCATATGAAATATTACGGGTTGACCGTGTATGGAACCTAGGGCACCTATGTAGAAGCTACCCAAGCGTGTGACAAACCCCTTGCATGTGTGCCGACCTTTAGTGTGCCGGCTTCACCGTGCTTGTCAGTACCCAAGTACTTTATTGCTTCAGTGACAGTGCGGTATGTTTACCTGTTGCTTCAATCTAGACATTCATTACCAGGCCGCTGTCTCAGGATAAGGCAGAACTCACCAAGACTGTCATCCGACAGCCGCCGTTCACTGTCTCAGGCGTTCCCTCAAGTGCTTATAGGGGAGCTGGTGGATACTATTGTATTTCAAGACATGAGGAGCATTTCAAATGATACTGTCGAGGCAACTTGTGCTTGTTCTAAGGAAATTGCTTCCAGCCAGAGGGTGGGTGTGGGCAACATGGTGTAGTCTTTTGTGCCCACCACCGCGGCTTATTATTGCTCAGGTTTGGAGCTCGTTACGTCTGTATCAAATGTTGCGCTCACTCTCGTACACAACTCATGTGAAGTAGACCTCGGGAAGCAGTATTGAAAATGGTCAAGGACCACAGTGTGGAATCAAACATTTCCATTTTCTGTTCGAGCTTCGCAATATCGTTACTTGAGTGTGGTAATCATGCAATCACAACGCTGATAGAATCGTCATTCTGGGTAGACTCGTAGAAGGCTTTAGACTTGTCGAGCTTTGTTTACTCCAGGCAGTTTGAAACGGGCTTCTGGGCTATAGTCCACGAGGGATGCAAACTTAGCACTGGCAAGGCAAGTCCCAATACGTCCGTTATCCAGAATGTGTTACCCACCACGGCGAGTTCGTGCCATATCCAGGACTCAAATTACTGAGATAGAGATACGGCCGAGATTTGATAGCCCGCAAGCTCAGGAATGGGTATGCCTTCCCCGGCAATCACTTCCGGCTGGTCCCGTTAAGTTGTCTCATTGATCCGAGGCTCATACTATGCTCATACCTAGGGAAGCTGTCGCCGACCTGTTCAAGATGTATTAATCAGCCCTCTCTTGATGATACGTTTCCATACCCAAGGGCAAGCAAGACACGATGAGATGAGACAATATGTCCAATGCTGCCCGTCGCAAGTGGGACTGAGCCCTTGTTTACAACATCTCACTTAGCCCTACGCCTCCTGAACGTGACTCGCGGTTGAGGTGTCGCGCCGAGTGACCGGCCCGGGGCCAATATCATGACCGTCAAGAGCCGAGCCAGGCGACGGGGAGAGTGGAACCTCAAAGGGCCGTGCCATAAACCAAACGCCGGCCCTGAAGGGATTCAGACACCTGAAAACTGTTTGGGAAACATTGTGCCCGGGCCTCCTGGGTCGCCTCCTTGGGCTCAGCAAGTACTGGGTTGTGTAAACCGAGGCGTCGGGAAAACGCCGAGCGATGGTAGCCATACAGTTGCAGTGAATGTTGCGATGCTAGGTTGGAGAACAGGGGTAGGAGTCAGCGACTCGCACAATAAACCGCAACCGCAATTGTGATTGGCTCCCAGCAAGATCTCACACGATGGTGGGATGGGCAACGGGCGGCTGATGGCATCACTAGAAGATCGGTCCAAACATGGCCAGTTAGCAAACGGCCACCTCCGTGTCGATGGGTTCACTTCCGGCAGGACTGAGGGGCTTCGTATACTTGGATACGGATGTATCAAGGGCGCCTGCTCCCCGAGTCGACGGTCGTGGTTTTCTCTTGCACCCACCACTCGGAGATCGTTTGGAAGATCAGCCCTTGGGAGCAGGATAGGACCAAGATATCAGGCCAAACCATACTGAGCATCCCATCCCGCATCCAGGGCTCGGTGGCACTGATTGGGCGCGTACCCAAGCAGCTGCGAACAGCGGGATCAGCATCATAAACCCTTTGCAGGTGAGATCGGGCCAAACAAACTAGAGTGTGGCCGCTGCCCAGACACACGGGAGGGCTGTGGGAGCCAGAGAGCCCTCCTGGGCGTTTAGAAACATAGGCTCTGCTCAGACGCCGGCATTGCTTGTGGCCCCAGCTGGGATGATACAAAGCAAACTCAAAGCGCGCGAGGGACTTGGGATGATAACGGAACTTGAACACTATTCCCACGTTGACGTTCAGCTGCCCACGACAACCAATCGCAAGACTTAGCGAACACACCACGCTGGTGGCAGAATGGAGGTTGGTGAGCTCATCGTGGGCTGGCTGCACAGATGTGATGCCATGCCAAGTGCGGGCCGCCAAATCTGTGTTCCGCTTAGAACAGTGCTCAGCGTGACGACGATTCTCGCTGCAGAAACGTCTGGCCCCATTCGTGGAAAGAGGCCTGATGCTTTTAATAAAGCTGTACAGCATGAAAATCTTTTGGGCGTTCTCCTTGAGAGGTTAAAGCAGGACAAGTATAGATCCCGACGCCGGGTTCCATGGGCCCACGGACGGTTGTTAGAAGATCCTTGCGGAATCCCGCGCCATTGAGCGCGTTCCAGACCTTCAAGCGTGCTGCCGGGTAGCCGGGACAATCATGAGTGCCAGATATTCTCAGCGGACCCGAGATCCCTGTGAACTCGTGTCCCAAACCAGCACACGGCAAAGCGCAGCGGCACTGGTGGGGGTGTGGGCCACGACAGCCTCAGCATTCAGCATTTGACCCAGCCCCTATATCTCCTGAGGAACCAGTGGGCTTCGCTGGATAATATAATCTTGATGGTTGCATCCGACAGCATGCCCGTTCTGGGAACTATTGGCCGGGCCACGAGGTATTGAAGCCAGAATATAGCGTGTACACGTACGCCGTAGATGGCGACATTGCCGGGCGGAAGAGGTGTGTCGTGGGAGATTAAGCTTCAAGCGAAGCAATTGACATATGCAAGGTCTATTTCTGGGTGGATCTCTCCAGGGATCTCCGAGAGTTGACGGAGAGTTTGCTGTCGACACGGGACGGGAGGCGGGGTGTGGGCGTGTGGGCGTGTGACCCGCTGGGCAGGACTGCCAATCGCAGCTGTGGCGTCGAGTCGAGAGAGGCGAGCGAGGAGTCTGACTGTGGCCAGCCAGGCTACGAGAAGAGTTGCCATTCCAAGGCAGAGAGAGGGTGTGTCAGAGTGTCTGAAGGAATCTTGGCGGGTTTGGGCTGGGCCGGGGGGCCCAGGCGTGGCTCTGCTAAGTCAGCACGAACGGGCCCGCTGTTCCCCGTCTCCAAGCTCCGTGATTGGCCCATAATGGGGCTCCGTCAGACTTGTCGGTTTCCGCCCGTTTGGCCCGTGTCGCAGGCTGAGTTTCGTCAGGGGCCGCCCCAGAGTCCACCACAACCCAACTCCGACCACGCGCCCACTCACGCGCCCACTCGCCCACACGCCCACACGCCCACCTCGCAGTCACACCCACACGCCCATGGGCCATGGCTCGCCTCGCCCTTTGCAATCCCACCATAACCATAGCGCCCAGGCTGTGCCTGGCTGTGCTTGGCTGTGCTACCACAGCATGCCAGGCCCTGGTGAAGCACACATGCCGCCATCAAGGCCTCCTGGCACGAACCACAGGAGCGAAATCGTTCGATAACCCACTCTTGGAGGCCCTGTCAAACCGGTCGATCATCCTCAATCGCTGACGAACGATGCTTCCCAAACACGGCTCTGCCGCTGACGGGAGACGGCGTCGGTATCACTCCAGAACGAGATGACGACGCTCCTCTTCTGACCTGCGCCTGGCTGCAACGCTCCTGTGTGCCTGTGCAACCCTCGGGCTTTTGTGCTGCCGCTTGTGAAGCAGATGCGTGCCGTCGAAGCAGTGCCGGCGAGGCGAAATCACATCACTGTTAGCCTGCCTGGCATGGTTTAGCCCGGGCCATGACTCTACATATCCTTCCTCCTGTTAGCGAGAGCGAACTCCCTGTGCCTGTCTGTATCATGGGCCACAGCAGGTGCTCTGCATTTGCCTAGTACGGCAACCGGGATACATGCCAAAAGCTTCCACCGGGCTGGACTGGAGCTCCAGCAGTCCGACGGGGCGGTCATCTTGGGCTTCTTGGCTGCGGCTTAACGCCGAGTTTATCGACTCCTAGCTTGGGGCGTGGGCCTCGAGGTATCCCGATTGAGGCTACTGTGGTACCTCTGTTCAGGCGTGGGCGGCTCGCGGAGCCTCACAATGCCAGTCGGTGGCCGCACCCCGAGGGGTGTGCATGACAGGCCACCCCACCGCCGCGGTCCGTCGCCTACGGAGTACTACTACTGCAGCCGTTCAGTCTGTGTGCCTGGCTCGCCTGGCTCGCCTGGCCAAGGATCATGGCCCATCGAGCCCGTCTCCTGTCCCGGCAGAGGGTGCCAGGGCCCTCAGACATGTTCGTTACACACCCTCCTCTTTTCGTTTTCGAGGGGGCCCAAGACCAGTGACCCCCCTTCAAGCCCCCCTCCTAGGCCCCCTTTTGCCTGCTTCGACGGGCTTCAAGTCTTGGCCCATTCCGTCCTTCTCTGGCTTCGACTCCACCGGTTTCTACTTCATCTTATCTTCCCTTTGCCATTCCGACAATCGTGCGCGCCTCGCCTCTCACCACCGTACTATCAGGTATCATCCCTTCTTTTCTCTATCAGCGATCTTCCTGTTCCCGGCCACACCCACCAGCGGCGCTGTCTGCTGTGAATTGCACCCGCGCTGTCCTGGCCCAAACCCGCTATACCTAGCCTGGTAATAGCTGAATCTGTCTGCTACATGCGAAAGCGTGGGCAACAGGCATAGCGTCCAGGTATGATCTACAACGAGATCCACCCTGTTTCTGCTCGAATACCCTTGGCGTGCTTCATAACCCGATCACTTCCCGCCGCCCTTCCCTTCCACACCTTTTCTTCCCTCTCGCCACACTCAACCCTTCCCATCTTGCCAGGTTCTACCACCTGTTGCTGTGCAGTTTGCTGATCCTCCGTCGTATTTTTGCGGCCCCAGCAGACCTTGTCCACGCTCAGGATAGACGCTCAGTTCACTTCCCGACTGTCTTTTATGTATCACTTTTGCTAGTTCAGCAGGCTCTGAATATTCCGTCGCTGGGTATCGACTGTTGGAAACGATTAATACTATTTGGGAGGACTGGCACGGATAATCACCATCGACGCCTTCGACGAGAAACACCAAGAAACCACAGTGGAGGACGACTAGGAAGCTTCGGATCTCGGTTACGGGTGGGCCTGTGAGGAGTCTACGGACAGTCTACCGGGGGTAAACCGACATCTAAGACGGCGAAAGTCACCAAGTCCTCACGATGAGCGACTACTACTCCGACTCGAGGTATTCTGGGGGGTATGAGAAGCAGTCGGAGCGGTCACGATGGACGCCACTCACGAGGATGCTCCTGTCTGGTGAGATGACACAGGAGAGGCAAAAAGAGCTGTCGTCGAGAGAGAAGTTTGACCGGTGGATGGTCAACGAAGGTTACCGAAGATTGTACGTGCTCATCCAGGGCGTCTGGGTGAATGTGGGTAATCCAGTCGGGGCTTCATTGCTAACATGTGTCGCAGTTTCGTCTTCGTCTTCGCTGTTCTACACGCCATGGTGTTCGCATTTGGCTTTGTCAACTACGCAGTGAAGGACAACCTGCAGGTCGCTCGGGACACCTTCGGGCCGACGTATATGATAGCTCGTGCAGCGGCTTTGGTACTGCATTTCGACGTCGCCATGATCCTGTTCCCGGTGTGCAGGACATTCATCTCCCTGGCGCGTCAGACACCACTCAACGGAATCATACAGTTCGACAAGAACATCACGTTTCACATCACAACCGCCTGGTCCATTTTCTTCTTCAGCTGGGTTCACACTATCGCTCACTGGAACAACTTTGCTCAGATCGCCGCCAAGAACAACCTTGGCATCTATGGTTTCTTGTTGGCCAACCTGGTGTCCGGTCCCGGCTGGACAGGATACATCATGCTGATTGCTCTGACTGGCATGGTGATCACCAGCGTGGAGAAGACGCGCCGTGCCAACTATGAGCGATTCTGGTACACACACCACATGTTCGTCATATTCTTCCTGTTCTGGTCCTTCCACGGAGCCTTCTGCATGATTCAGCCAGACGTTGCCCCATTCTGTATCTCAGTGGGCACCCAGGCGATCGGAGTCTTTTGGCAGTACTGGATGTACGGAGGCTTCATCTACCTTGGCGAGCGTATCGCCCGTGAGATGAGAGGACGACACAAGACATACATCTCCAAGGTCGTGCAGCACCCCAGCAACGTGTGCGAGATCCAGATCAAGAAGGAGAACACCAAGACGCGCGCTGGCCAGTACATTTTCTTCAGCTGCCCGGAGGTCTCGATCTGGCAGTACCACCCTTTCACCCTCACCAGCGCCCCAGAGGAGGACTACATTTCGATCCACATGCGTGTCGTCGGTGACTTCACCCGCGAGGTGTCCAAGGCTTTGGGCTGTGAGTGGGACAAGAAGGACAAGGGCTCCAACGTGGTTGGCGTCAACAGCGAGAACAGCGATGTCGACCCGGCCCTCCGCCGCGTGCTTCCCCGGGTTTACGTCGACGGGCCCTTCGGCTCTGCATCCGAGGACGTGTTCAAGTATGAGATTTCAGTTCTTGTCGGTGCCGGTATTGGTGTGACGCCATTCGCCTCCATCCTCAAGTCTATCTGGTACCGCATGAACTACCCTCAGACCAAGACCCGCCTGGCCAAGGTGTACTTCTTCTGGGTTTGCCGTGACTTCGGCTCGTTCGAGTGGTTCCGGTCCCTCCTGCTCGCCATCGAAGCCCAGGATGTCGACCAGCGCATTGAGATCCACACGTATCTCACGGCCAAGATCAAGGCTGATGACGCAACCAACATCATGATTAACGACGCCAACGCCGACAAGGACGCCATCACCGGTCTCCGCGCCCCAACGAACTTTGGCCGCCCGAACTGGGACATGATCTTCCGTGGCATCAGGAAGTTGCACGCGCCGGCCGAGGCAGGTGTCTTCTTCTGTGGTCCCAAGGGTCTGGGTAGCTCGTTGCACATTTACTGTAACAAGTACAGCGAACCTGGGTGAGTCCCCTTCCAGTTCCTTCATGTAATGTGTTAAATACTGACTCCATAACTTAGGTTCGCATTCGTGTGGGGCAAGGAGAACTTCTAGACGTCACCTCTTCGTGTTCCGATATTAATACTCATATACAAGCGCACATACCCAACGCGCGACCAAGAAAGAAACTCTACCGCTGGCCGAGATTGACCCGGCCATGCATATCCAAAACTCTTCTAATTATCGGCGCGCCGGACGCAACTTTCATTCGGAGTAATCTGGTTGGCGAGATAGCCTTTGTGCGACCATCTCAAAAGCTCATCTTGGAGTCAAGCCAGCCGCGGTAGCTTGCGGGGAGCGGTGCCTACCAATGGCTGCCCGGACGGATACGGACTTGGGCTTCGAGAGAACAGCGCGTGCGACGATCAACACGACGGCACGATGCCTCTGGAAAAGGCAGAGGCGAGGAGGGTTGGCTGAGGTGGCATTTTCCATGAGCTACGGGAGGGCTAGGGGAGTCTCCACGTCCACGGACGAGTGAGAGGAGAAAGGGAAGATGTCGTGCATAGCTTGCGTGCTGATAACATTAGAGTCATCACGATTACGACGTCCCGCTCTGTTTGCGGTCGACATGGGAGGCGGCTAGTTGCTCCTACCCTTTGATGCTATTCATCTGTCTAGCGATTATCTTATGAAAATAGAAAGCTGTACATGATTACCACGCTTTTGCCCTAGGGGCTTTCTCTCGATCCTACTGCGAAAACATGCATGCATGAGACAATGTGATTCGCTCCAGAGGGTGCTTCAGCCTCCCTCACCATGTCCAATATCACAGCCACTGACCATTCAATATAGCAAACCCCTTTTGTGAAGCCGTCCAGCCGGTTTGTAGTACGTTTGCCAGACACGATCAGGCCGCACGCGTACACCTAATCCTCTCCCCCGTGATAAACCGGCCTTCGAGACAGGCCAATCTGACACAGCATAAACCACTTGCCTTACCCCCAATCAGCCTCCCGTTTCCCACCAATCAAGCACGCCCCGTCCCACCGGGTGCGAGCCCGGGATCGCCAAGATAGAAACCCAGGCTGGGCCGGCAGGGCGGCTAGGCTGGCAGGCTGGCACGGCTGGCACACGCACACCCCAGCCTGGCGCCCGCGGTCGAAACGCGAAAGGTCTGGGATCGACGAAAAATCGTACGTTTTTTCCTGTCGTCCTCCTTCATCGCCAGCAAGATCCTCTTGCGGCATACACATCATACGGCACCCATCTTACATCACATCACCCCTCCCTCCCCTTGACCCTCGTTCTCCCCTATTTTCGTCGTGCAGCGCAGTCACCTCTTGGGTTCTTCCGCGGCGCGTTTTACACGTGGGAACGGGGCGGGCGGACGGACTCTCTGGTGGTGCGAAAGGTGCCCAGGTGGTCGGTGTCCAGCATTGGCCCCCACGCCCCCGTGAGGCTGGTGATGTTCGTGCCTGGTGACGAGGATGTCTTGTCTTGAGATTGTCTGGAGGGTGTAGGGAGGTTGCCTGCCCAGTCCGCCGCCGGCCTGGCTACCAGACACGTATGATGGTCGGGTTGGAAGCCCTTCCGTGTTCTAGAGTTATGGCCTCTCGACGAGGGAACCTGCCTACCCTTTCCCTCCCATCGCCAAGGGGACAGGAGAAGGCGGCCTGCGGGGATTCGCACGTGTGTTGCTGCCCCCGGGAACCCTTGGTCTGTGTCTCTCCTTCCCATGCCCGGTTTTGGCGAGTGTCCCATGAATGCCATTGTCCCGGGCCGTGGGTCGTTTTGTCATGTCATGTCAGTCAGTTTGTCAGCCAGCAAGCCAGCCAGCCAGCCAGCCAGCCAGCCAGGTGTCAAGACAGACGGACAGACGGACAGCCCTTGGCCCCGTGCAGTGCCGCGCCGAGAGGCTACCAAGAGCACCCAAGCTCGCCCAAGCTCGCCGAGGGGGCCCCTCCAAGGCCCTTGGCGCCCTCGTGGCCTGACTCCTGAGGGAGGGGGGGCCTCAGACGGCTTGTCAGCGCCAATTCTGGGGCCCAAGTTGCCCAACTGGGCTCCTGTAAATCGCCGGCCACGGCGGCCCCCTCTTGGGGGTTGCTTCTTCTGCAGGCTTGAGGTGCTTGTCTCGTGGTCTCCCGTCACGGCGCAGCGGCTGGCCGGCGCCCTACGCGCCCCGGCAGCCGTGATAGAGTTTGCGCCGGCCGCGGGCGCGGGCTCTTGTGAGATCTTGGTTGCATCATGGCCTGACAGAGGGAGTCTTGGGTCCCGTTCACATATGTACATAGGGCAGAGGGGTTCGGCGCGGCGGCAGGGCTTCGTCGTAGATCACATTTACACCGGATGGAGGCTAATTATCTTGGCTCACACGGGCTGGCTGGTTGGCTGGGTGGATGAGGGTTGGCGAGCACGGTAGCGACCAAGCGTTCGTCCGTCCTTTTCCAAGGGATCTGCGTCGGTGGGATATGGCCAAGAATCTTTTTCCCACACCCCTCCTCTGATACCACAATAACATTATATGGAGACTCGGAGCAGGCGGCCAAGAAGTGCTCGATTTGGGGTAGGCTGCACGTGCGTTGGACGCCGATATGGCTGGTAAAATTGGCCCTTCATGAACGTTAGACATACAACATAGAAAGCAAGTTGTGCATCGTATGCTGCCCTGGTCCACGGGTGCATCCAGATGGCCATCCGCCACGGCTCAGAGGCAACGTATATCTCTCACCCGCAAAGATGTCGGTGCGCAGGAGTCACTCGAAGACGAGCGATTAGGTTTGTTTGCTCGCCAATCTTGGAATCGGTAACGGCGGCGCATCGGCAATGCGATGCAAAAACCGTCTGTTCTCGCTTCAGCACAGTGACGTGTTGGTGATGTGCACGACCACGACCGACTTGAGAGCAGCGTCAGCCGAACCTTAGTTCCAAGTTGTGCCTGAGATGGGCTCTGGGCCAAAACTTTAGAATGCTGTGTGAACTTTGCTCGTTTTCCAGTGCAAGAAACTTCCAAGATTCATGTTGCTGCAAAGCGAGTATGATCAGTCATTCTGTTCACATATGGAAGTTGGAAGACAATATCGTGGAGCATGGCTTGCTTCCGAACTCCCACTTCCGCTATGTTATTCTGTAGGACGTTGTTCCGCGGGAGACCACCTGAGAAGAGATGTCTCGATGGAACTGACTACTCTATAGAAGATTGCATGTGGACCAAGAGGCCATATGGTCCAAGGTTGGCGAGCACCTGAGCAGAGCTCGTTCTGATCATTATACATGCACTTTGGCAACAGTAACACTGGTAATACCTCAGTGTAAAGTTTTTCGCACGAGTTCGGTGCAGTCAATCTTGCGGCCTCCTCTTTCGGCGCTGTCGGGCCATCCTGCGCAGAATCGGAGACTTTTACACTGACAGCCCCACCGAATCGGGACCACTTGACGACGGGATGGGGCGAGATTTTCATCGGGCCAGTCCATGGCGCCGCCGCAGCCGGCAGTGGACGTTATCGCTGCTTACCCGCAACTAACGGCATTTGCGTCTTGGCAGGCCGGTCTGGGGCGAGGGCAACTTATCACTCGGCTGACATAGCTGGGCATTTCCTCAGTTGAGGGGAAGACTGATAAGGTACCCATATAGGGGGACACATAAGGTGAGACACGTCTCTCTTGGTGGGACAAGACGCACTTCGCACTTGTGTGTCTACCGTTATCTGCTCGACCCCGACTGCGGATCAGGTCCGCGGATATATGCGTTGGGGAAAGGCCCCGACCAGAAGACTCTGCAGTCCCGCATCACCACCTGGGCACGATGAACTCCTCAGACCTGGAAACCGCCAAGGCGCCGCTCAATGTGGCTGCCGCCGACAGGAAGTCGGACGAAGCGGGCATGGTCGTGCCTCAGGGCGCCGCGGCCGAGGCGCTGGGCGTCGACGAGAGGAAGCTGGTGAGGAAGCTCGACCTGTACCTGGTCTGGCTGGTCATGAGCCTGTACGCCTTCAGCTTCCTCGACCGCGTCAACATCGGCAACGCCCGCCTCTACCACCTCGAGGCGGACCTCGGGCTGGTCGGCAACCAGTATCAGACGGCTGTGTCGATCCTCTTCGTGCCGTACCTCGCCTTCGAGGTCCCGTCCAACCTGGTCCTGAAGAAGTTCACCCCCCGCTACTGGATCGCCTTCATCACCACCGCCTGGGGCATCATCGCCACCCTCTCCGGGCTCGTCCAGAGCTACGGCAGCCTGATCGCGTGCCGGCTGCTGCTCGGCGCCGTCGAGGCGGGTCTCTTCCCCGGCCTGGCCGTCTACCTCACGCTCTTCTACACCAGGCATGAGCTCGCCCTTCGCATGGGCTACCTCTTCGTCTCGGCCGCCATCGCAGGTGCCCTCGGCGGGCTGCTGGCCTACGGCATCGGCCACATGGACGGCGTGGCCGGCCTCCACGGTTGGCGGTGGATCATGATCAGTAAGAAGACGAACCCGGTGCCGCTGGATAATAGGGGAAAATGGAGCCATTCCTAACCATCTCACAGTCGAGGGGCTTCCGACCCTCTGCCTTGGCGTGGCCACCTTCTTCCTGCTGCCCAACGACGCGCAGTCCGCCTACTTCCTCGACGAGGCCGAGAAGAAGGCCATGATCGTGAGGCGTACGAGGGAGTACGGCAACACGGCGAGCGCGCAGGAGTTTTCGAAACACGACATGATGAGGGCCTTCAAGGACTGGAAGGTCTGGATCTTCTGCATCGCGCAGTTCGGGGCCGACACCATGCTTTACGGTAGGTTTGGTCAAGCCATCGAGGGATGCATCGTAGGAGAACTGGCTGACCTCGCCTCATGCAGGCTACTCTACATTTCTCCCGACCATCATCAACGGCCTGGGGAGGTGGACTCCGGCACAGGTCCAGCTGTTGACTATCCCGTGCTACTTCCTTGGCGCGGCCACCTACATGTGTGTAGCTTATTGGTCTGACCGCATCCAGAGGAGAGGTCTGTTCTGTGTGATTTTCGGATTCGTCAGCGTGATTGGTTATGGCCTCTTGATATCAGCGACGCCGTCCGGGGTGCACTACCTCGGGTGCTTCCTCGTCGCCATGGGGTTGTATGTCGTGGTGGGAATCCCTCTGGCTTGGGTAAGTATCTTGCCCCCTTGCAGTTCTTTGACCAACACGACCCGGAAGCTGACTGCGCCTGCAGCTCCCGAACAACTGTCCCAGGTATGGGAAACGGACCACAGCAACGGGGATGCAGTTGACGATAGGAAACGCTTCTGGAGTCATGGCGCCCTTCATATATGCCACCAGCGAGGGCCCGCGGTATCTCAAGGGCCATGCAGTAACACTATCGCTCGTGGGAATGGCGACTGTCATATACGGGTTCATGTCTTTGTGGTTCAGGAGCCTGAACAAGAGGCGGGAAGCTGGCGAGGTGCATGCGGATCACCAGCACTTGTCAGACGACGAGCTGGCTGAGCTGGGCGATGAGAGCCATCACTTCCGGTATGTGAGGTAATTGCTCTCAAAAGAGACCCTGTCAGTCCTATATATGCCGGAACAAAAATCTAGGCGTGGTGACATCCAGTCTCCAAGGAAGACTACCTAGGTACCTAAGTACCTGCCTTGTGTTGTCCAGCCAGAGACGGAGAGTGACCAGGGCGATTGAAGCCGCGTGGTCGTGGTCAGTTAGACTGAACCGTGTCCAGTGATTCTCTTTCGCTCATATTCTTCCATCGAAATGCCGATTGAGCAGTAGTATAAGCTGTAGATTCGGAGCTCAAGATTAGGAGGGAGCTGAACGGGTGCAAGTACAGTGGGTAGCTGACAGTAGACGGGAAGCTACCCAGGTACCTAGGTACCCCCTGCAGCGAATTGAGCCCCACTTAAAACGTCCCTTTCGTCGCGTCGCGCCACCCTCCTGACCGTCCCGCGGCGCGTCGTTTTGGAGAAGGCTTGCGTGACATCACCAAATTTCTAGGCAACCCAATCCAGCCCTTTGAAAGGCACCCTTTACCCTCCTGCTGCGTGCAGTCCTATCAACCCGTTGTCCGAAAAATCAGAGTTCTCAGTCATACTACAACAGGTGCGACATCGCAGACAGTCAGGATGGGGATCAAGCAACTCTTCTCCATCATCAAGGATGAGGCGCCCGAGGCCATCAAGGAGGGCGAGATCAAGAACCATTTCGGCCGCAAAGTCGCCATTGTAAGTCCCCAATCGCTCCTATATTGCAACTCGTATGGCTGATCATTTTCATAGGATGCGTACGTGAAGCGATGCCAGAGACACCACTACCTACGCTGACCAAATCACAGATCCATGAGCATCTACTCTTTCCTCATCGCAGTCCGATCCGAAGGCCAACAACTCATGAACGAGGAGGGCGAGACTACCTCCCACTTGATGGGCATGTTCTACCGTACCCTACGAATCTGTGATAATGGCATCAAACCGGTCTACGTCTTCGACGGTGCCCCGCCAAAGCTCAAGTCGGGCGAGCTCGCGCGGCGATACCAGCGGAAGCAAGAGGCCAACGAGGGCCTCGAGGAGGCCAAGGAGACGGGCACGGCAGAGGACGTGGAGAAGTTCTCGCGAAGGACGGTCCGCGTGACAAAGGAGCACAACGCCGAGTGCCAGCGCCTGCTCAAGCTCATGGGCGTCCCGTACCTGATCGCCCCCACCGAGGCAGAGGCACAATGTGCGGTTCTGGCGCGCGCAGGCAAGGTCTACGCCGCGGCCAGTGAGGACATGGACACCCTCTGCTTCAACACCCCGATCCTGCTGCGCCACCTCACGTTCAGCGAGCAACGCAAGGAGCCCATCCAGGAGATTCACCTGGACAAGGTCCTGGATGGACTGAACATGGACCGCAAACAGGTATGAAGCAGCCATAGCCCGCCCCGCCCTCCCTCCCCCCCTCCCAAAAAAAAATATGAAGCATGTACTTGATTACTTACGGTGCCTGCATCCAGTTCGTCGACCTCTGTATCCTCCTCGGCTGCGACTACCTCGACCCCATCCCCAAGGTCGGACCGAACACGGCACTGAAGCTGATCCGTGAGCACGGAAGCCTCGAGAAGATCGTCGAGTTCATCAAGAACGACCCGAAGGGAAAGTACACCCTCCCCGACGACTGGCCGTACCTGGACGCACGCGATCTCTTCTTTGAGCCCGACGTGCGGTCGGCGGACGACCCGCTCTGCGACTTCAAGTGGGAGAAGCCGGACGTGGACGGCCTGGTGCAGTTCCTGGTCAACGAGAAGGGCTTCTCGGAGGACCGTGTCCGGTCCGGCGCGAGCAGGCTGGAGAAGGACCTCAAGAGCTCGCAGCAGAGCCGGCTGGAGGGGTTCTTCAAGCCGGTGCCCAAGACGGCAGAGGAGCAAAAGGCCCACAAGCGGAAGCTGGAGGAGAAGAACGAGGAGAAGAGGAAGAAGCTCAAGGAGGAGAAGAAGGAGAAGGCCAAGGCCAAGGCGAAGCCCCGTGGCACCGCTTAAGTCGGGGAATCGCAGGTGCCGAGGCGGGCACATGTGTGTTGTCCTGAGCCGTATGTCACGGGCATTTACCACGAGCCAGTTGCTTCTTTGCCAGTTTTCTTTTTTGTTTGTTTATTCGTTTTCTACTGATACCGAGGGATACTTCCTTGAAGAACAGGGGACTGGGGACTGGCGTTGCTACCGGAGTTTATTATCGGAAAAGGGCATTGGGAGGCATCTCGAGCCGATGCGTTGAGACGCGGCAGACATGGCCAGGAGAAAATCAGAGCAAGTTGAAGTCTGAATCATCAGGAGCTGCAAAACCAAACCATCATGGCAGCAAACATGGCCTCCCTCGGACGCCCGAAAGCCGCCTGTATGAAGCCCGTCCTAACTCCAAACGACCTGTCAGGCCGGGCAACATTGCAGCACTGCAACATTAGAACTGGCTCCGGTCGGAAATTCAGAGTCTGGGGCAGTGGCTAGTGGGAGGGTAGTGGGTCCCACAATCGCGGTGCTGAGCCTCGGCTCTTACCCGTTTCGGCCCCAGGCGAGCCCAGGTCGCTGCGAATCAGCCCTCGTTCCATTGGCCGAGCAGGCCGAGTCCCCCAGGGGCTGTCAATGATGTCAGCCGGGACACGCTGGTCAGGCTTTTCACATGCCAGCTCCCAGGGCAGCGGATAGGCTTGCTGGGCTGGGCTGGCTGGATGGAGAAAAGGCAGAAAGGCACATGACTCTGTCTAAAATGTCTAAAATCTGAGAGCTGCATTGGTGCAACACACCAACCCCAGCCCGGCCTGCCGCCGCTACTGTGGTAGAAGGGAGACATACCCAGGTACCTGGGCATGTATTTCCTTGTCCAAGGCTTCCCCAGAATTGCCCCACGGGCACCGAACTGGCTGACTGGTCTAGCAGCTTCATTAGCAGCGATGGGATTTCTGGGGGTGGGGGTGGTGGGCACAGGCGTCCAGGGTTTGTCCTCGTGGCCCGTCTTCTCTGACGCTGGCGCTGCGCTGCATTTCGCATCCCTCCCATTCCGAGCATGTGATTGCTTTGCCCTTCGTGCCATAGCCGACACTGTGGCCGCTCCTTTTTAACACAACTCCCGGCCTGTTGTTCATTCTTCCCTCCCAAATTCCACACCTTCGGTAATCGCCATCGAGTGATTCGTCCCTGTCCATCCTCCTATCCTCGCTTTGCTGTAGCACCGCCCTCCTTTCCAAGACAACATGTCAAAGACGTTCAGCGCCAACGACGTCGCGTCGCATAAGACGCCCGACTCCCTATGGATCATTGTCGACGAGGACGTCTATGACCTGACAAAGTTCCAAGATGACCACCCAGGTAAGACCCACCAGTGATCAGCCTCCAGCCCATTCCCGGCGCATCGGCTGCACTCTTCCAAAACCGCCCGCCCTCTGACAACGATCCACAGGCGGCAAGAAGATCCTCCAAAGAGTAGCCGGAAAGGATGCCTCCAAACAGTTCTGGAAGTACCACAACGAGGGTATCCTGAAGAAGTACAAAGGGCAACTGCAGGTCGGCAGCCTCGACACCAAGCCAAAGGTAGAGGCCAAGCCTGCAGCAGAGCCAATGCCCGTTGCTGCTCCCAAGTCAGCCCCCGCAAAGAAGCCAGTCGCCCCCAAGGGCGAGGAGGAGGCCGAGGCCCTGGAGCCATTCGGCGAGCAGATTCCCTTTTCCGACCCAAGTTGGTACCAAGGAGTCAGTATCCCCTCCCTGCTGTAGGCCCCCGTCCTGGTCACCGCTGACGTTTGGATTCTTGCAGTTCCACTCCCCCTTCTTCAACGAGACCCACGCCGCTCTCCGAGCCGAGGTCCGCGAATGGGTCGAGAACGAGATCGAGCCCAACGTCACCGAGTGGGACGAGAAGAAGGAGGTTCCTCCCGAGATCTACAAGGAGATGGGCCGCCGGGGTTACCTGGCTGGCCTGCTCGGAACGGCCTTCCAGAGCGACTACACCGATAACAAGATCAAGTCGGTGGCCCCAGAGCAGTGGGACCTCTTCCACGAGATGCTCATCACCGACGAGCTCTCGCGCGCCGGCTCCGGTGGCTTCGTCTGGAACGTCATCGGCGGTTTCGGCATCGGCTGCCCGCCGCTGGTCAAGTTTGGCAAGAAGGCCCTCAAGGACCGCATCCTGCCTGGCATCCTGAACGGTGACAAGCGCATCTGCCTGGCCATCACGGAGCCAGATGCAGGCAGTGATGTCGCCAACCTGACCTGCGAGGCCAAGCTGAGCGAGGACGGCAAGCACTACATTGTCAACGGCGAGAAGAAGTGGATCACAAACGGTATCTGGTCTGACTATTTCACGACTGCCGTTCGGACGGGCGGTCCCGGCATGAACGGCGTCTCTCTCCTGCTCATCGAGAGGGAGGCTGGAGGTGTCTCGACGAGGAGGATGGACTGCCAGGGTGTGTGGTCGTCCGGAACCACCTACATCACGTTCGAGGATGTCAAGGTGCCAGTTGAGAACCTCCTCGGCAAGGAGAACCAGGGCTTCAGAGGTACGCCATACAAAACCCCCCCGGCCCCACGTGCCGCAACCAGCTAACAGCAGCCCCCCCCCCCAGTCATCATGACCAACTTCAACCACGAGCGGATCGGCATCATCATCCAGTGCCTGCGCTTCTCGCGGGTGTGCTTTGAGGAGTCGGTCAAGTACGCCAACAAGCGCAAGACGTTCGGCAAGAAGCTGATGGAGCACCCCGTCATCCGCCTCAAGCTGGCCCACATGGCCCGCCAGATCGAGGCCTCGTACAACTGGCTCGAGAACCTCATCTACCAGTGCGAGAAGATGGGCGAGACCGAGGCCATGCTGCGCCTGGGCGGGCCCATCGCCGGCCTCAAGGCGCAGGCCACCGTCACCTTTGAGTTCTGCGCCCGCGAGGCCTCGCAGATCTTTGGCGGGCTCTCGTACTCCCGCGGCGGCCAGGGCGGCAAGGTCGAGAGGCTTTACCGTGATGTGAGGGCCTATGCCATTCCTGGAGGCTCGGAAGAGATCATGTAAGTGTCATTCTTCTCTCCCTCTTGACCCACCCCCCCCCTCGACACTGGAGTAGGTGGCTAACACTCAGAAGGCTTGATCTGTCCATGCGGCAGTCGATGAGAGTTGCTAAGATGCTGGGAGGCATGAAGCTGTAGACGGTCGGCCCATTGTGGGGTGTGGCGGGCACCGAGCTATGTGACATATGTATCGAAATATTTGAAACTAGACCAAGAAGCTTTATTTCAACGTTAGCGTCTCTCTCGTCCAGTGTTCTGGCTGCTGGTGGGCAGTTTTATCTGTGAAGAACCCTGGCCTCCTTTTCTCCCTGGTAAGTGTCAAATCAAGTCGAGCGCAATTCTTCCGTTTGGACTTGATAGTTTCGGGCTTTGCTTGGGTGTCTCCTGTACGGCCACCGCACTTATTTTCCAACCTCTTGTAAGACATCACCCCTAGAGAGCCCTCTAAAAATAAGGTTTATAGAATAAGCTTTTGTAGATTGACTAGTCACAGGCGGGCACTAGAGGCTCTACTTAGACATTACAACTTTCCGAAGATGGAGTAGTGTTGTAGTAATAACACAAGTCAAGACGAATGCTCCGCGCCCTTGGTCTCCTCGTTTCAGTGCATGGCCTTCGTCTTCAGGCTCCCACCTATTTCGTACGTAATAATCTATATGCCCTTTTGAAGTACTTCCTGTGTTCTTCTCTAGTGAGCTCACGCGCGTGGTGGGCAGCAAAGGGCCTGGGCCGGCAAAGGTCGACCTCGAGTTTGATGATTTATGCCGAACTGTGGCGGTCACCACCGCCATGCACGTCACACTGCTATAGTCTTAATTTGGCAAGCTCAGGTCTGCGAAAATACCAACAAGTGCGCAAAGTGGCCGCGTTCTCATGAAGCCGATGACTTCATGCGCCACCCGCCTGCCGCCAACAGCGGCCCATGGCGGAGACCACTCCTGCAACCACGTCGCCGTCCCACGGGCCACATGCAGCTTATTATTATACTGCCGTGGCTGTTGGACGGATCAGGGCGACCCCAATTTTAGCACATCTTCAACCACAAGGCGTTGTTTCAGGTCCCGATCCGTGAGGCTCCCGCTGCACGGCGGGATCCTACCGTTGCAGGCCCCTTCCTCCCACGCACATCAGCTGTATCAAAATTGGCTTGCCTGCTTGCTTACGCTCTCTCAGCCGGCCGATTTTAGCAGCAACCAACTGGCCTGACCTATGGAATAGGTCTAGAATGAACATTAAATATCGAGCCCCGCTTATTTTCTTGATGTCTTGACTGCGACTGTTTCTGGCATCTCATTCCACATGTCGACATAGAGACACATTCAGGGTTCTTTTGTTTTGATTTTTTTTCTTCTTCTTTTCTTCCCCCCCCCCCTTCTCGGTTCCACACTGTCGGCGAAGCTTTGATCGTCACATCACAATTAAAGAACTCCAAGATGGCCCACTCCGACCTCTCAGCTCAAGGGAGCTTATCGCCCAGCCGAGTCATGGACAAGTCTCCGATGCCCATCACGCCACCCGCTGGATACATCCCTGAGCGCCCGTGCTCGACCATCCCGGATAATGACTCTCCACCGGGGAGCCCCCCGAAGGACAGCTTCAGCCGACAGAACCCGTTTGGGCTATTTCAGCAGCAGCAGCAGCACCAGCACCAATCGCCCGAGGACGACGAGATGAACACCCGGGGCGGCGGGAGGAATGGTGGGATCTGCGAGGTTCTCCTGGCGGCGTGTTGCTGTTTCGCGCTCTGTGAGATCTGTTGCTGATGATGGCGCCTGGCTCCTGCTCTTGCTCCACCTTCGAATGTGCCCCGGGCGTCGAGGAACCGAGATGGCACTGGGTAGGGCGGGTAAAATCCTTCATTTGAGGGCTGGACGGCGTAAAAGGAAAGCGGTCTCGCTTACGGGTTGGAAACGGCGTTGGGGGCTGGCCAGGGACAGGGGCTGGATGAATGGTTTGCCGGAGAGTCATGAGCCTGGGGGAGCGATTGAGAACGCTAGATCGTGAAGCTTATTCTGAGATCTCTACGAGAGATCTCCCCTGCCGAAACTCAAAGATGTTGTTTCGCCTGAGTCGAGTCAGTCAGTTCCAACGACGTCAGCTTGCCAAGCGTGCACGGGGGATGTGGTGACAGATGTTCGATTTCGACAGCTATTCTTATTTACAAAAATATATACACAGCTGAAATGGGAATATTGACAAGTGAAGTACTGCCGGGATTGTAGTCCGGCCCCCCCTGGGGCCCTTCTTCATGTGCAACACCAGGTTCCAAGAGTCGCAGCATCTACAGGTCGTCAATGAGGGGGCTCAGGCCCTGGGCAGTGCCAATCTTGTCCTCAAAGTACAGCTTGAGCCTCTCGACCCTGGGGCGGTCCATCATGAAGTCGAAAAAGGTCCTGGGGTTGGTGCCGTTCATGTGCCAGAGGTCAGGGTAGGGGATGGTGTCCGGGACGGCGACGTCCTGGCGCACGCTCCAGCCGGTGGCCTGGTGCTCGGGCGACAGGATCCAGTTGAAGAGAAGCTTGGCCGACTCGGGGTGGGGCGCGCCCTTGAGGATGGCGCCCGTCTGCGCCCAGGACACGAACTGGCCCTCCTCCGGGAACGCGACCACGGTCGTGCTCGTGTTGCTGGGCTTGTAGGGCGAGGCGTACGAGGTGAAGGTCGCGGCCTCGGTGGCGTTCTTGGTGTTCAGGATGGTGCTGGGCGTGGCGGTGCCGCGGACCCATCGGGGGTTCTGCTCCAGGAGCTTGTCGAACCAGGCCTCGCCGTACTGTGACAGGCTGTATATGTGTGTTAGTTTGTGACAGTCTCATATTGTTTCACACGTGGAGGCTTACATCAGGTAGAACTGGTACAGCACCGCGTCGTCGTCGTTGGGGTATGTGAGGACCAGCTTGTCCTTCAGGCCCTCCTGGAGGAAGTCAGGGTACTCGTTGATGGTGATGCCGGGCAGCTTGGCGCTGTTGTAGTTGATTCCCCACTGGATAAAGAACAGGCCGTACCACGAAGCATCGGTCGACCGGAAGGCTGGGTGGATCTGGTCGAAGCCCACGGGGGCATAGTTGAGAAGATCGCCCTGCGACGACCAACGGGGGAAGTCGTGGAGGGTCTGGAGGAAAGTGGCATCGACGTAGACGTTGCCCGAGTCCAGCTGCTGGTCAATCTTGCCGTCGTGGTACTTGGAGACGTCGACGGTGATGTTCAGGGTCATGCCGGGGAAAGCGGCCTCGAAAGCCGTCTTCAGGGAGTTCTGCTGGTTCTTCTCGTCACCACCGGCCCAGACGGTGACGGTGCCGCCCTCGGCGAGCGCGGCCTTGTAGATCTCATCGATGGAACGGTCCTCAATGACTGGTGCCGTGTTGAACGAGAGCAGGTTGTCGGCCAGGGCCCCAGTGGCCAAGGCGAGAGCCAGGATCTGCGAGAAGAACATTTTGTCAAAAGAATGAACACAGCAAGAGAAGAGCTGTCTGAATTATTGCAATGGATCCAAAGATGACTGAGCACACGGTCACTCGTTTCTCAAGCCGGGCCAGGAAAACCTCGTTACTTATATTCTGCTATGCAGTACTACTTCCAGGTTTCGAAACAACTCATCTATCTAGACGGGAGTTCCAACCGTCCAGCCCCCTTGCTGCCCGCATCCTTCAGTGGACCTGGAATAGCATCGCCTCGCCTCGCGGGCGTCGCGATGGAGCACACCTCCACAGGGGTAACAACCTTGGAATCGTTGTCCAGTGGCCTCGCCACCGAAAGTCGCTTTTGCTGGAAAGTTCGCCGAAGCGTGACCTGGTGGGTCCAGCCAGTCAATGGCAAAAGATACAACCTCAATCGACTGTTGTTCCCCCTGCGGAGGTGTACAAGGGCGATCGTCATCACTCAGCATTGGTCACGTTTCCATTACATTGCACGAGCGGAAGACACAAGGTGGGTCCTGAATTGACTGATTGATAAGCTTAAGTCGCATAGGCTTTCAGCTTGTCAGGCTTGTGTGGCATTCTGTTTTGGGCGATCTTCCCGGATGATACCTTATCCACGCCAACCAGGATCCCAACCGATCATCCCCTAAGCCTCAAGTCCTCAATCTCGCGTCTCCACCTCATCAAGGCTGTACTCCGTTCATCGGTTGTTGGCCCGGTGGGTAAAAGATGAATTTCATGACTCGGGCAGGTTTGAAATACGCGGTGAATCCCCCTTTCATGTTCGTCTGAAGTCGATCTAAACCTGTTTCTATCGAGCGGTTACGCGTACACGGCGGACAGGGAGTGCTGCGGCCGGTCCCATGCACCGGTCCCAGGCAAATGGGCCGAATATACTAGTGTATATGGGACGACGTCTGCCACTGCGTAGCGCAAGGCCTTGTTGGTCCACTCTCACATGGGCATGGCTGCTAGTGTGTCTGGGTTGCCAAGTTTGTGGGGTGATCGCCCAGCCCGCTTGGGCTGCTTGGTGAATCCACGGCATAACGAATTCAGAAAATTTCCACGGAATGGCGTGGAATCCTCTCACTCTGAATACTATTTGTAGCAAAGGCCCGTTCGCTGCCCAGGTGCAAAACAACGGTGGCCTGGGGTCATCCTAGCCCCTTGTTTATCTGCCGGAGACCAGTTGACATGGGCCCAGCAAAGTGTCATCTGATGAGATCAACAACTTCAGGCTTTGGTAGGGCTGAGTGGCAATCGCGTCCATTATACTTGTCCAGCACCTTGGAGGGCCCAATCGATATGAAAGAGAGCAAGGGGGCAAACTGCCGATGCGGCTTGACGTAGGGCGCGAGCATCTCTACCTCTTACGTGCTGACCTCTTTTTCCCAAGGTCAGCACTCAAACCCAAGATTGGCCATGCAAACACGATCAATGTGTAGAAAATACACCTGATGGCCGCTGTACCCCTGTGCAATTTCCCGTTTGTATCACGTCACCAGCATCTGGCTGCGGTTCAGGAGAAAGTTCGAGTCGCGGCACCCTACCAACAGTACCGGTAGTCCCAGCTACCCTCGACAACAGCTGGTGAATGTGGATCGTACCTTCTTCCAGGAAACTGACATCCGCACAGCTGTGCCGCTCTCTACCAAGTTAGGGCGTTCGGCAAATTTCCGGACGGTTGTAGCGGCATAGAAGCCGCACCCAGCGAGTTACAATTGGCGAGGGCGGCACAGTTGAGCAAAGGTCTAGAGCCCATCCGATGGGGCAAGATCTTCCGAGATCACAGAACTTGAAGGATCTGGACATGATGAGTGAGTGGGTTAGGAATATTCAGGGGCCAGAACGGACCCATTGTCAGGTACAGGGTGGGAGAGCTAATCTTAGGTCCAACGCTGCCGTACTGCACATGCATCAACCGACGGTGACACCAGTTGACAGATGCCATTTTCGGGAACAACCGCAGGGTATTATTGGGAGATCACTGCCTATCAAAGACACTGAGAGAAACATTCCCCAATTGCCAGCTGAGCAAGCTCCCTTCACGCGACCTCTCCTTGCGGACAAAATCCAAGGCAGCTCGCCAAGTTCGCTATAGCATTGTGGCCCAGTTCCTTTCAACAACGATCGCGTGACAATTTTGATCGAGATGCACATCTGATAAGCACTGCAGTTGAGGACAGGGCTCTTAAATCCTCGGGAGGGCCGGCACTATGATCCGCGTCCCTGCGGGTCTTTTCTGGATTCGTCTCCCGCGCGCTCGCATCAACAGGTCCTAGTCCTATTGACTGGGTACACATGATATTGCATGCCATGTGTGGCTGTGTGGGCCATTCCCTTCTCTATTCGCGCAGGCCAGCCGTGGCAGGAGTAGTCTTCATCCTCGGGTCCACCTTGTCTCATTCCTTTTCTTATCCAAGCAGAATGCTTGCATAACAAGGGCGATTGCCTGCTCCGCTTTTTATGTTGGCCACCTGGGCATCTGTCGTTGGCCAAGCTATCACGGTACTTGGTAAATGTTCAGGACTCCCTTTCAGCTGAGTGTTATTAGATTCCAGGTATGCTAACTGGTCTCGTTCTGTATTATACGTCCGAGGCCATCCGCGGCGTCTTCATACGGTGGTAAGCGCTCAAGACCACTGTCTTCTTGATTGCCAGGTATCGAGAGGCAGGAGGCATGTCGAAGCGCTTGTAATCGCTAATGTGGAGGTTGCTATCAACGACGCCGGGGAGGATAGTGACCACATGTGTGCGCTCACGCCGAATGGCGCAATCTCCAACTGCAGTGTTTGTGACAGCGTCTTAAGCGCAGCCTTCGATGCGGCATACCCTAGGTAGGTTACCATTGGTGGGCGTTTAGTTAAGCACCGACTAATTAGAGAAATAATGTTGTGAGAATACTTACAGAACCAGGGCGGACTGACCTCAGAGGCTGAGCATCTCACGTTCAGATTCTCGAGAGCCTGGATTATACGTAAAGGGCCCCGTAGTTTAACATCAGATGCCTCGGTAGCCTATATGCTACATTAATGTCAACATCTATTACGGGCAGGAAATAGCCCACGCTGGCGTTGTTGACGAGCACATCTAACCCGCGGCCAGACTCCTTTAGTTATCACTGCACGTGTGATCGATGTTGCATCTGTGACATCAAGGGTCACAATCGTGACGTTCTCGAGGCATTTCATCAGAGCAGCGGGGACTTTACAAGTGCCGGAGCAGCTCCGATACCTTCGGCTGAACAGCCTGCGACCAAGATGGATTTTGATGTCGACATGTTGTTTGGACCTGAAGTGCGCTGACTGCAGTCGATGCCATGGCCGCAGCGCGCGTAACTCGAGCAGAAGCTCAGTGACTGAGGAGCTGGATTCTGGGGACTCGAGAGAACCCAGACACTTTCTTAGGCAGGAGAGCCCTTCCTGATGATGAGTGCATCCCGATTTCTGTTGATGAACATGGCTGCTTGCATTATCAGGCCATCTCCGCACTTTCCGCCAGCGACTTGAAATAGCTCGTACACGGAGCATAGCCCGACTCTTGGGGCGGCAACCGATGCACCCGTTGGAACAGAATGTAACCGCCTAATAATAGACTATTCGGGGATCGTACGAGCGAGGTGACTGCAAAGCCACGGCTGTGCCGGCAGCGAACCGGAGCGGCTCCACCTTCACGAAACTTCCCATTACCCAGGTAGGCCTTCTGATAGTCCAGCTTTACAAGCACTTGGCTTGCCAGAAGTGTCCAGGCTGAGCTTCAACATGATTCATCACCTCACTTGACGTGATTGGGAATTTCTATGCCTTTGACGTCGTTATTGTCGGCGGTGGAACCGCTGGTCTCGGCATTGCGTCACGAGCTGTCTGGAGACCCTGAGAGCCAAGTCCTCGTCCTCGGAGCTGCCCACGTGGCCAGGATCACTCACGGCTTCCGCCGCAGAAGGCGGTCTCGACCTCAGCTGCAAATAGCCTGTTACGGAGACACCCTTGGGCTTGGCACCTCAGCACGGTGTCTCAGTGAAATCGCACATCCTCTCCCCTTGACTCACAAACAATATATGAACTGATAAGAAGAATTCTGATTCCCTCGCACAATAGGAGTTCCTCCAAGGCCGAAGCATGAATTTCTCCCGGGGTAAGGTGCTCGGTGGATCTAGTGGTACAACTGCCCAGCTGGTCTCGTTTCTGATCCCCACTGCCGCCACGTAGACCTGGTTTCGCTTCTTTCCATATACGTCCGAAGCCACACACGGCACCTTCGTAAATTGTTGACCGCTCAAAGACCCAACATTTAAAAAGAGCCTATAGTACCAATAATAGGTAGTAGTTTTGTTTCTAATCCACAGACATATAAAATATATATAGTTTCACTTCTATTCCATATGCGTCCAAGGACATACATAGTGCCTTCATATAGTAGTAAGCACTTAAGACCTAGTGCTTAGAAAGAATATAATCTTAATAATAGTAGTTATAATACGATAGGAGACCACTCTATATAGTTTTACTTCTATTCACAATATAGTATGTCTGTGGGCACGTGGCCTCAGCCTCGTGCCGTACAGACAAGGCCAGGAGGCATCGCTCCCGACGGCGCCGCTAACTAGAAAGCCAGATGCCGATAACAGTAGTCAAGATATATTATGTCAACGATTTGTGCTGATAGATGAACAAGGGAATATGCACATAATGTTGCTGTACTTGATTTCCCTGGTGCCAGGACCCATTGGCCGATCAAGGTGCCGGGGGACTGGTGATCCCGGACGCTATCGACCCGGGCATGGATTTCCGCAGCTATGTAGGCAACTTTTTAGTTATTCCGGCTTAATAGAGCGACTCAAAGAATACAAATAGTCTCATGCAGTCAACGCTTACCCAATACCAAAAGTGGGTGAGCATACAAATCTTACGGTGTGTGAGGGGGTTGGGGTACAGTGGGTCGTACGTCGAGCGAGTTTCGCAGTGTGGCCCCCCAAAAAGGAAACCACTCGCCTTTGCGTGCACCGATGATCGGGAGACCTTTGGGAAGACGTGGCCCCGAGTTGAGAAATAATGTCGGTACGACGAAAAACACAAAAAACGCCCCAGCCCATATCATGCCAGATGGGTACTCCATGGTGCATTACAATCTTGGGAGCCTGGATATGTCTCAACACTTCGAATCAAGCAGTTTTTCTATTCCAGAATCTTATGTGGTAAAAACCGTTCTAATATAATTAACTAGGATTTGTAAGGAGATCTCAGAATTTACAGTAAGTAAGAGGAGGAGGCCTGTAAGCGAGCTGATAACTTCTGCGTACAAATATTAAATACAGTTCGTCAGCTGCGAATGATCTACCTCACAACCAGGGTGGCTATACACTACACTTAATATACTACATTACACTAAATATATATAAATAAGTATACTATATATACTATACTAAAGCTATTTTAAATTTTATTACACTCTATTAAAGAGCCTAGTGTGTGTAATATAATAGGTTTAAGTGTAAATATAGAGAATATCTCCCTTTCTCCCCCCTCTTCCCCCCTCCTCTCCTTTTATCCCCCTTCTTATTAATTAAGTACGGAGTATCTTATTAAAGATTAGATAAGATAAGATAAGATAAGGATTTTTCTTCTAGGGCTTTACCCTAGACCCCCTATTCCCTCTCCCCCCCCCCTTATTTATATTTTATCTACTATATTATATATACTTACACTAAAGCCCTCTACACTATACTATACTTACACTGAAGCTATTCCTAAGCCCACTATACTACATTAGAGAGCCCAGTGTATGTAGTGTAGTGTACGGCTACCCTGCTTACAACCAGAATAGGAGAGTTCCGAGCTTGAGGTTAGGAGACTTACCCAAAGGATATCACGCAACTCATCGTTCAGTTCTATAGTAGATGCAGAAGTTCTCGCAACTAGCGCTGACGCTTGAGGATTATCGTTTCTTCACACTCATCCGTACTTTCTTAGATATTTGCTCTTCAGGATCGTTCCCATACAATCTAGCACATTAACAAAAATAAGGATTATAGCTCTTCACGGATCGGGCGCGTCCGCCGCCATGCTTAAGGCTCAATTGGCACCATTGATCAGAGGCTTTAGCCCAGATTGTCAATTTATATTCCTTAACGGGGCCATACCCTGTGGAAGGGGACCTGGTATGCCTTCGCGCCTATACGTAAACATCTGTAGGTACCATGAGATCCAAATCAAAGATTCGGAGATCCTCCCCAATGCGGTACTTGCAGGGTCCGTCGGGAGCGACGCCTTCCAGCCTTGTCTGTGCGGTACGAGGCTCAGCCACGTGCCCACGTACTGTATTCTCTTTCCACTGTTATTGGCACTGTATCTCTTCAAACGCTGGGTCTTGAGCGTTTACCCTTGTATGAAGGCGCCACGTACATTTTACATGTATGGGGATTAAAAAACGAAACCACCCTTGTGTCGCCTGTGACGGGAGACAAGATCACCTCGCCGAGTACTTTGGCCCCGGAGCATTGGGCCCGAAACATGACGCACCCTGTTCTGTTCAGCCAGGCGTTTGAAAAGGATGTGCTTTTCAGAAACAGGAACCTCCAACGTCGACATGATCGTCGAAGTCGGCGCACATAGCACTCTGGAAGGCCCGATGCGACAAATCCTCAAGGCACGGGACACCGAGCTGCCCCACGTTTCATGTCTCAAGCGACCAGAGGACGGTGTTGATATGATGCAGCAGGTTGCTTGTGCCCTGATCGCCCGGGGCTACCCGGTCAACATCAAGGCTGTGAAATCACCTCGTGGGGAAGAAGGCCGGCTCGTTACGGACCTTGCGTCATACCCCTGAAGTCAAATAAAGCGTTGCTGGGTCGAACCTCGGATTAGCAGAGAACAGAGATACAAGAAGTTCCCACCTCACGAACAGCTTGGGTCGCCGGTAAATGGGGGCAACGCTCTCTCATACCAACCTGGAGGAACTTCATCCGCTTGTCCGAGATCGAGTGGTTGAAAGATCACCAGATCGATCGCTCGGTGGTTTTCCCTGGCGCTGGTTACATTGCTCTGGCACTCGAGGCTGTACGCCTTCTCACGGATCCCTCAGAAGCAACTATGCAAGGTAACAGGCTGCGGGACATCGACATCATGACCGCCATGGTCATTCCAGACCCCAGTTCGGGCCTGGAGATTCAGCTCAGTCTCCAGAGCTGAGAGCAAAAGAACCTGGACCACGACGGCCGGTCAGAGTTCAAGCTCTGCTCCTTGACGTCTGGTGGCTCTTGGATAGAGCACTGCAAGGCATTTGTCACTGCCGACGGACGACAGGCCGAACGCCAGGTCTGCTTAATTGACTCGCAAGGCGGAGTCACCTCGGGAGGCCACTTACCTCCGTGGGAGCGCGGGAGACGCCCCTGCAACCAAGGTTGACATCGAAGCTCTGTTTTCGGGGCTGCGGGACCGAGGCATCTACCACGGGCCCGAGTTCCAGAATCTGATCGACAGCCGCACGGCTGGCCAGAGGGCCATCACCAACTTTGCCGTGTCAGACAATGCGTGCCCTTCACACCTAGCTACCGCCACCCCACAAAACATCCACGCTCAGCTCAGGCTCTGCAAGTTGACAAGCTCAAAGTACGCGCCCTTGGCCTGCATCAGCTCGTCGTAGGTCCCCGACTCGATGATCCTCCCCTGGTGGAAGACATGGATGGCGTCCGCCTCCTTGATGGTGCTCACGCGGTGGGCGACGGCGATCGTGGTACACCCCTTCATGGCGGCGTCCAGCGCGGCCTGCACGACCTTCTCGGACTCGGTATCGAGGGCGGACGTGGCCTCGTCCAGCAGGAGGACCTTGGGCCGGCGCAGCAGCGCCCGGGCGATCGCGAGGCGCTGCTTCTGGCCCCCCGACAGCATGCAGCCCTTGCTGCCAACAAGGGTGTCCATGCCGCCCGGCAGGCTAATAATGAAGTCGTGGATGTTGGCGTCCCTGCAGCAGCGCACGATCTCGTCCTCGGAGACGTCGAGCCGGTCGGTGCCGAGCAGGATGTTGTCGCGGATCGTGCCCTGGTACATTGTTGGCTCCTGGCTGACGAGGGCTAGGTGGGAGCGGTACTCGTTGATGTTGAGCGACGAGATCTCGTTGCCATCGACGAAGATCCCACCGGTGGTGGGGTCGTAGAATCTCTCCAGCAGGGCAATCGCGGTGGACTTGCCACATCCGCTGGCCCCGACGAAGGCGACGTACTGCCCTGGCTTGACTGTGAGGTTGAGACCTCGGAGGACGGGCTGGTCTGGTCGTGTCGAGTATCTGAAGTGCACATTCTTGAACTCGATGTGGCCTTCTACGCTCGGGACACTGGCGCCGTCGTCGCTCCAGTTGTCAATCTCGGGCTTCCTGTCAAAAAGAGCTTTCAGGGTGGCAGCGGCATTCCGAGCCTTCGCCATGTCCGGTGCGTAGGCCAGTACGGTGCCGGCAGACTCTGCTCCAAAGATGACTGCGATGAAGCACAAGAAGAATTGGAACCTAGAAATTACAAGTTAGCTTCGAATTCGCGACACATGGCAAGAGTATCTCATCCACTCACATGGTGTACTCTCCCCTGCTAAACAAGCCGCCTCCATACCAGAAGCCGAGCGCCATGCCAAGATATTGAAGAGACTGAGACGCGGCGTAGAGCAAGGACGACTTCAGGATCGACGTGACCAGGTGGCGACTCTGCCCAGCAAGCTTCTCGCGGTAGTGGCTCAACACGTCATCCTCGCGGGTCAGGGAGGCCACAGTCCGAATGGCCGAGGTTGCCTCACAAGCGTAGCTCGCAGACTGTTGGTGGACCTTCTCCCTCTGCTTTTGGAATCTGACCAGCATGGCCAGGCGCAAGTACCCGCTGGCAAGGAGGAGTGGAATCACAGATATGCACACCAGACTCAGCCTCCACCCCACGGCCAGCCCGATGGCCGAGCTGGCAACCAGGGTGGTGGTGAGCAAGAGGAGCGTCATGAGGGTGGTCCCCGATATCCCGGCCAGGTAGCTGGTCTCCGTCGACAGGAAAGACGTGAGGGCGCCCGTGGACCGCTTGTCGAAATAAGCAACGTCCTGCCTCAGGATGTGTCTAAAGGCCAGGTCGCGGACGCGGTGAGTGAGCCGCTCGGCGCAGTACGAGAGCGCGACGCCCTGGGCGATGAGGGCAATGAGCTGCACAAAGGCGAGCATCAGAAACATCAGGGACCAAAATTTGGCTCGGCTGCGGATTTCCTCGTGCTCCGAGAGAGGGAGCGAAAGGGCCGTGATGGACTTGGCGAGGAAGACGGCCTGTGTTGGGTTGCCCCCACCGGTAATCACAGACAGCGAGATTCCAAAGACCATGGCCTTCCACTCCCGCCTGTTCAAGCTGGCAATAAACTTCAGCAGTTCGAACAAGGTGTAGTTGTCACCGTCGTGATCCTCTCCCTTCGCGCATTCCAGCCTCGAAGGTGTCCCATTTGTCGGTGTCTTGTCAAGCTGAAGGTCTCCAGGTCTCTGTCCATGCGCTTCCTTGCTCGAGATACTTGCATTCTTGGAGAACTCGGGATCGGAGAAGCCACCCTCCTCCCGCGTGATGATATCTTCGTCTTCACTCCTAGAAGCTTGGATGCTGGCAACACGCTGAGCCTCGACCAGGTTGTAGTAAGCCCCCTCCTTCGCGAAAAGTTCGTCATGGGTGCCCTGCTCTACGATGCGTCCTTTGGACATGACCACAATGTTGTCGGCATGCCTGATGGTAGACAGTCGGTGAGCGATAATCACGGTCGTTCGTCCCTGGGCAGCTTTGTTGAGCGCTGCTTGAACAACCCCCTCACTCTTGATGTCTAGGGCAGATGTGGCTTCGTCGAGGAGCAAGATTCTGGGATCGCTGACAATCGCCCTTGCAATGGCAATGCGTTGTTTCTGACCTCCAGAGAGAAGAAAGCCTCGTTCCCCAATGTTGGTCTCGTAGCCTTCAGGGAGGTTGGTAATGAACTCGTGGGCCTAAATGTTGCTTCGTCAAATGATCTGTGCGGATAGTATTTTGTGAGGGAGGCCTGTTTCCAGTAGCTACACTTACGTTCGCAGTCTTGGCAGCAAACTCAACCAGCTCGCGGACTGTCTTTTCATACTCGTGTTCCTGGGCTGTTCCAATGAGGCCATGCTTGATGTTGTCGTAGATAGAAGTGGCGAACAAGACAGGCTCCTGACTGACTAGTGATATCTGTCGTCGTAGCCAGGCTAGATTCAGGTCTTTGACCTTGTGATCGTCGATGTAGACATCTCCGCCGACTGGGTCGTAGAAACGCTCAACAAGACCGACGATGGTGCTTTTGCCCGAACCGGAAGCACCGACAAGCGCGGTTGACTTGCCAGCAGGGATCATTAGATTCACATCATCCATCACCACAACATCGGGCCGGGAGGGATAGATGTGTCTGATGTTCCTGAGCTCCACGTTGCCTCGGACTACATCCAGCTTGATGCCGTCGGTCGATTCAGGGTTGAGAGGAGATGCACGGTCGATTACTGCGTAGATCTTGTTTGCCGCTGCGACAGCTGAGGTGATGGCTTCAAGGTTCGGTGCGACGTTTCCAAGAGCAAAGGCACCGAGCATGATGGCCATCTGAATTGTAAGGATTTGGGATAAGCCGATGGATCACGTCAGTCATTCGTGTTCGAAACGGATCGAGCGACTGCCCCCCGCCCCAGACGGCAGTGCAGTCCACCATTTGCTAGACCTACAGGAAGAGAAACCCTATCATGGAGCTGGTGGTGGACTTGAGCTTAAACCCTGCCTTCTCTGCCTTGACTAGGTATGAGTCGTACTGTCGAGCAAGCTTGTCCTGGGTGTGGAAGGCGGTTGTGTTCCGGATGGAGCTGATGACTTCTTCTGCGACTGTCCCGCCTTGGGCGAAATGCGCAATGTACACCTTGCTGAGCTTGCCAATGAAGGTGCCAACGGCGGCCATTGTGACCACGATGGCCACTATGGTAGTAGAAACGATGAGCGCGAGCTTCCAGTATCGTATGTAGCTGATGACGAAGGCAGCCAGGAATGTGGAAACGGCTGTCAGAGTCAATCCGACCTTTTCTGAGATGCCTTTCTGAACCAGGTTGGTATCTGCTGTGATGCGCGTGGTGATCTCACCGGAACCGAGTTCGTCGAAGAATGCGATGTTCTGTCGAAGGATGGCGGCCAGAAACTGCTCTCTGATCTTGGACGAGATGTCTTCGCCTGCATACAGGAAGCCGGTTGTGGCTACGTACACCATAATGAACTCGCCGATGGCGAGGTAGACAAAGTAGAGAGAGAACCTGGCAGTCTCGTGGGCGAATTCACTCTGAGACGTGCGGCCAAGGGTGAAGTTCTGGAAGGTACCTGCGAGGCCACCAAACAGCACCGTCATCATGGGCACGAGGATGCCAGCGATGACTGCTGCCACACTGGCAACGGCCAAGATGGCCTTGTCTTTGCTTGTTGCATAGCGGTACAGGGTGATGTAAGTGATCTTGACGGCGGGGACGTCTAGCTGTCTCTTGAGGATTTGCTTCTCGTGGTCAGGTAGATGCTTGAATGGATCCTCGACCTCGACAACTTGCGGAGTGGAACCACCCTTCGTTTCCACTGTAGGTTGGGACGGGTTCGCGTCTTGGCGAGGGGCTTGGCTGACAGCTTGGCCGGGAGCTTGGTTGGGAGCTTGGCTGGGCTCGTGCTGACCACCTGGCTGCATCGAGGCCTCTTTCTCCTGGTAGGGTGAAGGATCGAGCTGCATGCTCCCCGTCGTGTCTGAGTTCACCATGTTGTCTTGAGTGCTTACCACCGTATGAAGGCGCCATGTATGTCCTCGGACGTATACCTAGGTACGGAATAGAAGCGAAACCACACACAGAAGAGCAGAGGTGAGGTGAGAAACCAGTGGAATGTGGAATGTGGCTCAATGGCAGAGGCACAGAGACTCGACTCCATGTTAGTTGCCTGATTGATTGTCGCGTTTGCTGCAGCTTCTGCGTGTGTTTACTGGCTGCCTGCCTGCAGTTGGTTGCCGCAGCGGGCCGTGGTCCGTGTACTGGTAACGCGTTGTGTTGGTTCGGATGTTTCCTAATTGATCCATCTGAGGTGTGCCGCTCAACTCCGGCTAGCCTACAGCGACACTGCATAAATAAAACACAATGAAGATCATATCGAGTGCTCGGTTCGGTCAGAAGGGAAAGTGTATTCACGTATCATTGCATTGTCAATTATCCCCAATTTACAAGGGGCCGTTGCAGTGTTCCTTGCATGCCAAAGTGCCCTTGGCTGCTGCTCATGCTTGAGAACGTGTGGAAGGATGAGAGGGAGAAAAAGAGTCGAAAGGGCTTCGCTGGCTGTCTGTAGGCAGGATTGGGGCGCGTGACCGGTGGAAGCAATCCACACGTTGCGACTGAAATGAAATTATTTGCTGCATGTTAGATTAGCCGTGCCTGAGAAGTTCCAAGTTGGCTCTAAACTTGGACAGGGCACAAGGAGACGGTGCGTCTGCCCAAGGGTTCTCAAGGCTTTCAAAGAGTCTTGAGACTGAGACCTGTCATACTGAGGTCAAGAACTCGGACAGATTCCGAGATCAGGTGGATATCATGGCAGACCAACAGAGATGCAGCCACGGACGGAAGTCGGTACATATGTAATCCTTCAGTACTGGCCGGCCGAGTCATTTCCCAAGGTTTGCAGTCATATTGCAGGGCCCCTGTATTCGTCAAACGGTGGGCTTGACGCTGCAGCGTGGAGGCGCAAGTTGGCGTATATAGCTGACAATTTGTTTCTATCAATTGATAGCACGGAGTACTCCGTATAGTAGTATATGTACAGTCGCGGGGACTTGGCCCGGGGCTCCACAAGATGCGGCCCCATGGGGAGTGCATTCCGGATTCCACTTTCGAAATCCTACAATACGTAGCGAAGACCCAAAACAGGAGGAAGCCTACGTGGGAAGTTCTCGTGCGTCCTCATTCCAAAATTTGGTCTCCGCACCCAATGTATGAGGATTGCATGTGCCGAGTACAAGTATGTGTCTGGATGTTGGTACCTGACGCCAACGAGAACATCAGCACACCAACACTGTCCCCACACTCCATAATGGATATCACTAGGTACTTGTAATACTCTACATCGTAGTATGCACAATTTGCACTCAATCGGCATCCCCATCAGTACTAGGCTACTCCTTGGCATCGAACATGCTAGCCAGTATCAACCGGCGGCCCTGTTCCCCCTCCCAGCCCTGCCGGCCGTGCTCGGCAACGAGGTTATCGTACACAAGCAGGTCTCCCCGCTCCCATTGGTGCACCACGCGAAGCTCATCAGTGATAGCCGCCAGCAGAGCCAGGTGATGGTCCGCGATAGGGCTGCCGTTGCCGGAAAGCTGCTGCATGGTAGTACCACGTTCCTTGGTAAGCCCTTTGCTGTTGGTCTCAAGCTGTCCGCTCCGCTGGAACTGTCGGTTTTTCCAGCAGGCGGCTAGGTCAGTGAAGAAGCTCGGCAGCCTGGTGCTGGTCTGAATGCGGATCCCCGGGAGGCGGTGCGTGACGACTACTTAAGTAAATCTTCCTCCTCGGACGTGCGGCACAAGGCTGAGGCAACGTGCCCGCAGATTTATTGTATTCTACCCGCACTGTTACTAGCTTTGTGTTTTTTTGTAAAAGAAAATGCTGCGTCTTGAGCATTTACCACTGTATGAAGGCGCCACCTACGTTTTATATGCATGGGCATTAGAAACGAAACCACTTTCGCAGGAGACCAGCCATGGTGTCTACCTGGCGGGCCTCTAGGAGTTCACTGAGCTTTAGAATAGAGGTTAGGGAAACGTGCACATTCATAAGTGGTTTCGTTCTTGACCCGTACACCTCTGAATGCTTACGGAGCCTTTATACAGTGGTAAAGGCTCATAGACACAGCGCTTTTCTAATAACCTTTGAACAAAGAAACTACCAAGGCAGTTTCAATTCTTAATCATCATACTCCATCGGCACACCCGCGAGAGAAGGCATCAACAGGGCGCGCACGGAGAGACCCAGCCTTTCATGTTCAATGCTGCCACCTCAGGTTCGCAGAATGCGAGGTTCAGGTGGATGGTGATCCTGAGGGGTGAATGGGAAAATGTGGAGCAGTATTGGCGAATGGTATAGTTGTGACGAGACAATGGTGGACGGCCAGGGGAGTAAACAACGTGGCTCCCGGGCTGCCAGAACTTTTTCGCATTCCGGCGTTCCTGTCTCTAATCTGCGAGGACTTGCACATATGCAGTGTTGACTGGCCAAGACAGTCAATACCTAGGTAGGTACTTACTGTGCGTGGATGGCGACAGGCGACTTGAATTACTAGTCGAGCCAATATCAAAGTATACTAAATGGGAGACACCTTGCTTCCCGAATGTAATGACTTAGGAGTCTGTGGGGCTTGGTTGTCTCGCATTGGCCAATCCCATTGTGTGCTGCTGTTTGAGAGCCAGTCATGTCGAAGTGCATGTCCATGTCAGCAGAAATTGCTGTGGTTTGACTTCAGATTCGGTCAATGCGGGATCCTCCCCTTTCCAGCCAGTACAGCCCAATGTGCCCTCTCAGTATTCCGTAATCTAAGCCGATGCCCAATCTGCCGCGCTCACGAGCCGGCCCGTCTCAAGACTTTCCCGTTCCGCAACTAGGTCGACGGGTTCGTCTCAGCGTTTCAAGCCAGCTCCGGTATTATTGGCGTTTGTCTCATAGTGGGGCGAGTCCACGTCATGTAACCGGGAGGACGTTAATGTAGGGGGGAAATAGGCAATCGACCTCGTGAGGCAAGAGACCAGCCCGTAGATGAGGAACAAGCTCAGAGTTGGGGTTGGCCATTGCCATTGCCATTGGCCTATTAGTGTTTGCTGATAAAACTCTGCCAACGTTTCATGCCACTGATATTAGTCGACGATACCCGGCGGCACCACGCCTGCTAACGGCGACCCACATTGTTCTGGTTAAGATACGATAATTATGCAAGCCGAACCCCCGGCGCCGGAGGCTAGGGCCGAGTTTATAACGCCTTGGCTCGTGTCGACCCGGCTTGACCGCGAAACACTCACCGCATCCAATGCCGAATCTTTCAACTGAATACAACGGCCAGTCGCAACGGCCAGTCGCTTCAGCAGCAGCCCCAATTGCGCGGCTCAGTCATCGGCCGCCATCCATTGAGAGCGGGTCAATGCATGCGGCAACCAAACAGGCTCACCACGCAGTGGCATGCTGCGGAAGTCAGAGTCTCTCGAAAGGTATACTTGGTACACAGTCTTGAAGGATCCGGGCCACGACGACGACATTGGAAGAGCAAAGACGTGCCATTGGAACGGGAAACCCGTGCCAGGAGTACATTAAACCACCCCTGAAAACCCCCGGACGTCAACTGGTGGTGAACTCACACGACCACTATGGGATGCGAGGTGCCCTGCGGCGATTGCAGCAACGACTGCAGCGTGGCCGACATCGAGGACTATGAGAAGGAGCTGGCGGACCTCCGGAAGAGGACCAAGGAGGTAGAGGCGAGGCTGGCCAGGCTCAACGCAAAGAAGCCCGGCGGCGCACCCAAGCCCAAGCTGCGGTCGTCCAACTGGTTCAGCCGCAAGGACGACCTGACCATCAGCGCGCTCTACGTCGAGCGCTACCTCAACTCGGGCATCACGAGGGAGGAGCTGGTGTCCGGGAGGCCCATCATCGGCATCGCGCAGTCCGGCAGCGACATCGCCCCGTGCAACCGGCACCACCTCGAGCTGGCCAAGCGCGTGCGCGAGGGAATCCGCTCGGCCGGCGGGGTCGCCTTCGAGTTCCCCATGCACCCCATCCAGGAATCCACCCGGCGGCCCACGGCGACCCTCGACCGCAACCTTGCGTACCTGGGGCTGGTGGAGCTCATGCACGCCTACCCCTTCGACGGCGTCGTCATGCTCACAGGCTGTGACAAGACCACCCCGGCCTGCCTCATGGCCGCCGCCACTGTCAACATCCCGACCATCTGCCTCAATGTCGGGCCCATGCTGAACGGCTGGGTCAACGGCCAGAGGGTCGGCTCCGGCTCTGTCGTGTGGCAGGCTCGTGAGCTGCACGCCGCCGGATATATTGCGGACGACGAGGTTGCGGACTTTGTCGCGAGCGGGACCCCTTCGCCCGGGCATTGCAACACCATGGGAACAGGTGAGTCTTTTTGGTCCACAGCGTCCTCTGCGGCTGGCTTTCGAGGATCGCTGACTGGAGATGCTCGGATAATAAGCTTCCACCATGAATGCCCTCGCTGAAGCCCTGGGAATGGCCCTGCCCGGGTCAGCAGCCATCCCGGCGCCGTACCGAGAGCGGTCCCAGGTGGCATACAAGACAGGCACCCGCATCGTTGAGATGGTCCATGAGGACATGAAGCCATGCGATATTAGTGAGTCGTTATGCTCTGACGCCCCCCCTCTTATTATCACACGACCACCCCAACCCCCTTACAGCCACCATAGTTATATAGTACTGATTGCTACGTTATCAGTGACACGACAGGCCTTTGAGAATGCCATTGTCGTGAACACCGCCATCGGCGGCAGCACCAACGCCCCTATCCACCTCTGCGCCGTAGCCAAGCATGCAGGAGTGCCCTTGGACCTCGACGACTGGGACCGCCTCGGCTTCACGGTCCCGCTGCTGCTGAACATGCAGCCGGCAGGGGAGATGCTCAGCGAGGACTACTACCGCGCCGGGGGCCTCCCTGCCATCCTGGCCGAGCTCCTCGAGGCCGGCAGGCTGCCGCACCCGGACGCCCTCACGTGCAGCGGCAAGAGCACGGACAAGAACGCCCGCGGCAAGCTGACGTGGGACCGGCGCACGATCCGGCCCTTTTCCGACCCGCTCAGGGACAACGCCGGGTTCCTCCACCTGAGGGGCACCCTCTTCGACTCGGCCATCATGAAGACGTCGGTCATCTCGCCCGAGTTCCGGGCCGAGTTCCTCGAGGACCCGGGCGACCCCAACGCCTTCGAGAGCCGCGTCGCCGTCTTCGACGGCCCGGAGGACTACCACGCCCGGCTCGAGGCCGCCGCCGACGCGGGCAGCATCGACCGCCACACCGTCCTCGTCATGCGCGGCGTCGGGCCGCTGGGCTACCCGGGAGCCGCCGAGGTGGTCAACATGCGCGCGCCGTCGCGCCTGCTCAGGCAGGGCGTCAAGGACCTGCCGTGCATCGGCGACGGGAGGCAGAGCGGCACCTCGGCCGCGCCGTCCATCCTCAACGCCACCCCCGAGGCGGCCGACGGCGGCAACCTGGCGCTCCTGCGGGACGGCGACCGCGTCAGGGTCGACCTCGGCGCGCGGAGGGTCGACATCATGCTGCCCGCGGCGGAGCTGCAGGCGCGGCGCAGGGAGCTCGAGGCCCGCGGCGGGTACCACGGGCCCCCGAGCCAGACGCCATGGCAGGATATATTCCGGCGTGAGGTCGGCGGCCTGAGCGAGGGCATGGTTCTCAAGCGTGCTGTCCAGTTCCAGCGTGTGGCGCAGTCGGACCCCCCCAGGGATAACCACTGAGTTAATGAGCACATCATGGTGTGATGTTCAAGTTGTTTTGGGAGTGCGGACTGCCCAGGTGTATGTGGTCTTTCAATCTTAGAGAAAAGAATTAGCGACTAGACAATGTTTATAGACACGCTTGTGGAGTTGGTCGATTCCAATATATTACGCTTCCTCACTTTTCGTTTTGTGGAATCCATGTACTCTGTTGATAAACACAAAGACACAGTCTTGCTTTCATCCACATTGGACGGATTCTTGTTGGACCTTGCCCGCGTAAGACCTTGAGGTCTGTAAGTGTACTCATTCTTGGGGGTATTTGTTGTTAAATAGTCTGGTTTTGTTTCTGTTCCGAATGCATCGCTAAGGTGTACTTAACGCTCCCTTAACACAGCCCTGGAGTGGTAAACGCTCATAGACCCAGCTTCTCATACCATTGTTCTTGGCATTATAATATGGAGTCTTTTCACATCCACGACCGTGAATCCTCCAGAGCTCTCGAGATACTGTTATCAGCTCCATCAGCAGCCTGCTGGCTTTCTTCCGATCACACTCGTCCTCGACGTTACTGGGGCGAGACAGAGTCTTTGATGTGCAGCAGAGTGCAGGACTGCAACCAGAAACGTGATGCCCCACGTCTGTTCACCCGTTTTCATCGCATGTTCCTGAACTTCTGGGCCCAAGCGGCCCTACGGATGAGCATGCCCCTCCTCAAGGCCAGGAAGTAGAAAGCAGCACCGAATACGGCGCCGCCAAGGTGGGCGGCGTAGCCGGTGTATGAGCCCATCCAGTTGACGTGTTTCTGGCCCGACTTCTTCTCCTGGTACAGACGGTACATGTCGTAGCCGACGAAGCCAGCCACCACGGCCCAGTACGGGATCTCGACGGGGATCGGGAAGACCATCATCTGGGTTTGTTTTTGTCAGTAGACGTCCCGCCCACTACTTGGTACTCGGGCCGCCATAAAAGAAAGAAAGAAGGAATAAATACTCACCGGCCACCTGGGCTGGGCAAGCATGGTAGCCACCATGATACCCTCAACCATGCCCGAGGCGCCCAGCCCGCGCGACTCGGGCAGTCCGGCCTCTGCGGACTTCTGGTAGTCGTACAGCGACCCGAGTGACCCGCACACAGCCGAGCCGAGGCCGAGAACAGCCAGGCGGGCGGGGCCCAGACCTACGGCGGCGGAGAGACCCAGCGAGGCGGTGCTGTCTGTTTTTTTTTAAATCGAGTGGTGGTGTGGTCAGCATCTGCGCAGGTGTTGTGTCTGGCCATATGCAAGACTATCACTCACGAAGCACGAGCATGTTGATGGCCAGGTGCGCCGTGTCGTAGTGGCTGAAGGCCGAGGTGATGAGGGTCCACCACCGGCCGTCGGCCATGTTCCTGCGGGAGAGGGTGTAGTTCTCGTTCATGTGCCTGACGTGCCTCGCCTGTGCCAGGTGGTAGGCATGGGAGTCGCGGCCCTGTTTCTGGGCCTCGGCGTCGGCGAAGACATGCCACTTGCCCCAGATGAAGATGTTTGCGCCGATGGTGCCCCAGAGAAGGCCCTTGCCTAGCTTCGAGGCGGCCATGTTCTTGTTGACTCTGCTTGTGTTCAGAATGCTAGGATAGATACGGTCAGGATGCGGAGAGGGAGCCCGACGCGATGATGGAGTTCAAGCAGCCTGGCTGCGCAGGTAGGTGGAGATTATTTTGAGTGTTGGTCCTCACCCCTGCATCATTCTGATTAAGTACCTAGGTACCTAGGGCCACCCACAGTGCAGCCACAGTGCAGCCCCACATTCTACCCTGTCTCGCGCACGGCCCACGACCTGCAGACAGCGAAGCAACACAAGAGCTGACACTGTTATCATTTCTCATTACCCAGCCTTGCCAGCCCATCATCCCTTGCTCTGACCCGACCCTCGAAACGCCCCCCGCCCGTGTCTTGTTGGCCTTGAGGCATCTGGCATCTCAGCTGCACGTCACCACAGTCATCAACACGACGTCAGAGGTCGGCGTCGCAGCCGCCTCGGGCTCAACATCGCATGCCTCATCGTCACCGCCCGCCTCGGTGGGCGTCGCCGGCGCAGCAGTGGCAACAGGCGCAGCAGGGGCAGCAGGGGCAGCAGGGGCAGCAGGTGCAGCGGGTGCACCAGCAGCAGCGCCACCGCCCATGATGGCATTCCACGCATCGGCCGCCGACTGGTCCTGCTTGGCCGCCACGGCCGCCGAGCTCGCCTGGGCGCATGACTGCTGCGTGCCCGACGGCGCGTTGCAAGGGCTCCCCAGGCGCTGGCAGATGAACCCCGCGATCACGGCGATGTTGAGCGCCGACCCGTGGTTGAAGTCCTGCTGGTTGGCCGCGATGAAGGCGTTGGTGTTGCGCCCGTCCAGCCCGGCCTCGAACAGGATCTCGGCGTTGGAGCACGAGCCCAGGTCAAGCCCCGCCCGCTTGCGCTGCTGCTGCGCCGGCCGGACCCGGACGTCCCGCGTGTGCTGCCGCTTCTTCAGGTTGTTGGCCGCGTGGCACTCCTGGTTCTGCTGGTCGCACTGCTGCACCCCGCCTGCCAGCTGGCCCGAGTTGGCCGCCCTCGCGCACGCGTTGTGCTGCACGTCGCACGACCGCCCCAGCGCCGCCCCCGACCCCACGAAGGTATCGCCGTTGACCGAGAAGGGCCGGTCGCCCGCGGACGACACCACCGGTGGAGGTGCGCCGCCGAGGGTGCCCGTGAACGCCTGCACGTTGGTTCCTGGTCGCCGGGGGTTAGCATGTGCAGGGGGCGAGGGGCGAGGGGCGTGTTGGGGCAGGGTATGGACTAGGTTGCTCACCAGACACGGAGGCTGTCTGCACGCTTGCGGCCGAGGACGCCAGTGTCGACATCATGGACACGGCGTTGGTGGCCAGCACCGTCGTGGTGGTGGTCGTGCACGACGAGGTGGGAGCCGGCGGGGCAACATCGCACCCGTCGTCGTTGGCGGCCGGGGCAGCCGAGGCCAGAGCCAGGTAGGCGGCGAACAGTGCGGTGATGTATGTCTTCATTTTTTGGATGGTGCTGCTGTTTAAGCTTAAAGGTTATCTTGAGGTAGGTATGGTGGTGGTGCTGAGTGCGGTCAATGCCGAGAATAGAGTATTAAAATCAGATGATCCGTAAAGAATGGAAAGAGTTCACAGAACTCTGCAGTAAAGAATGACTGGATGGCAGCTGGGCCGGGAAGCGAACAGACGGGATGACAGTGGTGGTGGTTAGACTTGAGGCTGTCAAGAAGGAGACAGAAACAAGAGAGAGAGAGGGAGATCAGCACAGGCCTATATATAACAAGGCGACTCACGACTTGGGACGAAGCCGATCCTGGCTGATCATGAGCGATCATAGTTCGTGCAGCATATGGCACTACTACACCACCTCGTCGTCGATCATGACCCTGGAAATATGAGACGTGATGACTCCGTGTTCTGGCCCTGGACAGAATCACTCTGGCCAGCCCCTCACCACACACAGGCGCCTTCTCAGACGTCGCTTGCACAGCCCCGGGTGAGGTTCTCGTCATGCTGCCTGACACGGGGGCGCCGCACCGTCAGGGTCAGCCCTGTCGAGATCTGTCAGGCAGATTCCCTCCCGCAAGCCGACTACCAAGATGGACGACATTCCTCGCCCGACCAATTCCTTCCAAGGTTCCCGGCCGGGGAAAGCTGGCGATTGGATGGCGTCTGCAGCCGACGTGTGATGAGGATTTGCATCAAGGGGCTGGCCACGGGCAGATAAAGGCAGAGTTTTCCGTCCAATGTGACCGCCCTGGAAAGCTTATCACCGCAAGCATGCCCGCCTGGGTGCCGTCGAAGGAGGTGAGACGAAGAGAGCCGCAGATCTGGGTTTCAGCCGCATCGCGAGCCCTACGACCACCCCGAATAAGCCTAGCCCCCTCGCCAGGCAAGGGTTGCTTGTTGCTGCCGCCCGGAGCCCTGGTCTTTTACACGGCTGCAGGGGCTCTCCAGCATGCTGGGAGCTTTTCTCCGGTGAATGGCGGCACCCTTGCTGATTCCGGGCGCCCACGGTTCCGAGAGCGCCTTGCGCCTCTCATCATCTGCACACCAGGAGAATTGCTGCTCTCTATTCCTACCCATCATGGCTTAATTCTTGTCGTCAGCTCAGAAGTTGCTGGTTTATTCCCCTACAAACTGATCCAAGGACCACATAGAAATCGGCCAGTGGAACAATATGGCCATGAACTCGGTTGATGGTCTCAGTTCCAAGCAACTGCCCCTCTGCTTGGAACCCGGTGGACCCGTGGTCGCTGTCAAAAAAGCTTGGCTACGAGCCTAAATCCGCTCTACCAATACCTAGGTACTCAGCGTGAATATTCCGCTGCACACTGGGAAAATCTACCACTTTTTGTTCCCTTACATCCATGGACCTCAGGTAGCTTCGTCTCCGACATTTGGCACCATGTTCGATGCAGTCTTCACATGTGCAGACTGTCTGTCGTATTGTCTACTCGACTGCAACACTGGGTGTCATTCTCGACCCTCATAGTTTAAAACCAGACTCTGTATTGTAAAACTAAATCGCAAAGAAAAACTTTTCACCTGTCTCACTTCCACATCCCTAGCGAACACGACCTTTGAAGGTGATGTAAAGAAGTAGGGCAAGTCGTAACTAAAATGAAAGACCATCCTGGAAACGATACCCAGGTCAACAAGAGAGCCTCAGACGTTGGATGGTAGTGATGCCACTGACTAGCCCGTGTAGTTGCCGAACGGAATGTCACGGCAGTAGCCATTCCCTGCCTCTTCGCCGTTGATGATATTGAAGTGGTACTGCAGACACCCATAGTCAATACTGCCGCCACGGCCGCCGTTGTTGCAGTCATTCCACGTAGACTTGACCAGATGGGCGCAGGATACTTTGTACCCGGGTTCGTCGATCCTCATGGTGCCTTCGGGCATGGTACAGCCGCTCTTCCACAATATCTTGACGTTATACGAGAGCCAGTATTTGTTCTTTGCTAGAACGCCCACCCCCCTAAAGTCGGGCCCGGCGACCACTTCCTTGATATCCCTATTCTGGCACATACCGTCTGCCATCGAGGCCATGACGCCTTCGTAAACCTCGTTGTTCTTGCAATTCTTCTGTATGTTGTAGCACGCCAGGTTTGATGGGGACGGGGCCCTCTTTTCTAACGGGTTGGGCAACGGGGTGCTGGTGCGAGTGCCGGTGACGCTGGTGGAGAAGGTGCTGGAGACATTGGTGCTGGCTCCGGTGATGTCGGCATCGGCGACTGTTGTGCTGAGGGCGGATGCCGTGGAGAATACGGCAAGTAGCCCAACCAGCTGTTGACCAAATGAGATGTGCATGGCTGCTTGGTTTCTTGGGTGTAGGACGACGTGGTCGGCTTCAAATAGTGGGAGGGACACTGCGGCCTGCACAAGCTGTTGGTGGATGGTTTCTCGCTTGGTGCGAAGGTAATCTTGCGGCCAAAAGAGCTCGATAGTCGTTGATACGTGAGGTGTGAAGGAGGTGCAAAGGAGAAAATAATACCAGAGATCGGGTGGAGTCAAATCTGTCAAATATAAGAGAACTCAGAGGCCAGTCGGAAACCGTCGAATTTGTGGCCTTGACTAGGGCGTAGACCATATCTCCCTAAGAAGGCGCGGTCCACAACCAAGCTTCTCATCTGTTTGACAGCTCGGGCACTAAATTGACATCTTCCAATGTGATTTGCCTTGGTCTCGAGGTCGTGAACTAGGACTGTGACTGACAGATGTCATCGAGACAGCTTGGGACTGTCAGTGCGCTAGTGTGAGCACCGATTCCTCAGGATACCTATAGAGCATACATGTGACTTGGTTGAGCTAATGTAACGTGGTGAGCTCATTGACGCGTTAATTTTAGACCTCATTTGACAGATGAAGCGGGTAGTTCGTCGGGCGACCTGGCGCTTAGCCTGTTCCTAACATTGAACATTTGAACACTACCAACTATTTGTTGGTCCTAAGGTCATTTGTCAAGAACAAGTGCGTACTGGATTCTATCACGGCTTTCGGATACTTTTTATACGGGGGTGGGGAGGTGGGTGTGTGGGGATTCATAAGCCTATCTGCCGCATCGCCTTTTCTTCTTGGGTGAAGCGCAAAGTTGACTGGGACAGATCATGTATGCTTTCACCATAGCACAGAGCCACATTACTTAAGTAGAAAAACAAAATTGGCAATGGGGATACCCGGGGCTGTCGCTTGTTTGACTGTTGTCTGGTTCCTCCACGAGATTCATTTTATCGAGAGTCTTCATCTGAGATGTCTTCCTGAGATAGACCATCCCGACGGAGATGTGTTGCACGAGCCCGTCTATGCCACGGGAGGTTGTGGGATAGATGCGGTCGCCGCGTAATGGACACCTCTATTACCGTAGTGATGCTAGTAGCCCTTGTGATTGCTTCCCTTCTCTCATTTGCTTTGCACTACATGCAAATTGCAAATGCGTGCTTGGTCTAATAATATTGAATCAACGGGAATTACCATCACGGGAACCATAGTCCGGTCTTGCATCAAATTTGGGCACAAACCGCATTTGCACTGTTATGTTCTATGAATGCTCGTATCTACTTCTCGAGCCCTGCTGGTACAAACTGTGAGAGATCAGGCAAGAATGGTGGGCGCGACAACCCAACCCGGTAGTCAAAATGCCTCAGAAACCCATAGTACTACTAGTACTCTTGTCCACATACCAAAGTATGCCAGCATTGTCAAGTACCCCTGACCTCGATCTCGACCGACTTCGCATTCCCGACTTGGAACAAGCCAGCTTCGTTCTCACCCGTGCCTGGCGCGTTAACGTCATCAAACGCAAAGGCATATGTTCCCACACTGCTGGGTGTCGCGACGTTGTGAATGATCCGGGCGTAGTGATTAGTCCGATTGGTCGTGTAGTACTTGTTCGCACCCATCTCAGAGCTGGGAGTCACGTCGCCGCCATCGAGCAGCAGTGTCGAGCGCGTGAAGGCTGCGCAGAGACGCGGCCACGTGCGTGACTGGAGGTCGTTGCCGTCTCCTGAGCTCGTAAAGGGCCCGCCGTTGCATCCAAGTATCTCCATGGTGGTCGGCTTGTTGTAGTTATACGTCTTCCCGTCGGGCTGGGCGCACGCCATGACGCTCCCGCCACACTTGCACGTCACGTTCTGGCCCCACTCTTCCTGCTGGGTGTTGATGGTGAGCTCGTCCGTAGAGTACCTCTTCCACACGTCGTCTACGTAAGGATCATAAAAGGTCTTGATGCTGTCGGCTGTGGTATCGTTGATGTATTTGGACGGCGCGATCGCTCGGACGGGTTTGCCGTTCTGGTCCTTGACGCACATGTTGCCCCAGTCGTCGCTGACGGCTGAGAGCTGGTCGCAGACCTTCTTCAGGGACCCAGCCGGCAGGCCAGGGTTGTAAATTTCGTTGCCGTCCGTTGTCGTGACCTTCAGCCCGAGGGCCAGGCTGAAAGAGTCGACGAATGAGAGGTCAGTGGCCAGCTGCCCGTCGTTGGACCATGTAAGCTCGGCGAGGCCCCAGGGGAAACCGTAGTTGGGATCGTTGGGATCCGAGGGCGAGGGCGTGAGCACGTTTCCTGATGGGTCTGCCATAAAGGTCATCTTCTTCGCACCGATATACACCCGACCCGACGAGAGGTTCTGTTTCAATGTAACCGTCTTGTCGGTGTTGGTCCCGATCTCGATCTCGAGCTGGTTGAGGACAGAGTCGATAACACCGGATTGTGTGGGATAGTACCCACGATCAGCACCGTTCTGGAACACGACTGCTTTGCCGTTGCTGGGGTCAATACCCGTAAGGTAGGCGTACATTGTATCGGAGGCATTATTGGCGATCTTGATCTCCAGTTTTGACTGGGCAGTCGTGTATACGGTGGCTACTGGGGACTGCCCACTGATGCTGCCGTGAGCTTGGCCAGGGGTCGAGGCGCCCCCGGCCGCGTTGTCTGCTGGGATAGCATGGGCGAATGATGGAGTGGCAATCGCCACAAAGAGGGCCGTGAGAAGCAGCGTATATAACATGTTCCCACGACGGTGCAGCAAGAAAATACAGTATGGGTGGGTGGAGGTAGTGATCGAAGCTTGCAAAACGTGCGATGTTTGCAGTTGAATGAAGTGGGTGGCTACATCTTTCGTGGCAGAAAGATGCAGAGGGCAGCGGACTTATTTATGTGTGCGCTCCATTCCATGTTGTCCCCATTCACCAGGACAAGACGTTTGTTCGCCGGTATGCAAACGCTTCTCAATCACACTCACCATCATGCCACGGCAAGGGTCTATCTCTCCTCAGTAACTGTAGGGGTGCTCCCTTGCGCCCCTCCGAGATAAGTCACTTCAATGCTGTGAGCTCAGGGTGAGTTTTTGTACGGCAAAGACCTGTTCACTCTTTTGAACGGAGACCATGGGTGAAGGGAATGTTCCGGAAGAATGGAAATCCGAGATCATATTATACACCGCATGGTATTCCAGTTGGTGGTTCGTTTCTGATCCCGATACATATGAAACATATGGGGCGCCTTCATACAGTGGTAAACTCTCAAGAGACCCAATAACAGTGCAGAGAAAATACAATACGTGGGCACGTGGCCTCGCTTGGTGTTCAGAGTTCTATCGTCATGAGAAATCTACGTCTGAACCCGGAACTCATCCACCTACCTAAGTAGGTACTATACACTGTCGGGAGAGTTCTGTACCTAGGTACGTCAGAGCGAGCCAAACGACCAGCCGATGGTAATGGCAGTCGAAGTGTTTGGACCAGTTGACATGTAGAAAGGTAGGAGTCCGACGCTTTCAAACCCTAATACAACAAAAGGGTCCGCAAACTCACTTTTCGTTAATCTGTGCATGTTATTCAACACGGCCAGACCAGGTTCCTGCGGTACTGAAGAGAAGTCTACGACCTAGTTGTGTTATGCCGGTGCGAACAGGAAGCCTCAAGCAGCAAGATTGTTTGTCATCAGTCCGTAAATTGAAGAGGGCTCACTTCCCACCAGAGACGTGCAATTTCTTGCAGCTACCACAAACTTGCAATGACCGTCAAGATCGCAGCGTGACCTCCTATCTCTCCTCATTTTTAAGTCAGGCATGAGGTCGGAGATTCGAGCGGTTCAATGTCCTCTTCCTTCAGATTGTACTCTAGGAGACTATAAAGCTACGGGAGAACAATATTTTCCCAATGATTTAGACAAAAGTCTTCTTCGTTGCCGTTATGGCCAATTTGTTTTGATTGCACGAGCAAGTTCTATTGCAAGCTTCTGCTCAAGCGATAGCGCAGCACCTCATACAGACCGTTTCAAGTCATGGTTGGAAGCTTTTGTGCCCATGATACATTTAGCTGGCGAGGTGGATTTTGTTGGCGATCCAAATGCTTTACTTGCTCTGACACTGGCAGATACCTCACTTAGAACACGGCAAGAAATGGAAGCCGAGCAGAATGTAAGCATTTTCGCGTCAATTTTGAGCCGCTGCACTCACGACGTGTTCGTGAGCTTGAAAGGCCAGTGATCTGCGTGTCTGCAGGCTTTAAATTGCAAAATCTGGCTTGAGACGGGTCTGTGGCCGCGAGTGAGACACCTTTGATGAGCAGTCTACAACATTGAAAGCAGCAATCGCGCAGATTTGGACCATGAGCTGTTTATGAAGTGAACTTCGAAGCACAGACTATGAGGATATGCTCGGTCTTCGCAACTGGCCGAATCGAGCAGCCCGCGTGTAAGAAAGTAGGGATAAATTCTCTTAACTCAAGATCTGGAGGAGGAGCAATGAAGAACCCTTATTCATAGATAATTCTCGGCTAGATGTCGGCATCTAAATTCCCACTAGATATCCATAGAAATCAAGAGAAACAAATATGACTCGTTGATAGGGACTAATAGAGGCCGTTAGTAGTAGGCCATAGACGGAGAGGAAACCGTCCGAAATGGCGTATTTCTACGCCGCGGCACCAACGAGCACACCATGGCTGTCGACGGCCGAATTCAGTTCCAAGATGCCACGCTGGTTTTAATAAGTCACAGTGGCGTCTTTGCACCCAATAGCAAGACACGGGCTCTTAACATTTAATAAGGTTTGGGGGTTATCTGCGTCAAGGCTAAACCAGAAGGAGACGAAAAGCACACACCCCCTTGACCTCCAAATGCCTCGAAACGCTCTTCGGCTGATCTCCCATGTCTGCCGTGTTCTTGGCATCGGCCACTTTGGCATTCGGAAAGAAACACGCTCTGAACTCTCTTTGTATGGACCGAGGCGAAATGGCGGCAGCTGAAACGCCGAAATGACCTGATGGTTCCGACCTCCAGCGTAGACTGGGTGTGAAAAGTTGCGCATCTGATAATGAATACTCTTGCGGTTGTATATTCTCTCTTCCTGCGAGCCTTCCTCTGAGTGCACTCCTGTCTGGCTTGACCACCCCGTCACCACTCCCTTGACGGGACACCTCATCCACCCCCGCAGGACTCAGTAAACATGTATCCCCCGGAGCCATACAAGGCGAGAAAGAAGCGCCACGCGGGGCCGTCCCTGCCGCGCTCCCCCTTCTCCCCCTTCTCCGCCTTCGGCCGGGGCCGCCGGGCCCGCCTCGGCCGCAAAGACGTCGCCCTGACCCTGCTGGGCGTGCTCCTCGTGTACCTGGTCTACACGGCGTGGGGGCCGGGCTCGGCGCGGCGGGAGCCCGAGTCGGTCCGCCTGCAGCGGCTCATGAACGACGAGGCCTCGGCCCGCCGCGTCTGGGACGTCACGAGCAGCTTCGACTGGGGCGCCATCGACTTCAGGTACCCGCCGCCGAGCGACCCGGCCCCGCTGCCCACGGGGGCGGGGGCGGGGGCGGGGGCCAGGAAGAAGAAGAAGAAGCCCGGCGGCCTCCTCCCGCGCGTGCAGCACCGGTTCCCGCCCGAGACGGCGGCCGCCCGGGCGGTGCGCGAGGCCAGGCGGGACGAGGTCCGCGCCGTGTTCCAGAAGAGCTGGCGGAGCTACCGGCGCTTCGCTTGGATGCAGGACGCGCTGCTGCCCGTCTCGGGCGGGGGCCGTGACCAGTTCTCCGGGTGGTCGGCGACGCTGGTCGATGCGCTTGACACACTGTGGATCATGGGCATGAGGGAGGAGTTTGACGAGGCGGTTGACGCCGTGGCACGCAGTAAGCAGCCCCCCTCCCCCCTCCCCCCGGGAACGCACGGCTCCGGCTTTGAAGGGAGCATGAGATGCCTGCTATACGCTGTGGCCTGTCTCATTGCTTGCCTTTGAGCCTCTGTCGGGCTCAAGGTTTCGAGACTGGCTGAAAACAGAGGACCCCTCCTCCTCCTCCTCCTCCCCAGTGCCCCAATAGCTGACATGGAACTCGCAGTCGACTTCGGGCAGGCCACCAACCCGCGGGTCAACATGTTCGAGACAAACATCCGCTACCTGGGGGGCCTGATGGCAGCATACGACCTCAGCGGGCGCAGCGTGCTGCTGGCCAAGGCGGTGGAGCTGGGCGACATGCTCTTCGCGGGCTTCAACACGCGGTCCCGGATGCCCGTCGACTTCTTCGACATGGGCCAGAGCCAGTCCGGCAAGGGCCTCGAGGTCGAGGGCGGCGTCGTGGCGGCGTCGCCGGGGACCCTGCTGCTCGAGTTCACGCGCCTGACGCAGCTGACGGGCGACCCCAAGTACTACGGGGCCATCGCCCCCATCGCAGACCTGTTCCACGCCGGCCAGAACCAGACCAACATCCCGGGCATCTGGCCGCAGTGGGTCTCGATGAGCACGCCCGACGTCGTCTCGGGCTACTTCTTCTCCCTGGGCAGCGGCGCCGACTCGCTGTTCGAGTACACGGTCAAGATGCACGTGCTGCTGGGCGGCCACGAGCCCAAGTACGCCGCCATGTCGGCCGGGTGGATGGACGCCGGCAACGAGCACCTGCTCTTCCGGCCCATGCTGCCCGGCGCCGACGACGTCCTCCTCGCCGCCAACGCCAAGGCGCACCAGCGCGGCGGGCCCGTCGAGCGCGAGTCGGAGAGCGAGCACCTCGCCTGCTTCCTGGGCGGGGCGTACGCGCTGGGCGGGCGCGTCCTGGAGGGCCGCGAGGACCTGGTCGGCGTGGGCGCCCGGCTCGCGCACGGCTGCGCGTGGGCGTACCGCGTCATGCCCACGGGCATGATGCCGGAGCGCTTCGGCACGGTGCCGTGCGAGTCGCGCGACAGGTGCCCCTGGTCGCAGGCGCGGTGGGACGAGGAGTCGGCCGGGCGGCCCGACAGCGAGGACCACCTGCCCCTGGGCGTCGTGTCGGCCAAGGACAAGCGGTACATCCTGAGGCCCGAGGCCATCGAGAGCCTCTTTGTCCTCTGGCGCGTGACCGGCCGCCCCGAGTTCCAGGAGGCCGCCTGGGACATGTTCCGGGCCGTCGCGAACGGCACCGAGACCGAGTATGCCAACGCCGCGGTCATGGACGTCACCCGCGCCAACTACCCCCTCGAGAAGGAGGACTACATGGAGGTGAGTAGGCCGGCCCTGGCGCTGGCGTTGGTGTTTCCCGCCCCAGACGGGACCCTGTTGGCTAACCCATCCCCACGCAGAGCTTCTGGCTCGCCGAGACGCTCAAGTACTTTTACCTGGCCCTGTCACCTCCGGACCTGATCAGCCTCGACGACTTTGTGCTCAACACGGAGGCGCACCCCTTTAGGAGGCCGGCGTGAGCGCTGCTGTGTGCCAGAAAGATTCTTGGCTGCATTGACAGGTGTCCGGCGTCACAAGGTTGGGTTGGGATATTCTGATGCATCATGTCTTCGTTGTATAAGTTTGTTGTCAGGTCTCGCGTCTCGTATCGACATGATATGATATCCGCATGCTGCCAGACAGGTCCACATCTGTAGAAGTTCTATCGAGTCAGTGATCTGCTTTGATAAAGCCTGCTTCGAAAGGGGAAAAAAAGCCGTTTCTATCGATCATGGAAGCCAGAGACCTCTTCGTTCCCTGGAGATATGAAAGCACTTGCATGGTCAAGAGTCTATTAAAAGTAACAGCTGTGACGACCTCGTGCTTTCAATGTACATCCTGACTCATAATGTCGTGTAATCAGGTCAAAAGAATCGCTGCCGTCGTAAGAGCATGCCAACAACAACTCGCACTCCCATGCTGCGCCGTCCGTCTATATACAAATAGCCACCATGTAAATGTTGAACCTTCCAAAAAAGGATAAAAAATGCACTTCAATGCCATGTCGGCGGGAGTAAATCCAGTCTCCACCTGCACAGTTTCTAGTCTCAGCAGTGAGCGGGAGTGAGTCGCTTCATGCCCACTAGGCACCGCCTCCGGCAGCCGCCGCCCTCGCAGCCTCCACTTCCCGCTGCAGCGCGTCGAGGTCAGCCAGCATCGCCTGGATGCTCGGGTCCGTTGCAGCCGCGTCAGCCGTGGTCACGTCGTCGACCGTCTCGGTTTCCTCGGCCACGGGCGGGACGTTGCCGGCGAAGCTGTCCCCCGACGCCTTCCTCACGCCCTCCGTGCTCGCGCCTTTGGGTTCCGAGCCCTCCATGCTGCCGCGGCTGCTGCCTCTTTTCCTCGGGGGCGGAGGCGGTGGGAGACCGCCTTTCCGCGCCGGTACCTCGACCGAGCTGGACGAGGCTGGTCTGTTTGCCGAGGAGGCGGTACTCTTGCGAAGAGAAGGGTTCCGCTGTGGAGGCGGCGGCGGCGTCAGTTTGGACACGCCTGGGTGTTGTTGGGGCGTCAGAGATGTTGATGACCCCGTCGTTGCGCTGCTTGTATCGGTGGCAAGCTGGGTTGCGGCATATGTCGAGCCTGGTACATCACTGCTAGGGCTCAGTTGTCCGGCCGGGAAGGGGAAGGCCGAGGACTGCATGGTTGAAACAGGGCTGGAGACCGAAGGCGACGGACGGTGGCCCGCAGGCCTCCTCGGCGGGGGCGGGACCGGAGCCGCGGTGGACAGTCTTATGCTGGACGAGCGTGACCTAACAGAATCCATCGAGGAGCGAGACGGTGTGGGCGGTTCTTCAGGCAGCTCAGCTTGTGGTTTGCTCTCGGTCCTGGCGTGCGCGCCTCTGCGTGGGGGCGGCGCGGGCTTCCTCAGCGTCGATGTCGGGTTCTGGACGGGGGTGGAGGAAGAGTGCGACGTGTTCGGCGGCGTGGGTGGTCGCGGCGGCGGCACAACATCAGCTTCGGGGTCGATGTCGACCTCGGGCACCTTGCCTGCGGCTTCCTTGTCAAAGATGCTCTCCTTAGGATCATATTCGGATGGCGCTGGCGGTTCAGGAAGCGGCTTGTTAACATCCGTAGGGCTAAGAGAAGCCCTTCGGCCAGACGACGCGTCAGCCAATCCTCCAGAAGCACGGCGCTCTAATGCTTGCGACCGGTCCTGTGCGACCGGTCCGGCCCTGATGGACTTCCCGTGTCTTGTTGCAGGAGGAGGCGGCGGCAGCTTCTTGCGGGAGCCGGGTTGTTTGGGCGGGGGCGGGCTGATCAGTCCACGCTGTTCCTCGTCGCCTTCCGGCTCCGGCTCGGATATCTCGTGCGACGTCCGTGGCGACTCTAGCGAATGATTGTTGTTCTCGAAGATGGACTGCCGTGATACGGACGAGGCATCCGTCATGCTGCCCCCATCACCAGCCACACCTGTCGGGTGCAGGGTGGCCGGGCCCGAGGTGCCGGCAGGTCCGGGTGCAGGACCCTGGCCCGTCAGCAGCAGCTTCTTGAAGGCCTCAACATCCAGACCTTTCCCTGCCGGGGAGGCATGTTCTGCGGCACCAGACCCGCCGTCCCTTGCAGCCTGCTCCATGTCTTCGAGGGTCTTCTGGAAGGGGTTGGGAGGGGGGCCGCGGCCGGTGTACTGCTGTGGGAGCGGCTGCGGCTGCGGTGCCTGTACCCTGCCCATGGAGGCCAGTGCATCTTCGGGGAGAGGCGGCGCCTCGTTCTGGAAGGGATCTTCTGCCTCGCCATTGAGGGACGGGGAGCTGAGGCTGCTGCTGTCGTCGCCTTCTTCGCGGGGCGGGAGCGGGTACTTTGGGTACGAGCGTTCGGCGCTGGCGGACTCGGGACTCGAGGGTGGAGGGCTCTGGACCCTGACCTTCTTGACTGGCTTTTTCTTCTGGAAGGAGGTGGCGGGCGGGGGGGCATCGCTTTTTGGGAGCAAGGTCAGAGATCTAGCAAAGTCGTTGCCGCTGGGGCGTGGTGGTGCCTGAGGCCTCAGAGGGGCATTGTCTGCGTGTAATACGAAGGACGAGGCAGGCGGGGCAGCTCCAGCTCCAGCCTCAGGTTCGAGTTGAGCTTGAGCTCCGGCGGCCGAGGGGGCGGCAGTCCTGCGACGGAAGGGGTTGTGGGAGCCGAAGCCCGACTCAGAAGCCATGGCGGCCGGTGGTTTTTCAAGCTGGGAGTCGTGTCATGTCACGGAGATGTTGTAGCATCGTCGGAGGGTCAAGTACACAGTAGTGGTGGTGGTGCTGGTGCTGGTGAGGGCCGTGGGGGTCTTGTCTCTCTGGGGCGGATGGGACGGGATCGGATCAAGGCTGCCAAGCTTGGCTGCAGGTGGTGCACCGAGAAGGACTTAGGGTAAGCCTGCAGTGGTTGTTGTTGTTGTTGGGCTGGAGGGTGGATGGACGGACGGATGGGCGGACGGGCGGAGGGATCGATTAATTGATTGATGGATGGATTGCCTTGTCTGCAGGCAGGTTGTATATACAGGTTGTGCGATCAGTGTCGTGGCAAGTGGTGATGCTGTGTTATGGGGGGGTGTCGTGGGACTGTGCCGTCTTGTGCTTCGCTGCGAAGCCGAAGACGAGTGAGTGGTGAGTCGGCAGGTTGAGTGAGGTACGGAGTACCGTGTGTGGTATAGTCGCTGGTCAACGTTCCCCCATCGGTAACCGTCCCGTCCTATGGTCAGTCAGTCTCGTACCGCGGGGCAGGGGTGTGCGGAGAGCTAGCTACCTGGTATCCGTACCTGGGTACCTTGGTACCTGACTTATGGCACCCGCAGGCAAGATAAGAAGACCGTGCTTGCCTTATCGGCAGCTGCACTGGCATATGCTGCAACGACACTAGTAGGCGATCTTCAACCAGGTGCCAGGTTGGGCCCAGCCCGCCAGCCCGCCAGCCCAGCAGCCCAGCAGCCCACTCACCCCAGTCTCGTTGTCGGTGCAAGCTGCAGACGACCAAGTGAGTGAGTGAGTGGTGAGTGAGCTTGAGCTTCCTCCCCTTCCAAGCTTTGGCATTAGCAGTGACAAGAACTTGCTCTCGGCCTAAACTTCAATGTATGAAGCGCCACCCATACCCACCTGTCCGAGCAAGGGTGGCCTTCATTCCGTTTTTCTTGAACGCTGTCCCGAGGAGGAAGACTCGAGTGGTGAGTGAGCGAGTGTACTCCGTAGACTACTCCGTACTGCACCGGCCGGCCAGCAATCAGCCTCAAGTGGGTCAAAACGTCATGCCCAACGGGCAGGGTGCCCGCCTGCCCTGAGAAGGAACCATCCTCGCTCACTCCCGCCCGCCCGCCCGCCGCCCGTCGCCCACTCCGTTTCAATCATCAACGATACGTCTCGCTACCCACATGGAGGTGCGCCATCTCGGGAAGGTCTGAAACATGACGTGCAACAAGAAAGAGGACTTGCGTAGTACGGCGGTGGAGGGCAGCGCGCTCTTGACGGTGTTGATTTAACCCAGAAGCAGCAGGATGCAGGAACAGAAGTGCACTTTGACGAGCGAGTCCGGAATCTCCAGTCCGAAAATAGGCACGGCAACGGTTGGTTGATTGACGGTCCAAGTGCGTCGACGGGCAAACCTTTTCAAGAAGCCGTCGGCCGTCTGTGGGAAAACGGCATAGTTCTATCGTAATAAGTAGTGATAACGTGCACCGATTGATTGTTTCTCGCAATCCAGGCAGAAGACTTCCCACATTCACGAACATGTTCCAGGAACCAGGGCTAAGAAAACAAATCTGGCACGTGAGGCCTGCAGCGGAGCAAAGTAAACAAACCCAGCCCACCTCCCGCGCCGGCCTCCCCCCCCCCTGCACCACGCGTCGTGCCACGGCCTGCCTCTGGAAACTGGCCAAGACCCATCTCGCCCAACAAACCGGACACGCCACCCACACAATTCAACTCCCACACCAGCTTTGATCCAGCACCGCATCACGACAAGACCAGCAATTATGAAGTTTTCCGAATCTGCAATTCAAACACCAGCAGGACTCGTTGGTATAATTACAGATGCCCATCCCTTTAACAGCCCCATCCTCCCGTAACCGGCTGCTTTGCTAATAACACTATCGTCGTGCCTGGACCGTACCACCTCGGCCGCGCCGGAAGCGCAGTGGGCGCGACACGCACCTCGGCCCAACGAGCCGAGACAGGTCAAGGGCAGTCACCCCCTTCGTAAATAAATACACTCGTTGGTGGCCCGCGACCCCGGAATGATGTGCACACCTTCGCCGACCCAAGCAAGATACATTGAACGTAGACCCTTTGGTTGAACCCACAATCCTGTTTCCCCCCCCAAACGCCAATAGAACCGCCCTACACGCGTGGAACAATAAACTCAAAGTGCGCTGTCGATGATGGCCTGGAGCCCTCTCTCCATACCATCTTATGCCGAGGAGGCGGCGGCAGTGGAAGCAGCAGCCTTCTTGGGAGTCTTCTCCTTCTTGGCGGCCGCTGGCTTCTTGGCGGTGGCAGCCTTCTTGGCCGCTGGCTTGGTGGTGGACTTAGCGACACGGCCAGACTTGGTCTTGGTCAGGGCGGCCGGCTTCTCAGCGGCCGGGGCAGCAGCATCGGCCTTCTTCTTGGGCGCAGCCTTCTTGGGAGCGGCGGTGGAGGCGGCCTTCTTGGGTGCGGCCTTCTTGGTGGCGGTGGCACCCTCCTTCTTGGCAGCAGGCTTCTTGGCGGTGGCCTTCTTAGCAGGTTCCTTCTTCTCGGCAGCAGGCTTCTTCTCCTTGGGAGCAGACTCCTTCTTGACAGGGGCAGACTTCTTGGCAAGCTTGGTGCCACCAGATGCACCTAGAGGTATTGTTAGACTGTGTGATGATTGATGATAATAAAGAATGGGATGGCATGGTCATGGTCGAGTCGGGACCCAGGCACAGGAGGGGGAGGTGGTGAGGCATGAGCATCATGGGGGGCGAGTGCTTACCCTTGGGCTGGACGAAGACTCCCTTGTCGACACCGGCCTTGAGGGCACGGTTGAAGAGCGAGTCAAACATGGAGTCGGTCTGGGCCTGGATGTTATTGTTGGCCTTCACGTACTTCTTGAGGCTCTGTCGGCTATTGGGAGAGAAGAGTTAGCGTTGGTCTTGTCTCACACCGAGGCCGAGTCACGATGGCTTCATGCACCAAATGCGGGGCATGAAACACACGGGACCCGAGTTGGGGTAGGAGCCGGCTTACCTAGATCCATTGCGGTCCTTGAGCTGTAAGTTGGAAAGACGCGTTAGTGAGATGAAAACGAAGACACGGTAGAGCTGCCGTGGAGCTGTGGAGGCTGCCTCGGGTTGCTGTCGGGTGCACGTGGTGGTGCATCAACAGCAGGCGCGTGACAGCCGGCACGCACACACACACACAGGATGCGACGCGTGTTGCGCCGGAAAGGATGGGTTGGAGAGTCATACTTGAGTGATGGCCTCAGAAATCATGTCCTGTAGAGCGTTAGATGACAATGCACTTGAGAAACAGCCGGTGCAGAGGCGACAAACCTGGTAGGTAGGGTGGGAGGCAGGAGCCTTGGCCTTGGTGGCACCTTCGGTCTTCTTGGGAGGCATTTTGGATGATGTGGGTTTGGGACGGTTGTGTTGATGGCTGGGGTCGATAAACGGGATTGACGACGGGATGGACGGTGGCCGAATTGATGTTGTCTACGGGAGATGTGTGTGGAATGAATAGATGGAGAGAGAGAAAAAAGAAGAAGATCGGAGGAGGACGGGGCGGAAGGAGGGAGCGGTCATGGTGGGCGCCTGTGTTTATATACGAGAGCGGGGCGGACTGGTCGAGGATGCACAACTGGATTTGAATCAGTAAACCGCAATGCACGCACACGCCCACGCCCAGCCCACGCCTCCTGCTGCTCCTCCCTCCTGCTCCCTCCTATACTCTCTACTCTCCACCCTTTTTTTTCCCTTTTCCCCTTGGCCGCCCACCCCCACTAATACCTACCTACCGTAGATACCACCTACCCAAGACTAACTACCACAGTAGGCACCCGAACGGCTCGGGGACCTTGCGACCTGGCATCATCTGAGGCTTGGGGGCTCTGGGGCAGGAGCTGCCCCGGCCCAACCATCGATCATCCCCATCCACTCCACTCCACTTCATTCATCCATTCCCTTTCCCATCTCCTCTTTTCTGTCTTGCCACTCTGTTGTTCCCTCTGCTCTCGGCCGACCTCATAATCCTCCTGATGCCCCCCCCCCGAAACCTTACTTTGCCATCTGTCTGGCTGCATGTCAACCTTGTTGGCCGGGCTGTCTCGTCTCGTCTTGGCTTGTTCTGTGCCTCCCACCCCATACTTTACTTTTATTTCCCGACCTCGCCCGCCTCGGAACTCCCTGTCCTCCCATCTCTCGATCGATATTATGACCACCGTTGTCTATCACCGTGCACCGTCGAGCCTCCTGCTGTCCTCTTGCACCAGCCTCTCTGCCTGGGGCTGGCAATTTCTCCAGCTTGCTTGCATGTATGCGTGTAGCTCTCTACTCCGTACGTCCTCGCCGGCCCCCATCCAGACTCGCATCCCACTGCCGTGCAGCTGCGGCACGTGAGCTTGAGCTTGAGTTCTAGGTTGGAACTTGGGGGGGAGGGGCTGGTCTGGCCCGGCTGCACAGCCGAGCTGCCAGCTTATCGTGCATTTACATGTTCACGCACACGCACACACACACACCACCACCGCACCATCATCAGTGTTTCCTCTTATTCATCCCACGTGTGTGATGGAATCTCCACCAGGTGCTACACTGAGACAGGCGTGGCAGGGCGGGTGGGATTTCCATCTTGTCTGCCACCTTGAAATCTCCAGTATGGGCAATTCCCTGTGCTGTGCCGTGGTTTCAAATGCTCATTTCAGAGCTTGCTGAGGAAGGAAGGACCCTTGGGTTTGCTCCTCGATATGGCCCGAGTAACCCCAGCATGCCTGAAGTGTCAAGTGGCCAGGGTATAATAAGAGAATCAGAGCCAGGGGTCGTAAAAAATACGGGGGCCTGCTGGCTAAACTGCTGATTTCCTGGCCAGTCCGTTACTTGCACGGCGGGGCCCGCGCACGTTTTAGCAGAGGAAATGGGTCGAAAACCGGATCCCTGTCCGGGAGGGCCCCAGGCGCTATCCCCGATTGGGGGCGCCAGTTCGACCTCACGTCTCGCCTGTTGTACCCCCTCCTCTGCTCTCACAATCAGCCCGCTGCCATCGCCATGCCGTCCACGCTGCTCTCACGTCAATCACCTCGCGCCCCCCGATTTCCTCTTGCACCGTCCCGCCCTTCTCCCTCTTCTTCCATTCTCGTGCTTCTGCCACGCCCTTTTGCGTTATTGGCTCCTTTCCCATAAGCTTTTCTTTTAGCATTTCCCGTGCACTGGCGGCCGGTGCAGCTGGCCCCATGCCCGCCGTCTCCCAAGCCGCTGTCACAACCCCGGCCGAGGCTCGAGATGCCCAAGTCGGGCGGGCTCCCTTTTCCACCTCAGCCCGGCTGCGACCTGTTCGGTCGCATTCCCAATGGCGAGCCAACAACCCATGTCTTGTAGAGATATAATACAAATGCCCGATCAACTGGAACGTCAGATTTCTTTTGAGCACGGTTTCGACGTGATCCGTCTTGTCTGGATGCCCAATATAAGTGGGGCCACGGCATGTCACTTTTTTGTGTCCTGTCGCCAGGTCGCGTCTGGGCTGCATCGTGAAGCTATCCGCAAGTTCACGACCGATTTTCAACTTATCCGCCCCAGGCCACCACAACTCTGCTTTTTACTCAATTCATGCTCTGGGCTTGACCAGTGGATCAATTTAAAGGCCATGCCCATCTTTTTGCTTCATTTTCCGACGGTTGTGTCGCAATGCACGCCTTCTCGTCAAGTCGCGCTTCACCTCACGATCGCCCGTCCACGATGCAGCTTTGCCCTCTCCTTTCCAACGCCGGCCCCCAGCCCTGCGGACTTTCAAATGGCCTGAAAAGCTACTGGGTGCTCGAGTGAGCTCCTGCCTTCATTTCTATTCCTCATTTTAATTCATTTTGCATGTGATGCCGCAGCCATGGCTTGCACAGCATGGGCACGACGTGTTGTGGTCGGCAGCATGTTTACACGATTCGTCCTGCAGTTCAGCACAGCATCACGGACTGACAGACATTTCTCCAATATTCCATCCGAATGGCATTCTCGCTGGGCGTGGTCTACAATAAGCCTCGGGGGAGGAATCATGTCCTCAGGACGCTGCCGACAGAAGCCAGAGTTTCGCTGTTGGGGAGTGAAGGGCGTCGGTCCCTCGCGCCTCGCACGCCTCTCGCGCTGCCGCGACACGGCCCCAACCCACGCCACTGCAGCAAGCAAGACAATCCTACGCATGTAGGAAAACATGCTCAGCGATATCATTGGGAATCTCAAGTGTCCTTCCCAACGCCTCAATCGCCGGGGTTCGCCGATTCAATGTTCGCGGAGGGCGGCTGCATTGGTGACACAACATTGGGCGTCTGACAACAACGTGGCCGAGGAGAACCCGCCACGCCATTAGTCAACACCAGCACTACTAACATACGACGGATCGTGTTCTTGTTCATCTCGGTTACCAGATCTCCTGGCCTGGTCGACACGGAGATTTAGGGTCGGGACAAGACTGGTTCCTGCTGCGCCTGAGCACCAACGAAACTTTGTGTGTGTCATGAGCTCGGCAGCCCAATTACCGCCGCCTTTGCCGCCGGCCTGGCCGGAAATCACCCATCGCAGGCCTCCATCACCAGCTACCGACGAGATCATGGTTATGTGAGAGTGTTCTTTCGTTCGACATTCCTCGAGACGAACTTGTGCTATCAATGCCCGACGTCTCACCAGACAAAGTCTTTGGTTGACTGCATCAAGAAGTGAGGGTTGAAGGATGCCAGGCACGACGACATCACATGCACAACATGTCACGCACAGCGTCTTGGTCCCTCCGGTTGACTCCACGCAAACACGGGTCGCAAGAGCTCAAATGCTCCATGTCCAACACGCCCAGTCAAGGCCACAGGCCATCCCGACTGCTGCCCAGGGTTATGGGTCGGATACACGAGAGGTCTTCAGAGACCACAGGAGGCACCCGGCGAGTGCTTGGTGTCATCAACATCTGTGATTACTAAGACGTCCCTCGATCCTCCTCAGCAACGGCGCGAACATATGCCACGTCTGGCTGGTGCCGGCCGCGGTAGCTGCTGTTCCAATAGCACAATCGATGGAGCGAATGATGCCACGCGATTAAGTGGTATCGTTCTTCATTAGTCCATAGTCCATACATCCCTAAGGTGTACGGTCCCTTCACACAGTAGTAAACGCAATGCCAGCAGCAGTGCAAGAGGAATACAACAAGGCACCCAAATTGCCATTTCCCAGATACTTCGTGTGGCAGGCGCCTCACGAAACGCTCGCCCCGTTGTAGACACTTAGCAAAACATCAACGTGTCGCGAGGGTGAGGGTGTACATAACAAACGGAGTCTTCCTCAAATTCTGTCCACGATGACACACGATGCACTATAGGGGTCATTGCAGTGCTTCGTTAAATCAACAATTTTCATAGTCGACCCTGTTATTCACCTCCGCATCAGTCGCGGCTGGATAGACCTCCAAGGTTTTAGAGAGACCCGAGACACTCGCACAATAACATTATAGGCATATACCTAGGTCCTGTTTGTCCAGGTCAATTGACCCTGTGACAGTACGATCGGATGGCACCTTCGACTCAAGGATCGCCAGGCACCATGACGTTCAACCTGTCAATCACGCACCGAGACCCCCCTCGGATGGAATGTCCCCCAGCTCAGATCATACTCCAGCCGCCTTTCTATTGTTAGCCGTGTCTCACGTCTGGCAGCTCACTTCGGGCCTAGCCTGGTCTTAACATCTCCAGGATAAGACCAACCAAGCAGCCCATCGCACGCCACGGCTATGCCGAATCCCGACAAGTGCGGTGCCATTGACCTCAAGCGCCCCTCCGATACATGTGCTTGGTCGGCCTTTGCTCATCGACTACACGCCATGCGCCATCCGCCTGTACTATGGTATCTGCCACATGACCGACCACCTTCTCAGTCTGGGGATGCTTTTCACACTCTAGTTGTGTACGCGCCTCGTGATTAGAGAATGCACCAAAAAAGAAGGTCGAGCACTGGAGGCTGAATTATTTGTCCGCTAAGCTACAAGACCGGAGCCCATACCTGTCCATTAATGACGTGCGGGACATTATCGTCACGTACTGGCATGGAGCGCACGCAGAAACCAAATTATCTGGTTTGGCGGTCTCTTCCCTGCTTACCTGCTAAGCAGGTAGCTAAACTATCGTTGCGACGAGGTCATCAGTAGGGTCAAACTAACATGTCTTGCAAAATCTAAAATCCAGCTCAGGTTCCATATTATTCGCTTTCATAATCTGACATAGTATATACTAGTATAATTATCAGTCACTGCCCGCGCGTCACCAGGTGCAACTCAACTAGGCCTGATTCCCCAGGGGTCTGACACGTTCCTCAAATACTTAGTTTTAAAATCTGATAATGAATACATATCATGAGAATGCGGATACCACAGCACGCTCAACACGTAGAATGGAAGATAAATTGTAAGCCCAAAGGAAAGAGTCCCACTGCCGTACAGTCGATAAATTGCATCCATAGGGCGAAACGGACCTGTCAACTTTAGAACTGCTACGTAATAGACGCCACGGCCAAAAACCACAATTACAAGTTGACTCACTACTTAGCTGGTTTCGCTTCTCAAGTGCTTTTCCGTATACGTCCGAGGACATACATACTCACAACTTGGAACCTAGCAACTATAAACTCGTACCGTCACATAGGGCCATCTAGTTCCTTGTACTTGGTCATGGACAGCTCAAGCTAAGCGTAAGCATCACCGCTAGCAAGACGCTTCAATTTCTATCATAAGTTGTAAGGTGAACGAGAAAGAATATTACTTTAAAAGCGTCTAAGTACCCTCCCTAGGGTAACTCTGAAGTGGCATCAAATCTAGATTTACATATTTTGGCTGTGCTTGTCAAATCTTTGCTCACATGATAAATCCACGGGCTCAATGAATAGACGCGCTTTTGTTTGCCCCCAACCTCATCCACCAAGGTCGATGAGTGCGTTGGAGAGAAGGTCAGAACGAGGAGGATCCCATGGCGGATGTCGACACTGCTCCAACACAACCATATCTTCCACGGAGACAATAAGTCATAGTGGAAGCTGAGATTAACAAAGGCCGTCGACAGCATCGACTCGACTATGGACGAAGCCCTTCGCGAGCTAGACCTCACCCAGCTGTTCATGAGGAGCAGTCACAAAGACCGCCGCGAGGCGACCTGTAGGAGGTTCTACCAGGGTGTAGATCATGACCAGGCGTAGCAGAAAGGAATCCTTTCGGCGCACGTGCTGACACATCTTGGGCTAACAAAGATGGTCAAGTGTATCAAGAAGAAATCGCCACGACCTCCAACCACTCTGGAGGACTTCTGGGTCATCAAGGCCAACGGGAGGGGCACGTCCGGCCGTCCGGTGAAGAAGATAGCACCGCCCTGGGATCATAACAGCTGGCAGGGCTACAGAATCATACATCTCCTCCTCAACCCCGGTTCCGCTGGTGACCGCTGGTGGTAACATTGAGGCTTCTCATCGCTCAAGTCTGCCGCCGCGGCCGCGACTACCCGCAGTCCGGGACCCAGCTCTGCTATATCAACCCGCACCACATTGTGCGGACGTCCGGGGGTATGAGCCACATTCGTAAGCAGTGCCAGCGCTCCTGGGCCGATTTGTGCCCCCACAACATGAAGTAGTATGTGTCACCTGGCGAACAGGGTCAATGACCGCCTTGCCACAGCTCAAGGCCACTATTGTTTCCCTGCCGGCGCGGTGGAGATGGGAATGCTTTCCAGAGGGGTCGTACCGTAGCCGCCTTCCATTCTACTACTTATATTTCTCGTGTGTAAGGGTGACCCAGGGTATTTGTCAGTGTCTGCCAAGGTATCTCGAGGTTCTTCCCGAGATTCTACTTCATGGTCGCCGAGTTGGCAGGGAAGTGCGCTGACCCCAAACCAGATAGAAAGATATCTGGTTTCCTTCTTGTTACGTATACGTCTGAAGCCATATACGGCGTCTTCATGCAGTAGTAAACACTCGAAGACCCGGTGTTCTTTTTTCGTTTCTAAAAAAAGAGATAATGCCGATAACAGTGGTGGCCACTTCTGAAACTTGGGATAATATGGTTCGGGGTCTTAGGCTTGCATACTACTACGTTTGATATTCATTTTATGTAACTGGTTTCGGTCGTCCGAATGTCTCGACCTATCGTGCAAACATCTGAACCTCATGCCGCCTTCATATCGACGGCGTTATCCAGATATCACATACGGCAACTTGTAAGACTATCCAAAATTGTACTCGGTCAAAGCTCGGCCATCTCAAAAAGAGAAGACAACAGGGCAACATGAAATGAACTATTTCGGTACAGTGACCGCTTCGCCCGGTAATAGGACCAGCATCAACCAGCCCCTCGCTGAATTTGACTATAGGCGCTCATGAATATCACGCTGGTAATCATGTCATGCCCCTATTGAATTGTGCTAGTTGACAGTATATCGTGTGCACCTTCCACCCCCTTGATGGGGACAATTGACACGCCCCCGCCAGGCTGCCCACAGTGGACAGAGATAGGAGAACCCGGAATTTTCAGACCATCAACATTGGAGAACAGCTGGTTGCACATGCGTCTGTCAGGCAGATGACGGACGGACCGCGTCTCCGTGGACTTTGTCTTCTGTATTGTCTTGATACCCGGGCAATGTTGCTTCACGAGGTCGGAGGCATTATTCCACGCCCATGGTCAGATTCCATATAGACCCTACCTAGGTATCTCTTCACAGTACTCTATTTGATTCGTGTCAGTAAGTTCCCTCTATTGCTGCCCCTTGCGAACAGCAGCGGCCCAGATTAAGTTGATGCGTCCGGGCAACCCGTCGCCGATCTGCCCCCGGTTGCACCAGATGCGAAAGAAGCCCACTTGCCATGACACCTTGCCAGAAGAGCCCCCAGAATCAATGGAGCCCGTCTTCGCTGTCTCCCGATGCCCACATTATTCCCACCGCTGTCCCCTAAAGATGATGATGATCAAGGCGGCGGGCTCGGTCCCCTCGTTTCAAAAAGAAAAATGCCCGATTGGCCTGGCCTGACACGTTCACAACCTAGCCTCGAGTGCCGCCTCCATCGCCCCGTCGCGATCGTCGCGCGGAAAGGGATTGAGGGAAGCGATAGCGACCGCACGACGTGCCTCGTGGGGCCCTCCGAGCCAACTCGAGGAAACAGCCAAGGAGAGATCCACCCGGGCACCGAGCTCCCCTTTCATCAAAGGTAAATCCTCCCGCCGAACGAATCGCTCGCGTGCCACGCCCGCAAGACCGTCGTCATCATCATCACCATCATCATGATAACCAGCACCGGGGATCCCCCCCTTCCCCACCCCTCTCCTCCCCACAGAACAAGAGCTTGACGAGCCCTTGTTTCTGTCTACTTGGTGGGACACAACCGACTCGCGACCGGCACGCCAAGCTTCGGGGCTCTGGGCCAAGCACGGGGATTATTCCTGGCAACCCCCCAGAGCAGCGCCGCCCCCAGCCGCGCCTATGCGACTGGCTCGGGCCCCGAGCGCTGCGAGCTTGAGGTCCTCTCATTGAAACAACCCTTCTTGCCTGTGAATCAGTTGCTCGCCTTGGCACCGCAACACGGGTCTTCCGAGTTTCTCTGCACACCTGCCAATTGCGATGCACGACGTGAAAATCATACCGCCGGCGGCCCAGACAGCTTTGACAGGCGCCGCGGGCCGAGACATTGACAGGCATGTCCATGAGCATGATTTAATGCACAGTACGGATACTGGGGAGAGCGACCAGTAGGTAGTACAGCAGCACTACAGCATAATGACCTGCATGAACCATCTCAGCCGCAGTTCGTCACCGGCCACGACATACGCAGCGGGCGGCACAATCTTTCCAGGACGGGCCGCCGCCCGTCGAGCCGTTTTTCTCGGGCCCAAGCAAAGCCAAATACGTGCCGGTCCATACAGTCGCAGGGGGCACATGGATAGACATGGGAATTGGGTTTGCTCGGCGCGCGTTCGGTGCTTTTTTTTTTTTTGGTACGCCCTCAACCCCTTGGCCCGCATTTTTTGTTTTTTGGCATCCTGAAATCTGGCAGTCTCAAGTGCTGGCAGTCTGCACACAAAACTTGAAAGGCACGCGGATGCGCCTCTTACCACCAACCACCATCACCCCCAGCGCCAACTGCCCACATTGGGGTGGTCCAGGTACAAACGCGCGGTTGGTGCCTCCTTGGACTTCGGGGCACACTCTTTTACGTATAGGCGAGCGCGCAGGCAGGCTGTTGGTGTGACTCGCAGCAAGAGATGTGGAGAGTCAGACCCACCAGGCCCAGCCCGGTCGTCCAGTTCACAGCCTCCTCCGGTCGCAAGCGGCGTTGCTATTCTAGGACGTGTCGATATATCGGGAGTTTCTGTGTGGCGCAGGCCAACATGCAGGTAGTAGCGACATGAGGAGCTTCACATTGCATTACCTGTTGACGCACAACCCACCGGGTAGCACATATCACCCTGGGCTGGCCGGTGATCTGCGTCGTTGGAGGAGGTTGGGATGGACATTCCACAAGACGCGGATGTTGGCAGATAAGAGCAGGTTACCTAGGTAGGTCAGGCCAGCCCCGACCCCCAGGCCAGGGAAAGCAACAGTACTGTGGAAAAAGGGTCTTGCATTCTGCGGTAGCAAGAGTTTCTAATCAAGGCCATCCCGCAATGATCTTGTTTTTTTTTTGGGGGGGGGGGTCGTCACATAGGCGAGGCCCTTTGGCGCAATTGAGGTTGCGATCTGCCGCCGGCTTCCCCCTGATCCCAAGGTGGGCTGGCTGACTGACTGAATGACGTGAACTGTGCTGGACTGGTGCACGGATCTCCTCTCTTCTCTTGCGCATGTAAGATGATGAGGCGATCGTCGCGGCCAGAAGGGGAAAGTGGACGGTGCCGGGGAGGTGTTGGCAAGTACATGCAGGTCCGGCGGCACTCCCTGAAAGTCCCCGGCAGCACAGCTCAGTCAGCTGTCTGTGTGCGTGCGTGGGTGTGCGAGGTAGAGTCTAGGGAGAGAGTGTGCGAACATCATTGATGAATACGTGCGCGCGTATGAGAGCTGGTGGGGCTGTGGAAGGAAGGGAGGGGGGGTGCGGCTCGATGGGTGGACCGAATTTGTGAGCAGCAATCTTCGCGAGCCCGGTCAGGGACTTTTAACTGCCACTGGTGGTGGTTGGTCTCATCTCCTGATCCGGCTCCGAAGCACAAGACGGCACCGGATATGTGGCCGGCGGGTTCTTGGCATCCACGAGCTTTTGTGATAATGGATGAACGGCTGATAGACTTCGAGTTATTCAGACTATGCCAGTGGTGTATTGCAGTAGTCAGTGATCGACCGGGTCTGCATCAGGACACCTCAGTGCTGGATAACTGCCAGTGACTGCCTCATCACGACCAAGACGAACTGAGAGAACGTACAAGCACCCTAACCCTCTATCTGGCCTTTTGAACTTTTTTGTTGGGTTTGCTCCCTTACAGAACCCGCATGAACCGGACATTGACGCGTCACCATCAATGCATTGCATAGAGTCCATGCCGAAGCACAAAACTCTCCTATCACGAGCATCGAAAAACGCCCGTTGTCTCGTCTGCAATATACAAGACGGCCCCCACCAAAATGGAACAATTCTAGAAGGGCCAATTCACCGACGGCGAGGTCGCCCAAGTGGGGAACCGCAGGGGTGGGGGGGTTGCAAGCGAAGGACGTCAGAATAATTAATTACATTAATATTGGCTTAGGCGATCTGCAACGGCAGACGCACCGCACCAGCTCGTGGAAGGAGAAGGAGAGGAACCTTCCACATGGAGCACGAGCACAGCCCACTGATGAGCAGCGAGCAACAAGTCTAGTTGGGACAGGCTGGCTCGAACAGCCCATGTGGAGGCGGCTGCTTTGCGTGGAGTCGTGGGCTCGTAATGCGAGCGGCGAGCCACAATCCCTGCTTCTGCCGCGCAAAATGGGCAGCCCGGATGAGCATCTAGGTAGGTTGTTTTGTTCCCACCAGGGGCTTCAAGCGAGAGTTGCGTTGATCGGAAAATCATTCGACCCTGTACATTACAGTACTAGTGTATGTACAAAGAGTTATGGGAGTAATGTGTGCGTGCTCATGCTCATGACAGCCCCCCCCTCCCTCTGGTACATACAGTCACCCCAGATGTCATTCATTTCCTGGAACTCAACCCGCAAAAACAAGAGTCATTCATCTATTGCACCTAATGCCATCGACCGAGATGGTGCAAGATAGACTTTCGCCCTCCCACAGGGGCATGGAGATACTGTGTACATTGGACGGGGTGAGTTGGTTACATAGTTAGTCAGTCAGTCCCTCAGTCAGAAGAAATCAAGTTCAGCCGGCAAAGCGTCGGGGAGAGACCAAGACCCCGGGCAGGTCGACCACCGCGTCGTCGGCGCGTTACGAGTCGCGATATTAAGCTTACTCGCCCCCCCTTTCTTGGCGGCCAGCACAACGACGCAGACAAAGTGGGGGGTGGGCATGGCTCTCCATCCCATCCCATCCGAACTTTTCTTGGCAGGTACTGTGTGCGCTCCCCGAATCAGAAACGGTACCTAGGTAGGGAGGGAGGGACTACAGAGTACGTGGGCGGGACAAAGGGAGGCAGAGTGAGATGGGGCCGCCCCCTCGTAAGAGATGGCTCCAGGGCGAGGACTACGATGACTGACTGACCACAGCAAGCAAGATGCTGCATCTGGGGGGCGCCCGCCCGCCCAATACTACCTAGGTAGTATAGTAGCCCGCCGAAAGAGCCGCATCTTCGGGATCGTGTGTAGATAAGCCCGAGGTCCCAATCAGATAGGCCACCCGTCCACGCAAACACCCACCCGGGATGTGGGCGACTCGCGCACCCAAGCCATGCCCCTCTACGCGTCCCACGGATTTAGGTGCTCTGGCGCGTGAGGGAGGGCAGATGGAGCAGACGAGGACCATGCCACTGGCACGGGGCGGACCCAGAGGAGAGACCAAATAATTATTTTCTTAATGTTTTTTAACCGCGTCAAACCTCGGCCACAGGGCTGACGACGAAAATACCGAGGCAGTGGGAGACTAGGAGTTAACGGAACAGCATTAGAGCAGACGTACAGGTCGGGCGCATGGAGTGGATAATCGATGGACCACCCCCCCGACCTCTTCCGTGTTGCCGGATTCCGGTGACGACGACTTTTTGTTCGTGACGTCCTCCCTTGGTAACCAGGAGACCCGTGCGGAAGCATCACTCGGATCGGGCGTAGGATGAGTTGGGCTGGTCAGTCCGAGGTGAGTCTGAGAAGTATGGGAGGCCGCTTTCCTCTCTTCTCGTGGGCGAGCGCATGGATGAGCTAGGTACGGGTGGTTCCAGGAATGGCAAGACCGATGATGGCGACTGAAGGATATAATGACCCCTTGCGAGAGGGAACCGGATCTCAGTGAAGCACACACAATCACTTGACAGACACACGTGGGCAGAAACGAAAGTGACAACAAAATAGCTCCAGTGTTCGCAAAAGCTATCTAGGCTGGGTGAGAGTGATCACACCAGCTGATGCTACCTAAAGTGCATATATCCGCCTTGGTGGCAGTCCCACCGATATCTTCCTTGGTATTTCCTCCGTGACGCCGCTTCCAGTGGTACAAACCTGCTGGAAAATGTTGGACCTGACCATGCCTTGAATTGGAACATGAAAAAAATTGAACAGTATCAAAGATAGCCCCCCAAATCCGTACCGCGAAGGAAAGCAGAGAGCTTTTCGCTGATTCCAATGTCGACGCCGTAACAATGCAAATGACCACCCTTTCCCAGCTCCCAGGTCACCATGCCCGATATTCTGTGTGCTCGCTGGAGCCCCTTCCGCTGATACAAAAATCAAATGGAGAACTTCTTGTTGAGAACGTCCAAGGCTCTGGCGTCCTCGTGGAAGCCCTTTGCCATCAACCCTGCGGCGGCACCGCTTCCCATGGCGGCACTGCTCATGACACCGCTGCCCATTGCTGCGCCCGCCCCGCGTGGGCTGCTTGTCGCACTGTTGCTCCCTGCTGCGCTGGTTGGCTCCGAGTTCGATGGCGTCGGGTTCGGGTGTAGCAGCGCCGACAGGCTGGCCTTGTTACCGTTGGCGTTGGGCGGCGACTGTGACAGTGCGCGAGGCGGTGGCGTTGAGGCATGTACCGAGGGAAGAGGCCCTGGCATCGTCCTTCCGGGACCACCGCCTGCCTTCAGCTGGAGGTGTTGCAGACGTGGCGACTCGTCGTTTATCCTGATCTGCGCCAGGTGAGGTGACCTGTGGGGTGGCCCTTGGCTGTAATGTGGCAGCATCGACGGGGTGACCCTTGGCTGCGAGGCGGATCCCGGCGGTGGCAGCTGGGGACGGTCGAAGGCAGGATGCGAAGGAGGTGGCCCTGGGATGTAGTGGTGGGGATGACCGTGGTGGGGAGGCGGGTATGGAGCGCCGGCCGATGGAGGTGGTGGCGGTGGGGGAAGTTGCGTTGGCGGGTAAGGAGCCGACACCGTGTAGTGGCTGTAAGGCGGCGTCGCGACAGGCGATGGCGGCCAGCCTGGGTATGGCGACTGTTGTGCGTATTGTGGGTGGTATGCTGCTGCTGGGTGTGGTGGTGCTGGAGCGTATGCCGACGCCATGGGTGTCCTGGTCATGGCAGGGACGGGCTGCTCGTTCATGCTCGACTCTGGGTACATGCCCTTGACGGGCACGATGTGCCTCAGGCTGGGGTCCGAGCTGGGTTGTGGGAGCTCTGGCTCGCTGGGGTGTGGGCGCGAGAAGTATGAGATGAGGTGGAGGTGCTGGCCCTGGGAGGTGGTGATGCTGAAGGACTGCTTCATGAGGCCGTCGGCCTTGTACCGGTACCCGTCGGGCTCACCGTCGTCGTTGTCCTCGTCGCTGCCGCGGCCAGAGTCTGGTGTCTTGCCGGCACTCCTCCTCGATGCGCCGAAGCCACCTCCACGCTTGCCTTCCATTTCCCGGTAGGTGAGGAAGCTCCCCGAGACCCTGCTGGCGCTCCATGACTTCCCGTCTGTCCACCTGCGCATGCCGGCCTCCCTCTCGTCCCAAACGAAGACGGACCCGGACCGGATGGACTGGCGCTCCTTCTCTGATAACCTGCGCTGCACACGGGGTAGCAGGCCGAGCCTGCAGGCCTCGAATAGTTTGATGGCGTCTGCGGGAGTCCGCACGAGACCGTGGTATGTTTCCATCATGTTATTCTGTCGCACAGCCATGGGATGTGAAGGCTAGGCTGGAGGGGTGGTTTGGTGGTTGGTGAAGTGGGAGAGACAGACGTGTGGGAGGAAAAAAGGCCAGGACCCAGCAGTGTGGCAGGCTGCTCAAGTTCCTAAATACAAGTGCAACCGAAATCTAGATGGCCCCCAGATCTGCAGGGTGGGCCCGCTATTCGAATCGAGAAAAGTAACTTTTAAAATATGGTTGTCTGGATAGGGTACCAACACCCTGTCCTGCAACTCAGGAGGAGCGAGGCTTGCGCGGCGCTATGTCAATCGCCCCACCGGGAGGAGTAACCCGGCTGATCGGCCTTTGATTGGCGTTGTTGCGCTGTGATGTGCGGTTGGGCAGGGGCTGCGTGAATATGAAGGGGGGAGGGGGGCCGGACGCAGTGAGCAGACCCTCTCTGAATCCGAGGGAGGCTGGCTGGCCGAGGGTGTGAAATTTGGTGTGGAGGGGGTCCGTGGATCCCCTTGGTATTGCTGTTTCCTCTTTCACGGACAGTGATGTTAGTCCCGGAAGATCTTCAGAGTAGTCGAGATGCGATTGACGATGACGCCAATTGGATATCAGGGAGCGAGGTTGGGAGGTGCTTAAAAAAGAAACACGAGAAGAGAAGAAGAAGAAGCAGACGACAGACGACAGACGAGAGCAAAAGAGGGTAGCGTATGGGTGACGACACAATGGGGATTCGGAGGGGGGGAGGTGCGATTCATAAAAAGTCTCAGACGTCCCAAGAAGCCGGTGGGACTGTGTGTCCTTCGAGACGCACGGGGTGACAGGCTTCTCTGATGGCAGGATGGGACGGCCGGGAAAGCTTGGCCCTTTGCGGTTATGAAGCTGAGAGCAGGCATGCGGCATGCGTGTGCAGTGTTTTGGGCGCACATCATATATATCCACCATAGTACGGAGCAAAGACGACAGGCAGCTCAAGAGGCACAGGCACCACTGTTGGAACAGCAGGCCCATTGCCCCAGTGGCCCCCGTACACACGAGGTCTGCTGGGAATAACAATACGGCGCAGGCACAGGCGCAGGCACAGGCTCGCTGGTCTTGGCCCTGCTATCCCTCTTCCTTGCAAAGGGACGGTGCTAGGCTCGTGGTAATTCCGAGCCAAGTACCAGGTAGACTCCTTGGTGCCAATGCCAAGCCGTGTGCCCAGACCTAAAAAAATGGGGCCGGGATGAGTGAGGATCGTATGCAGTCAGGCAGTCAGGGCAGTCCGCCCGCGGGTACGGTGCCATACAGTACCAAGTACGGAGTACAGTACGGTACGGTGCGGTACGTACATATATGACAGGGCGCCACCCCCCAGGCCCCCCAGGACCCCCCCAGGGCAAGGTTGAGCTTGTCTAGCTTGCCCAGTCAGGGCTGCCATCACCCGAGGTCCCATTGAGGGCATAACTAACTCATCCGCCCAGGCAGCCTGGTGCCTGGTTCGGTTGGGTGTGGATATTCTTTGATCCAGAGCCCTCCCAATCCGAGGGGCCCATGGTCCTTGCACGGCTCCCGAGATTTGGGTGGTCGGTGGACGCGTGGGTATAGTACCGAGTAGTGTAGAAGCCAGGGAAGAAAAGGGACAGAGGGGACCAGAAAATAAAGGGGCGGTGACGAGGGTTGGCCTGGCCATGCCTTGCCGTTTGGGCGCAATGATGTGACAGGCGGGAATAAGATCAAACATAAAAAAAAGAACATCATCGACAGGTCCAAATAAATGACCGAGAGGCCGAACCAACAGCACATGGGCGTTGCACACGGCATCGGATGTGAGTGGGTAGGGGTGTGGATATTGGCTGGCGCGGGCAGCACCAAGGGGGATCGTCATTGTCATTGTCATTGTCACTGATACTGTCATGGAGGAATGGCCGAAGGGGTGTGGGATAGAGATGACAGAGGCAGGACCCATCAGACCAGACGAGCTGACTCTTGTGTGCTCTGCTCAAGGCAGGCAATGGCCGGGCAGGGCTGGACAAGTGAGCGTGTGATGTGACTTGATTTGATGCGGATGTGGATGGAGGATGACTGATGCGAGTGCATTTGCGATGGGTCGGACCAGACCAGTCACTTCTGCTTACTGACTGACTGACTGACTGATTGATTGATTGCTCCCATCCTCACCCATGTGTGGGCCGTCGTGTGCCCGGCGGCGTGTCAGGGAACCCGTTGTTGAGCCTCATCTCATCTCACTGATCTCTGTCCCGGGACCAGGGCCAGGATCGGGAGCGCAACACAGCTTTGTATGCACACCCGCTGCGACCTGCGTCTCCCGTGGGACTCTGCATGATGGATGATGCGTGCGAGGGCGAGTGCGAGTACGTGTGTGCCTGAGGCTGACTGTTGGATGTGATGTGGCGCACTCATCTTTTTGTCCTCAGCCCATCTTCTGCCCTGCCCTGCCCTGCCCTGTTTTAATAGACCTGGCCTAAGCCGAGCCGAGCTGACCCGACCTGAGTCGGTTCCCACTGGGGATGCAAGGCAAGGCCAGGCCGGGTCAGGCCAGGGCTCAGGGGGTGGCGGGATGGGGCAGGATGAAAACCATGCGATGGTGGCAGTTGGGTGCGGGTTGGTGCAGTGTTTGGTGGATGCAGCAGCAAACGAAGACATCAATCAAATAGGTTACGTACGCGTGTCTGTCGAGACGGGGTGTCTCCGAGGCTGGTTGGTTGGTGTTGTGGCTCGCCGGTCGTAATCGGGCGCGAGAGAGGGCGGTTTGCAGTCGGCGATCCAGGGTCGGGTGTCGCAGAATTTAAGGTTAAATTCAGGTTATTTTCGGACACACGGCAAGCGAGAGCCAAGTGCCTGTGTCTGCGTGCGTCTGCGTGCAGACCAGTCAGTACCAAGTTGGCAGCTGCTGCACATCCAAATGCAGTCAACAAGAACAAACAAATCCCTGATCACAGGAAAACATGAAAAATAAAAAGATCAAAAAACCGCAACGGTCGGTGGAAGGAACCTCGGGAAGAGGTCGACGGCACCAAGGCTAGCTTACCTGGGTAGCAGGTAGCCGGTAGTCAGCGTGTACCTTTGCACTCTGCGGTGCAGGCACGGTACGGCACGGGTACGCGGCTAAGTGGTGGGCCAGACAGGGTCGTGTCAGGAAAGAGCAAAGAAGCTTGGCTCAATCCCTAGGCGGGCTTGGTCTGATGCCTCTAGATTAGTGCCGTCCTTTTACTGGAACACAATCGGTCGGTCGCTCAAGCGTTGGGGGTCTGCGCATCCGCACTTGGGGCTGCAGGGAGATGGTCCTTTTTTTTTTTTTTTTTTTGGGAGGAGAGGTGGGAAGGGGAAGGGGGTTCTCGGTATCGACCCACATTCGGATCCCTCGAAACAAAAAGGCTGGTGCAAGGTGGGGTCTTTGCTGAGTGTTTAAAAATAAGAACAGGAACACGACGAATGCGGCAAAAAAAAAAAAAAAAAAAAAAAAGAAGAAAAAGAGCAAGATGAGTACGACTGGCACTGGCGTGGCCTCAGCAAGGGAGAAAGACAGACAGACGTGTAGGTCTGTCTGGACGATCTGGGCCCTGGAATGGCTTGTGGCTAAGGCTAGGAGGTGCCTGGCTGGTGCTGATGTCGGTGGTGGGTGGTCATGACATGAAGGGGAAATCACTATTGCTCATCCTCTCTCATCTCTCTCTCACCCTCTCACTCACCTGGCGTCGTGTGTTTGCCCGATCCAGGCCTGTTCTCCGTCGCCACCGGCACAACTGGCTGTGCCTCGACAGCTCGAGTGGCCGACTATTGTTGGAGCGACTGGGAAGATGCTGCAGGCCGCTTGATGCAGCGTGCAGCCAACAGCCAGCAGCCAGCAGCCAACAGGGCGCCTCTCAAGCCAACCTGCCAACCCAGATGTAACCCGGGTTGTCGGTCGAGTCCACCAGGTCGAGGCCCGGCGGGTGCCGATGCTTCCAAAATAGTCTCGTCGTCTTTTGGTCAACTTCTTCAAGGTCTCGGTTCCTTCTCGCAGATCCTTGTCGCTTGTCTGCCTGACTTGCCGAGCTGACAACCTCTGGCCGGTTTCGGCTCCTCCTGTCCTTCTGGCGGTCCTTATTTTCTGACTACGCAGCCGCTTTCTTCTCCTCGCCGCCTCAAGAGTGGCGTGTGCTCGGTCTTGCCTTGGGTCTTTGTGTGGGTGGGTGGTTCGACTTGCCCTTGCCCTTGCCCTCCCTCAACTAGTTCTCCTTGCGGGCAGTGGGGGCAGACGTCGCCGGGTGTTTGTTGACGCAATAGTCTGGGGAAATTGTAAGAAAACAAAAAAGAGGGAACGGATCCACAGTCCAGGCCGTGCTTGCGCGCGGCGGTCTGGCCTGGGCTGCTTCTACACACGAGATATATAATATCAAACACGGAGTATTTCCACCGCCCGGGCGCTATCCACGTCCCGGCAATCGGGTTCAGGCCAGAGCCAAGTCTTTGTCTTGAATCTCTTGGACAAGAACTTGGGATGACTCGGTCCCAGCAGCAAGCGTCAGCGCCAGGGCCGGAGCCAGCCAGGCGCAGTGAGTCAAAATGGCGAATGCGAGAGAAGATCGAGGCTGTGCAGAGGTCTCGCGGCACCTCTGTGACCAGGACAAGAGATACCAAGGCGCTTCTAGGTAGTCAGGCTACCACAGTAGTCTTGGGGGCCCCTCCGGGCACTTGGGGCTCGAGACGGGATGTCGACTTGGAGGTCAAGGACAAGTCTTGACTTTCTTGGCACAACCTCTCTTTTGCTCATCAACCCCGGTATCTTGCTCAATGCCGTGCAAACTCTGTTGGCCCCCTATTTTTCCCTTTTCTCGATCCTTTCCTTTTTGTGTTTATTTTTCAGACCGCTGGTGCAAAGTCAAATCGTAAGCCGAATGACTGACTCTCCTCCGTCCGCCTGGAAAGAACAAGGAGACAGGGCTAGAGCCAGAAAAATAAGTTCAGAGAGTTAGTTTCGATACGCCGTGTCCGGCCTGAGCCTGGGCCCGCCGCCGTCAACCAGGCCCCTCAAAGCTTGAGGGCCGCGCGCTACTTCCGTCCGGGCTGCACGGGTCCTCCGCCGGAAAAGGGGGACTCGCTGCTAGTTTTAGAGAGGGCACACCTGGCTCGACTCGCGGGTTACAGTTTGAAACGTCCTGAACGTCAAAAAGCTTGGATTCGATCTTCACCAAGATCCTCGCCAAGGGAAAACCTTATTTCTTGGTCCGGTCTTCTTTGGCCGGGCTAAAAACAGCAGGGCGCGCCGCCACCCGGATCAGAACAGAAATAGTCGGCAGTAAAGAGGTGTGTTCATAATGACCACTGTGGGAGGGAGCTGGTGGCTGTGCGGGCTCACCGCTGGCCCGGTCTTGTGATAACCCTGCACTGCCTGGTGACAAGAGATGAGCGGTCGAAATAAGGTTGTTATTAACCTCCCTCTTGCACCTCCTCCGAAATGGGCATTAATTAAGCTTACCGTAGGTCCAATACCCAGCCGAGAGCTGCCTTCGCTTCGCTTCGCTCCCACCCTCATGGGGCCAAGAGCACACCCACACACCGCGCTGTCACTCACTCACACTTACCAATGCACACTCACGCAGACGCAATCGACTGTTCGCGATCGATGATGACGTTGTTGTGAATTTCGTAGGCTCATGTCCTCCGTCTCGGTTCGCTCGGCTCGGCGCTGAACCTTGGGTGGATGGCAAGATGGGTACGCCCCTTCTGTTGGAGCCTCTTGGCCCGTAGCTCAAACTCAAAAAGGGAGTTTGCGGTCTGGCTCAGTTCTCGGCGCCGTTCGTCCTATCCTTTGGCCCTGTCCTATCAAATCTTGTGTTTTGACGACGGTCGATACCGGATGCCAGTGAAGCGGTTGATCTCTACTACTAGTGGGGCCCTTGTCGTCTCAGCCAGGCGTGCCGGGAACGCTGAAGAGCGGCATGCAGCTGGGGGGCTGGGCTGAAGTGTTTCTCCTTTCAAGTGTGTGTGATTTTCTTAGCAAATAATGAGTCAGTGCAGGGGAGAGGAGCAATTGGATAGGCAATGGTATACTACGCAGCCCATGCAGCCTGATGGGGATGACGCCTGCTCAGGCGACGGGGACAGCAGCACCCCCAAAGACAAAACCGGAATGCGGGAAGCGAGGAAGCGCATGAAGCGGCTGAATGGCTGGCTGGTCTGCTATTGCTTGGCCTCGTATCGGCTTTTCTCTGCCTGCTCTCGGCGGGGAGGCCCCTCCTGATGAAAGCATGGACGAGACAACACAAGCGTGGGGAGAGGCAGCACCGGCAGCAGCACCAACAGCAGGGCATCGCGGAGGCCAAGACGACTGGCCAAAGAGGGAGCGTCGGTGAAAGTGAACGGCCCGGCGCCACGTTCAAAGCAGCCCACCACAGGCCTAGGCACGGCCTCAGGACGGGCTCAGAAGGGGGTACCAAGACTGCAAGAACCAGGCCAAGCACGCGCGATCAGCAGGGGCCAAGAAAACCAAGCAAACCAAGCAAAGTGCCAATGCTGTGGCCCAGCCTGGGCGGCATCAGGAGCAATCTGCTGGCCGCCGCCCCCCCCCGGGTCCCGAGGTGATTTGTCCTTGTGTACTGTGTAGCCGGGGCCTCGGCGTCTCTGAGCGCTGCGCCGTGTGTCCTGGTTACGCAGGAACGGTACTTTGACTCGACAGGGCAAGACATGACATGACATGACATAACTATAGTCTGACAGGACTAGACTGTGATCCGGGGGGGGGGGTTGTGCCACATAATTTCCGCCCCTTCAATGCCAGTCTTGGTATGGGCGTGGGAATTACACTAAGCGGATGCGACAAGACAAGACATAATCAGCACCAGTAGAAGGGGATCAAAAAAAAGACAAGGGGCTTGGCTGACGGTGCCGGGCTTGACGTGGGAATATGGTTTAATTTCAAGCTTATTTTCCCCTAACAGGCGCCGCTGGCCATGCCCAGGGCCTAGCTCGACGCCTCTCTGGATCAGATGGTACCCTGAGCCCTCTGCCAAGAGGTGCTAAGGATAACCTTCTTTCTGTCTCCCAGCCAGTCGGACTGAGGTCACCCTTCATTGGGTGGGCTACCTGCTGGCTCATGGCCCTCGTGAAGAATCCCAATGATCCTTTGGGGGGACCTGTTTCTCACCTGCCTGTCTGTCTCGATCGCTCCCAAGAGATCCCAAGATGATAGTTCCTGTCGGGTCCTCGGGTTCTTGTCCTCCCTTCCCCCATGATGGCCACCTAGGCATGCAAACCTTTTTCTCTGTTTTCATCTCCCAGCCATCCGTATTCGCGTGGGCATGACCCGCGCATTCAAGTTCGGTCAGCCAGTTGACATTGGCCATCATGCCGCGTCGACTAAGACCACGCCCCTCATCAATGCACCGCAGAGGTCAAGGCGTTCGTCGATTTCTTGTACCTCCCCGCGTATCCGTGACGCTGTGGTCGTCCGGATATCGCTGGAGAGGTCGAGATCGATGAGGCCGCAGCTCTGACGGCTGCCTGCCTTCCCGCTTCGGTACCAGCGATCCCCCAAGCATACAGAGACGGTAGATAGTTAGAGAAGGCCCTTGCTCGAGGATCCCGTTTGCCTCTCACAATCCTTTCGAGGATGCTGTGTAAGAGCCACAAAGTGGCAGCCTGGCCCTATCTTACAATGGCCAGACATTGATACACACAGAGCCGATCCTTGGGGCCGTAAGCACGCCATCTCCTCCCCCATCCGGAAACATGTTACGAGCGGGAGGATGAGTAGGATTACACGTTCCTGAATAGAACTGTCATCGAAGAACAATCGGGAAAGACTAATCTCACGGGTGGCGGGACTGTGGGCTTCGCAGGATCTATCTAGCCTCGTTCTTGGATCCCATCTCGGCCCTACTTGCCCTGCCCTGCCAAGCGTTGTTGTTCGCTACCTTATCTTGTGACGCCGGACTTCCATCCACCTCATCGTTGGATCAAATTGGCACAGATCATTTCTTCTCGACTGTGTCCCCCTTTTTTGCAATAGCAGTGCGGTCACGGGGCAAAACGCATAGCATGTGGCGTCCCATAAGGCCAAGCCGATGGCTCAGCTAAGATTTTAGGCTCAACCACTGGGGGTCGGAACCCCTTACCTAGGTATTATTGCCAATTGATGGCCAGGCGTCAGCGGACGGCGGAGACGGGATGAGGCAAGGTTTCCGAATACGGCAATTAACCTCTGGCACCCGAGACCTGAATGGTCCAGCTGTCCAGCTGTCCAGCTGGTCTCCTGGCACTTGTCGGTGCCCAGGTGGGTATTGTTCACGTGCACAGAATTATAGCTGCCGAGTCCTTGCGTTACTCTGGATCCTTGCGGGTTGCTATCTGTCCTCTATCCTCTGTCCTCTGTGCGCGTGTGTACGTGTGAGTGTGTGTACCAGTATCTCCACACTCGCGGAGTCACTGCAGAGGCAGCATGTCACGCAATGGGCGCTATCAAATCACAAATGCAGGCTAATCTAATGCCCCGAGATCAGCAACGTCACACCTGGCCGGTACGCCAAATTCACACCCGTTGCGCTCGTGAGGAGAGTTAAGTGCGACGATGCAACCCACAATGAACGGTCGCACCACGAGAGCGCGACCCCCCAGATGCCGAGCCGATTATCCGCGCGCTGCTGCTGCATCGATGATTTGGATTGATTGCAATGGCTGCCACATACGGAAAAGCGGCATACTGTGATATGTGGCTTTTGTATTGATGCTTGTACATTGGTGTTTCTTTCCTTCCCCTCCGCCATCTGTCTCTCTTTGCGACTCCTAAGCGGGCGGCGTCCTCGATGAGACGGCATGGTTCAACAGACAGGAGGGGAAGTCTTTGATGTGTGGCTGGCTGCTCAGATCGATCCTCTCGATGCTACGGGAAAAGCCTCTTGCTACGTTTCACCTCTCAAGAGGGTGGGAAGGCTTCGCAGCACATCGAGTTGTTTACTCGAGCTTCGTCCCGGATGCGGTCCTAAACGGCCATGCGCTCTTGACCTTGTTTGCCGTTGGTTCTCCATGGCACGAATGCGTTTCGGCCGTGGCGATCATGGTTGCCTCGCACTTGTGATGCTCATTCTCGACCGTGTCTACTTTGTCTAAAAAAACAGCACGTCTAGTACAAGCCGGCTGCGTTCGAACCCACATTGTCCCACCTCACATGCCAGGGATCTACTGCAGGAGGACTTCAAACAAGCAGGTGAACCAGACATGACGACACGCACGCACACGCACATCGTCCAACAGATGAGTGGAACCGCCTCCTCCCAAAACCGCACTGAGGCAGACGACGGCCCATCACAACCGGGTCTCTTGTACCTCAAGTGCTGTAGACCCACAACCTTTTGGCCCCCAAAGCAAGTTTACCGACTCGCCCACACCGGACCTGCCTGCCTGCCTGCCTGCTATCCACTTATTATTCATCCACAACACATAATCCACAGCATCCTCACATTTCCGTTCAATGAACAGGGACCCCCCGCCGAAGAGGACCCGCCGCAGCGGCCAGGGTCCCTAAAACGGAAGTGCCTTGCGCGGTGCGGCCATCCCTAATCCGTACTTTACCTTTTAAGCGTCTTTTAACAATGCTGCTCTTGTGGGGCGGAGATCATCGTGATCGTCGCCCTCGCTGTGGGGCCCCCCTTCAGATGAGGCCCATCGTGAGGGCCTCGTAAGCTGGCAGGGGACCACCTTGACGGGGCTTGGCGGCATGACCTTGCACCACTAGTACACAGTACTGCGCAGGCTGCAGTCGAGAACTGGAGTCGTTTTGTTGGTTTTGTCCCTGACAAAATATTTTCCTACACGCCTGGCTCTGGCTGAGAGAGGGATCCTGATGTGGGGTCTGTGGTTAGATGTGAAGAGAAGCATGGGGGCTCACGGCGGCCGGTGGGACTCTCGAGCTAAACAGCGTCAAAGAAAAAACCCAGTTTTATTCTACAAGTATTCTATTTGTTCAAACCCTCGCCCGCCCCTCCTTCTGGGCCATCGGAAACATGCAAACACTACTAGTATCCCGTAATTCCGTATCTCCTAGGAATGGCAGGGTGCTATCCAACAAAGCACACTCCTGGGAGGAGCACGTTTCGAGGAAGTTGTAACTGTGTCATCTTGCATGCGGCAGCCTTGAAGTCCCCGCCCATCGCCAGTTTCAACACCTCGACGGTCGCGTCCCGTGGTGCGTGCACTTGTTACGGGATACGCGTAACTCGGTAGCATGTCTCTTTCCTTTGCTTGTCAGACGGGCCGCAACGGCCACGGAGGAGTAACGAGCAACACTAACACTTGCGGTCCCTTCTCGGCCTTGTGGCCCTCTGACGTAGGCTTGCTTGCCCGAGCTCATCTGATGGAGACTTTTCGTACGGTGGGTATATAACACCTCCATGGTGCCGGCCCCAAAAGTATGGTGCCGAGGGACAGGTCACCGTGTGTCTTGCTCACGTCCCTCCCGCCGGGTATTCGCATTACGGCCATGATAAGACCGTTGGCGGTTTGAGTGTTCTGTGCTAGTATGTTTTGTGCGTGTATGTGGGTGTGTCGGAGTGTGTGGTGTGTCACATGGTCCTGGGCTAAGAAAACACCATGTTCTCTGATCCAACGCAAAAAGCCCCTCTTGCGAAGAGAGGTGTCAGCCATTGGCGTGATGCCCATCGGCCGCCAGCTCCCTACATTTCTGCATCTACACTGGAGGCCAATGGGTGCTTTGATGGTCTGAAGTCATCGGATTCAGTCTATAATAAGCAACGAGGCCCGGGACAGAAACGATCGCATGCCAGATCTGCTGCGTGTTTTCGAGCCCGTGACCGAAGCTCAACCCAATCCAATCTAGCACCGGCCCTTGAGATGGCTGATAAGCTTATTTCGCTCCCGCCGTGTCAGGAGGAGCTTGACCGCCTCCCGTGTCAATCGCCGCGTCGAGTTGCCCTGGGACGGGTTTCGTCACTTCAAGTGAATGCCCGATTCGGGTAGCCCGCCCCGTCTACGAAACCTGCCAGACTCCACACCTGGGAGCCCTGGCAGTCCTGGGTGGAATGTTATCCCGCTGCCTGGCATGCCTGGGCATGTAATTACAGAGGTATACTCAAGGCCAAGAGCTTGTTTCACACGAGTTTATCCGAGTGAACATCCCTTCCTCGCCCGAGATTGAACAGCCCCGCACTGACCTCGCCGGAGTCCTTATGTGGACTGCATCATCTCACCATGTGAGGCCAGCGCCGTTTGACCCATTCACCGCGACCTTGGCCTTGTGTGCCGGCGGCGGCGGCGGCGGCGGCATGTCGGCGGTTACCCAGGCACGAAATGCGGCCCTTGAAGATGCAAGAGCCCCAACGGGTTCAATGTTGCTTCTTCGCCGAGTTACATCGCCAGCCAAGGGGCGCAGGGGCGTCACACCGTGCGAGGGAAGGGGTGGTACCTAAGTATGTTGTTGGTCCTGCAAGCGGGTCGAGTAATATCGAGAGGATGCTATGGGGGTTGTGTCTATCTATGTCCTGTGCGGTTGGCGCTGTGGCCGATCGAGCCAACAATCTTTCGCGCACGAGTCCAATCCGCGGTGCAGTCGACAGGTGCCGCAGGAATTGCGGCCGCCCCTTCTGCGCACCATCTAGTAAAAGCTACAGCGTCGCAGCAGAGCATGCCTTGCATGAAACATCTCATTGAGGCTGAGAGGAAATCTTCCGTCCCAAGCTCCAAACTCAGAGGAAAAAGAAACTTCGGATGGCTACTCGATAGTGCTGCAGGGACGGCAGCCCTTGGGCGACGAGTTCGGTGTGTGCCTGAGACACACCGAATCATGTATTTCAAGATCAATGCCGGTGACTTATTCCATCTGATCAGAGCTGGTCCGAAATGCCACATGCAGAGTTCCCAATGGGTGCCGAGCAAAATTAGCTGCAAATCAATATAGGCCAGACGAGTCGCGCAGCAGGCTCCGATGCACCGCAGCGCGTGCTTGGAGAAGAAAATATATTTCGCTAGTCAGAGTGTACGGTATTTATTCGTGGAACGGCATGCAGCCCTAAGATCAATCTCAAACCACGCGATCGAGGAGGGTGTGGGTGGTGGGAGACGCCCCCAAATAAGGATTTGGGGAAAAAAGGTCGGAAAAGAAAAAAAACAGTCAAACAGAGAGAATGAGGGGGGGTGTCGAAATTGGGGGGGGGCTGTAAACAAACAAAGGACGTGCACGGCGTCCCGGGGTTGTCGGTCGTCCAAAGAAGGTTGTATGCATTGGCGGCGCCTGAACCTTAATGAGCTTAATGGCGAGCTTAAATCTTTGGGTGGCTTTCTGCCTGTCTGCCTGTTTTTCCCTTTTGGCATGTTGGACGGGTGCCAAGAAAAAAAGAACAAAGCCAACAACCAACCGCCTACGGCCAACCAACGCCTCCAACCACCAGATCGGCGCCAGATAAGCAGGATCTGTTTCCCCGTCTCCCATCGGCAGGCTCCTTGTTTTCTCTCTCTATCTCTCTCTCTCTCCCTCCCTCTCTTTCCCCCTCCCTTTCCAGGCAGAGCCTCGGATATGCCGCCAAGCCCAACACCCCCCCCAGCACCACCGTTGGTCCTCTGACATGCTTTCTTTCCAATAGTCAATCCGTCTTATCTTTGTTGGGGCACGCGTGGTTGGGCCGAGTCATGTCAATCACCACCCTGTACTACAGTATGTACTGTGTGAGTAGTGCACAAATGATCTCATCAAACCAGACTGCAGTAGAGCACAGGCTGCACAGCACAGCACACCAGCGCCAGCAGATCTGGCCAAATACAAGCTTTGGCGGCCTCGTCTTATGCCATTGCATCTTATTGCCAAGTATAATTCGGGTTAGTCACGTAGTGGCCCGGGTAGGTATGCCCTGCCATGTTCGCTCACCGCACCCGGATAGGCTTCAATGGATTGCCCGACAAGCTTTTCCTTGACGTTGCTCTTCATCTTGCTTGCTTGGGTATTGGAATCGGGGTCCGATCCGGGCGCGCCCACCGTCCGCGGGCTTCCCTCCTGGCTCCGGAGGAGAGGCCACGCGGTCAGCTTATCAAAGCCCCCACACCTGGGCACGCCCCGGGCGTCGGATGCGCACGTGTGCTCAATGTTGTATGTGCTGTTCGTGGGAGTTGCTGCGGTGAGATGCCACCGTGATATGCAATCGATCATGTCCGGGATGTCGGTGGTCAGCAACAGACCAAACAGGAAAATCCGGCCGGCGGGTGCATGACCTGAACAGGCAGAGGAGGCTTAATCCCATGGTAGCCCATCTAATAGTATATTACCCCAGACGGGGTTATTGTTCCAGCTGGCGTTTTCGTTTTCCCTTTCTTAATCAATCGGCATGTGGGCAGGTGGGTGTCTCAAGGATGTTGCATCCCAACATGGACTGATTGTGCCATCCGGAGTGTCAATGGCACACATGGCCACGCCAGTCGGGGAGCCGGACCCCCTCCTGGGCGTCAGCCATCACGACGATGCTGTGTTGGATGGCATCGGCTACCACGCCGCGGCTCACGGGACCGCACGCGCAATCATCTCACCAATCTCACCCAAGACCCAGATGTCCGGCTCGTGGTCCAAGAATGCCCCGACTTGCCCGAAAAGCACATCGGCCCCTTTCTCCGGGACCTGGTGCTTGTATACGCGTACGCCGCGGTACCCACCCCACCCTCGCCTAAGGCAGGGTGGCTGAAGAAATCAATGGTGGCGTCCGCCCTCTTCCTTGGCCTGCGGGATCAGTCACAACGCACGACACAGGCGAGCCATGTAATTCCTGCCCTCACCACTTCTCGCAAGCTGGGTGCCCATGATAGTGTCCACTCGTGTCTCGGCTAGCCGCGTATTGATATCGATCAGATTTGCGCATGGGGTCGCGGAATCGTGTCGCTGCGTGTTCCCGCCGCCCTTGTGAGACCACCAGATCGGCATCTTGGGCGGGAATGACGATGGCTGGCTTACAACGGTTTTGCTTTTCCCTGCTTGTCTACCTAGGTATTTCTGCCCTTGGTGCCCTTCCTTGGGGGCAACCGGGAGCCTTCTTCTACATGTCGTTACGAACTCATATGCACGCCCAGGTCCCAATACAGCCTCGTGACGGGGGGCCCCTTTTCAGATGGGTGATGCGGATGGTGACACGAGCCTTTTTTGGACCGGTGTGATTGCACCTTGTTACCTAGGTACACAAGTATGGCATGCACATAAGACGAAGAAACATGAGAGAACATTGCACAAGAGACGGGGCGTAGGCGGGCAGCCCTACGATATGAGATAAAGTTGCCGGCCATGTCACGATTTCTCATATGCATGTCAGATTTGGATCCTCATTGTCACACCACATGTCGCCTCGGGGGCGTAGGCGGGTAGGTAGGGCTCGGAACCGGCGCTGGTTCGTTCGCATGTATGTGCCGGCTTTGTCAGATTTATCAAATGGCTCGGGGCGTATGGCGTGTGCTTGCGTGTGTGCGTGTGCATATACAACATGTAGCCACTGCAGTTGTCTGCATGTGCGGCGCAATCAACAGACGCAGCAAGGCGGCAGGGCCCAATGGGCTGACCTTCCGCTTGTGGCTTCGAGATCTGACAGCCCTGGAGCCTTGATGTGCAGGCGAAGGGGGGCGGGTGAAGATGTGTGGCCACACTCGAGACACCGCGGTGTCTGAACAACACACCACAGGTGTGCATCTTGTTTTAAAAATACCCAGGGCAGGGCGGTCGAGTCCTTGCGCTGCTGTGATACTGTCTGGCATCTCACACACGGTCCGAGGCCTTGGTCGGCATCCTCGTGCACCTGTAAGCAAAGCCTCCCGAGGTCGCCATTTACCATGTCGAGGCACAAGGACCGAGGAGGAGCCCAAGCAACAACAGCTCTCCCTTCCCACGACGCCGCACTGGGATGGTGTGTCTCGATGTGGTACGATGTCGGAGCGTCAGGCTCTCGGCTCGGAGAAAGCAATCGACTAGCCAGTCTTTTACGAAGCCTGCGGCTCACGGCACGAGTGAACCCTGGCACGAGTCCGAGGAAATCCGGCACTTTCCGTGACAGAGGGAGCTTACTGACTGCACAATGGCCCCCATACTGTGCTGGGGACTCGGAATCGTGGTCAAGTGGAGGGAAAATAACATTCTCAAATGTTACGAAATGATGGCCCTGCTCCGTCTCGCACAAGTGCCTGCCGTCACAAGAGTCGCAACCGCGTTTGGTCCGATACACCCTCGCTCGCATTCTGGAAAATCCTCGGGGCTTTGGCCAGGAGGTATATACAGTACCTGTACTGTTGTACCGTAGGACCCGCACGTGTCTCCCGCACTGCACCAGCCAAGTTTAAGTTTTAACGCTTCAACCCAAGAAAATTTTTAAGCTCGTTCGCTTGCTCAATACGGGGGTCTTGGCATAAATTACCAATTTCGAGCCGCTTACACGCCGTCCAGAGGCGGTGGTGGAGGTAGTCATGGTGCCGGGTGTCCGAGGATGGATCTCGAGCCGGCACCAGTTCCTTCACGGTCGCATTCGACCTAGTGTAGACCAAGAAAAAAAAAAAAGGAGGATGCCACCATCGCCTGACCCTTCGTGGTCTGGGCTTGGCCGATGGAAGGGAAGGAAGCAAGCCAAACCATTGGCTTCGCTCACCTGCTCACGCCGAGGGGCCGCTTGGAGACAGGTCTGACATCAGGACGTGCTTGGTATCATTAGATCTTCGAGTGCAAAGGCGCCATTTTTCCCTTCCAAGGAAATCTGACGGGGGGGCGGGGGGGGGGCGGCGTACAGTGGCACGCCTCAAAGCCAGGCTGTGAGTTCGTCGTCTTGGGCCCTTCGCTCGTCGACCTAATTGTGTCGGGCGTGTGAGACGAGGCGTCGATTGTCATCAACCAGACACCAGCCAGCCTTCGTATCTCACCTGTGCGGTGGAGATGGGATCATTGAGGACAGACATGCTTTCAGGCTCCTCCCCCCCTCCGGCCCCCCTTTGCCCCCCTTGCCTGCGTCTTTAATTCCATGGCATCTGCCGCCGCTCTCCAATCCCGACTTGCAGAACAAGCTTAATTCGAGGACTTGTTTAGCGCGGAGCCAAGAGTGGAGCTGCCAATGTGCGTGCATGGACGTGTCCACACTGAGAGGAGGGAAGAGGGTTCCACTATGATCCGATGTGGTTTCATGCCAGCATATTTTCCGGTGTTGGTCCTGCTGCCTCTTGCGCCGCTCACCCATCACCTGAGTGGATATCCGGACCGGTGACAAGGCAAAACAGGTCCTCGTTGTGGTATCGTGCAGGTTGGGCGTGTCCATTATCAGAGGCCAAGTAAGTTACACTAGGTAGTTACGGGGAAATATAGTGCGTCAGCATCGTATCGCCGGTGGCTTGAGACGGCTTCCGGATGGCAGCACTCTGATACCAGGGGGGCCCTCGCCAGGCGTGGCTGTCACAGTACCAAGTTCTCGGGTACAAGTCCTTGGCGACAAAGAAGAAAAAAAAAGAGAGAGGAAGCAAGCCAGCAGGAAAAGCGGCAATTGCCATGTGGGTGCCTCTTTGTGTGTGTGATGAAAGGGTACCCAACCGAGCGGAGCCGCTAGAGCTTCAAGCTTACGCGGCCCTCTTTGAGGAAAAAGGATCCAAAGCCAGCCTCCGGTAGGGTCCGGGTCAGTCTGTGGTCCACCGGCGCTGGCCCTAACTTGACAGCGGGCCCAAAGCCGGCACCTCGCGACGCCTCAAATGCAACCTTGATAGGTAGGATAGTGTATAGATTGCTGCCATGCGACGGACCTCTTCCTGGAGGTGGGGGGCTGTCCAAGTGTCGTGATAGCCTGCGGGCGTGCATACCCTTTCAGGGCATGTCGAGCGACCGAGATGCCTCCTCGATCGACATGTGACTCAAGGCGCGGGTTGAGATACAACGCGTAGAAATGCTCGAGGCTGAAAGCTCGGGAGCCCTGAACAGTTGGACCGGGCCCTTTCCAGAGATCTCGGCCAGGCTTCTGGGTTCCGAGGTGGGTTCGAATTTAGGGTTTGCTATGCAGACCCTCGAGCAACCTTGGAATCCGCAATTCCTTTTTCCTTCCATACGAGTATCCATGGATGCCAGGGCAGTTGGGAGCCCGAACTAAAGGTCGAAACGAGGACGTTTCCACAGGGCCGGCCGCCTTCATCTATCTGCCCAGAACATTAATCTCGTCTATCGTGCAGCATAAGATTAAGCTCTGCTCCAATCTGCTCGCCCTGCATAAAGTCAAAGGCCAGTAGTGTACTTATAAACTGCCATTTGCCTCCCTTTTGCCTTTTGCATAAATCTTGTCAGGGACCACCGTCGCAGGCCGTCACCATGGCTCCACCAAGGAGAGCTGCGGGAGAAGCTTTTCCAGAAGCATGTGAGACGTTGACAGGGCCAAACTTGCCCATGTATAGTGGCAGGCCTACACTATATCCACAACCCAGTTCTCAAACCCCGATCAGCAGCAATAGGTTGTGCCCGCCCACGCCTGCCAAAACCAAGCCGCGTCAAAAGATTGATCTTCGTCTGAGCTTGTTTAAACTCTGTCGCTCACCCGTTTGATCCCAACCTAGCGTCCCCACGGGGCCATGGGACACATATCCTCTCTCACCATCTCCCCCAGTCTCGAGACAGCCCCTTTCGTCTTGGCTGCGGAACCTCCGGATGGTCCTCTCCCAAGAGTTTAGCTCTTCGAGTGAACCGCCAAGCTTCTTGGTTCGCAGATCATCGATTGCTCATTCCTCTGCTTATTAGCTGCTCCTCTTTCATCGGAGTCGCGCGTGCCGTTAACTATACCGACCTGCCTTCTCGTTGCTGATAAGAGGTCTCAAGACCAATGTGATCGACGATAAGGCGCACAGCTCCTATGGGGCGTCCCGACTCGTGTGCAGAGCGGGCTGACTTCATCACTTCACATTTCTGGAGCATAAGCCAAACAAAGTAATGCATGTCGGGAACGAAGCCTAGATAGGGGCGCGCGGTCGCCTGGCATTTCGGGTTCTCATACGCAAACTATCGCACTATTTCTCCTACAAGCCGGCCAATGCCTAGCTGTCGCGTAAATACCTGTGCATGGCCAGGGCATTGCGCGGGTTGCTAATTCAGCTCAATAGACAGGGCTGGCGGTGACACCATAGGCTTAACTTTGTCATGAACTCAATCAAGTGTGGGGAGGAGCCGGCCTGAGTTCCAACAACCCAAGACAAGGTTTATTTCTGCGGTAGCTCCCGCCGTCGCCGAAGGGATGATTGCGGTGAACTATGCTATGCGTAAACTTTTCTTCGCGTGGGTGCAAAATACGCACAGACAAAACACTGCTCCAGATCCGAGATGGCGACTCATAGCCCAAGCATTGCATGAACCAGTTGCGGTATTGTCATCGGCGGTCAAAATCTTGGACGACTTAGCCCTATTAGATTGCGGAGTCCGTGAAACTCCCAATCCCGAAGGGCCACGATGCCCGACTACGTGGACGGCTGCCCAGACACTCGTCACCTTTGCCTGACTGACCGCCCTCGTCGGGCCCTCGAAGTGTCCGCCACCTGCGTGTGCGAGTAGCATAGCCAACTGGTCGGCTTGCAATAGTCACCCCGGCATGCTTCAACACCCGCGAACGTGGACCTTTGCGAGGTTTTCCCTGTCCGGGCCTCTGTATTTGATTTTTCAATACTTTCCACCAGACAGACTACCGATGTAGGGTTTGTCCAATGCGAACCCACGGCGGCTTGTCTTCACCATTCCTGCCTGGCAGACAGCCATTACCCGCGATGCGCTCCCGAAGATCGGCTTCGACTCGCTGCTGGCAGTTGCAGTTCGGCTGCGAACAATCGGGTGTGTTGGGCACCCATTGCTGACACGCGTGATTGCCCGCCGAGCCGCGAGTTATTCGTGTAAACGGCCACCAGTTCGCGGCAAATGCACGACAGTAGAGCTAGATGTGAGAATACTCAAGACGGCTCCACCTGTGGCACATGTAGCCCCAGTGCAAAAGTCTTGTTGGCACGCGATGCTCTCGCGGGCCCAGTGAATGGGAAGCCGCCCAGTGAGTTGGTTGACGTTGCGAGGCGAGGAGAGATAGCGTCGCTTCACGCCACTCATTGCCGTAGATCAACACACTTTCGCAGCCCAGGGCACTGTATCTGGTTTACTGCCAGCCCCTCTCACAAGCGGTCTTATCCACCACACAATAGAGTTTGACTTGGCGATGTTGATATCTTGTGGATCAGTCGTAGAGCATACACCGGCATGCTCCCGTGCTCCAAGGACGGCACCTCATGATGAGTTCGAGGCAGAACTACTGCGATGCCTCCGACTTGATGCAAGCCAACGACCCGCCTAGTAATCGCTAGAATGACTCTTGCAGATCCTGCCTTTCTGCCGTGGGCAAAGAACTTCAGACGGGATGAATTGACAGCGCCTCAGATTGCGGGCTGAAACAAACTGCCGAGCCCGGCTTCGTCCAGCCGATACCTGCTCTCTTGGACAATAGGCTGATCCATCGACCCGTTACATGGGATGCTCGGGGGAGGGGGAGGGGGTGTTCAGGACTGCCAGCAAGCCTGTAGTTTAAGTGAACCACTCGGCGCGATGGCGAGAAACATGGACAAAAGACTCCACGAACAACGGCCCAGCTGCACGACAACAGCAAGAAAAGAGGCGAGGAGTACACTATCAAAGTATCGTACGTGATGGACATAGGTTGCGACGGGAGAGAGTGTGGTTGATATGCTCGGTAGTAGATTGTGGCAGCATCTCCTAGAGAGGGCATCCATACAAAGGACGGCTAGAAACGTTTTCAACCCGTGCGAGCGAGGCGGCAGTGTGCAGTCGCGCCGCTTACTTACGAGGATTTATTGGACGTGCGGCCGTAATTTCTAGAGATGTCACACGGGAGGTCGCCCGGAAAACATCTCGAAACCTGTCATTCGTAAGCCTCATCCTTGGAGCCGTGCTCTGGCCAGGAAATGGTCTTCCATAATCCTCGTAAGGAAGGCTGCATGATTAATTGCCAGCGAGACATGACCGGCGTCGTGTCGCAGGACCTGTTTATTGTGGTTGGTAGCACGATCCGGCCTTGGACGTCCCAAGTAGGTAAGCTTTGACGAGCACAGCATGGAGAGCTGTCTAGATGGACCGATCTGTGCCCGAGATCATCTAGATCCATTGTGCCTGTGTGCCGCTCAACAGTCACATCGACCGTGCCAGCGGGGGAAGGTCACCGTGTCCCGGATGCTCTGAACCCCAGACAGATAACCGAGTAGACGATCGAAGCCAAGTCCGAAACCCCCGTGGGGAGGACACCCCCAACGTCGCAGGTCAACGTACCAATCCAGGCTACCGGGGGGCGACGTCGCGGACCCCGCAGCTGGAAGACCAGCGCCATCGAGAGCAGGCGTGGACATGTTGTGCCTCTTCATGGAATCCAGGAGCTCTGGCAGGCGGTGTTCACGCATCGAGCCGCCGGCAATCTCGCAATATTCTGGCACCAGGAGGTCGAAGCAGTCGGCTGTGTGGTGACCTGGCGAGCCGGTTTCCGGGGTTGCACGCATATAGAAAGGTTTGAGCTCTGATGGGTAGTCCGTAACAAAGACAGGCTTGCCACCTCCGACCACGTGAGCGATGTATTTTTCGTGCTCAGACTGCAGCCCTGCGGCCCAAGACGGCGGCTGCTTGAAGAGCCCGGCATCTCTCTCCAGGACATCGATGGCTTCAGCATAGGTCACACGCGGCCAGGAAGATTGCATCATCCCCTGCCATCTCCTCTCCACTTCTTCTGGAGTGGCCCTGTCCGCGGCGCTCTCGCCAGAGGCCCTGTCTTGGGCTGGGGAACGAAGCTCCCGGGCAACTCGAGACTCGTAGAGACTTGTGGTCAGATGGCGCAGCATCTCTTCCACAATGTCCATGACACCACCCAAGTGATCTACAAAGGCCATCTCGGCCTCGAGCATGTAGAATTCGCTCAAATGTCTCGAAGTGTCGCTCTTTTCTGCACGAAAGGTCGGGGACAGGGTCCACACATTCCCGACGGCCTGTGCGAGTGCCTCAAGATGGAGCTGGGTCGACACGGTGAGGTATTTGGGTGCCCGAAAAAACGCATCGGCGTCCTCGCCGTCGTCCTGATGCGCAGGGGCGACCTTGAAAACCTCCCCACCGCCCTCACAGTCAGACGAGGACAGGATGGGAGGGTGAGTCTGGACGAAATCACGAGTGGCAAAGAAGTGGTTCAAAGATGCGATGCTTTCGGACCGAAGCCTGAGGATGGCGGAGTTGAAGGGGGTTCTCGGCCGAAGATGAGGTATGGTACGCAGGTATTCAGGAGTCTGGTACTTCTTCTGAATCGGAAATGTCTGAAGGCGAAGATGGTCAGTCGCAGCGCAGGACATGTCAGGCTTGCCCGAGTCCCAGCAATTGCAGAGAGAGATGAGCGGGACGGCAATGCACCTTTGGGTCGGAAGGACCCAAGACTTGGACGGTGTCCACCTGCAGCTCATGGGATTGTCCGCTGCCCTTGGAGGGAACCCAGGAGCCGGTCAGACGAACGGCCGCCCCGATGGCGAGACTACGTAGCAGAGAAGCGTCAGCGTTCAAAGGATCGCCCCGAGACAGCAGTGTATGGAAGAAGAACACGCACCCTTCGGCCTGGCTCGAGGGTACGAGGGCCTGCAGAGAAGCAAGGGATGAGCCGTCTCCAAGAGCGACAAAGGAGCGTGACTTCATGGACCGCACGGATCGGATGAAGCCATTGACGACGACATCGCGAGCCCCCTCCTGCGGTTCCCACTCCAGCAACCTCGAAATGGGCCTGGGCCTGGCGTTGCTACCTCCACTGGCCACGTAGCGACGCGCTGGGAGCGTTATCACTGCAGGAGACGCGACGGATGCTTTGCTCCTCAACGACAGGTGCCGAGCAGCTAGTGCCAGGCGGGGTGCGCGCATGTCTCCGCCAGGCAGTGGGACTGAGGCAGAGCAAGATACAAGATAAAAAAAAGAAGAGCCGAGACTTCAAGGACACCGAGGCGTGATCTGCATCATATCGGCCTCGCGTTCGGCGACATGATAATTTGCTCGAGTGACGTCTTCGGCCGCTGCGAGGTGCCGGCACAGCTCAGCGCGAAAGGAACTGGGCGACTTGGGCATTATGTAAGCACATACGCACAGACCACTTCTCCGACCGTTTGTCCACTAGATACGGATACTTGGTACTTCGTACGTGCTTGACTCTAGTAGGTACCGAAGTACTCAAGTAAACAGGCAAACGGATCCCACATCTGTCAAGAGCACCCGAGCACGTCTCGACATTCCTCATCTTGGGGCCCAGGGGCTGTGCTGTCACCAAACACCATCGGAGGTGGAGAGAGTTGTGCTGCGAGCGTGGACAGGCCTGTCTGAACCCCCATCGACCACCAGCCGTGAGCAGCCTCAAACCTGTCCAGCTCGAGAGTACCTGTCGACATCTATCCGGGGACCACGCCTTCAGGTGATCCCTACAGTATGTTTCAGACTCGTGCGTGTGGAATGACCTCCCTCTCCGCGTCACGCCAGGCTCGATCAGGACGAGAGCGTTGTCGTTGGCCCTGGTGTTGGGAGGAGGACTGCCAGTGCCGCAGATCATTTCTGACTCCTTTCCACCTGCTAAATGGTCTTCACATCTCTTTGTCTGACACTCTGCACCGTCACATATCACATGGAAGGCAGCATCTGCCAACGGCGCGGGCCACAGCTCCGCGAACACCGCGTGAGTAGCTTGGGTCCTGCCGTCCGACTTGGCTAAGAGCAAACGGGTACTCGGTGCCTCAGTCCTCCGGAGCGCATTGCGTGTCAAAAGTACCAAGCATCTGGAGAGGACCATCGTCTCTTCCGGTCACGGACTCAACCCGCCAAGCCATGACGCCAGGACCGGCCCTGTCAGGCAGGAAATGCTCCGTGTATGGTGCCTGGTCAGGCAGTGCAAGCCCAAGCCTTGTGCGTCGACTTCGTCTTATTCCTCTGCGGACAATCAAGGACTGGATGTACGTGCTGGATGTACGTGCTGGTGCTGATGATGGTGCTGCCTATGCCTTGCCCAGCTGTGCCCACCGGTAGCTGCGAAGCCTCGCGGGCGACGCTGTCCGGGGAGGCAGAAGAGGCAGGACAATCATACCAGTGCTGTTGGCCATCCAGCCCCAAGCTGCCGGGACCGTTGGATGCGACTGCCACAGACTGCGGGCAAGGCCTCGTCGTTTGACACTCGGCCTGCAGCGGCTCTACTGCAATGTGTTACTGTGGGACGTTCCAGGCTGTCGGAATCAAGCTCTGGCCTTGGCTCACAAACAGAGGGCAACAAACTTCCTCTCTTGGCCTCTTGGGTGCCCAGGTTTCTCTCAAGGTATGGCCTTGTGGACCTTGTCTTCTTGCTTTCCGTGTCGAGGGCTGCTAAGCGGTGAGGCACTAGCAACTACCAACAGAAAAATCACAGACCATTTCCTCGCTTTTTGTTTTTCAGGTCAGGATCCGAACCAAGAAACCGTTGTGTGGCTCGTCACTAAACCACATCAGTCTTGCGAGGCGCCCCTTCATGCTATAGCCCAGAGCCGCCGCTCACTCGGCCGCCAGGCCTGTCCCGTTTCCTATTGTTTCATAGCATCGTTGACCTGCAGAGAGGCAAGGCAGGAGGCGTATGGGCGCTAGGGAACAGGTCACAAAGCAACCAAATCCAGATCTGGTGTAACAGACGGCAGATTGCAGTAGCAGGTTGCGGACGGCCGCCTGCAACCTTCATATCGCTCTCTGAACCCGCCAACCATGAATTTGGATCAGGTGGTCCTACACCAATCGGCTGCCTTCTTGTTCCCACCATAGCGAGCGCCGTACGAGATAGGCAGCCCGGGCCAGAGAGCCAGTGTATAAACAAATCTCAACAACTCCCCTCGTGGCTCGTCACAAGTCCTGGCCCTCCCATTGAATGTTCAAGACATGAGTGGATATGTTCAAGCACTCTGGTTACACCGCCGCCTTGGACAGTCTTTGATTTTTCGCTTGGGATGGTCCGTACTTGCCCGTTCCATGCCCACTGCTGCCGAAAATCGAAGACATATCTGCAACCACACCCGCCCGCGGTTTGTATCTGATGCCCAAGCTGTCTGAAGCTGTTCAGTTATATAATGGGCTGACCCAAATCGTCCCCCGGTGCTATTCCCCCAATCTGGCCCTCCAACACCAACGGACACTCCTTTTTTTCTTCTCATTCAGTTGCTTTGCCCCCCTTCTCCCGCAGTTCACACAGTCCACACTGCCTGCGGCTGACCAGTCTTGTCACACTGGCTCGTTTTCCCTCTCTCTTCAGGTCGCTGCTCGCCGCTGCCGGTCTTTGCGAAGGAGACGACACTTGACAAAATGCCGCCTGGTAGCTCATCCAGATCATCCAAGCCGAAACCTTCGGAGGTGGCAGCTCAGACCAAGAGAAGCACCATCCCTTACATCCGCAAGAACTACGCCAACACATGGCCGCTGTACTCCTACCTCTTTTCAAATCCACTCAGTTTCACACCAGATCAATTTCCTCAGCGGCCAATGGGTCTTGCAAACCCGACCTTTTGTGCGTCTACACAACCGGGGCCCCGGCTTTTTGGGTACACGTCGTACCTGGTTGTACCGCATGGTCTCACTAACACGCATCGTAGGGGTCCACACGGATGATCCCGTGGATCTGGCCACGAACTGGTCAGCGCGGAACAACAACACAAGGGTGGCGTTCATCTGCGCCGCCAACGAGAAAAGGCCCGGCGGGGACTGGGAGACGGGCGTCGTTGGCTACGAGGAGCGCCTGTGCCGGAGGAGCACGCTATCCGCCACGATCGCGACGCCGGGCCCGGCGTCATACGTGTCTGGGGGCCACTATCCTCTACCCTGGGCGGGAGGCATCTACTCTGACAGAGTTGGTAAGTCAAGAGCCCTTGCTCCGAAGAAATTCGTGGGACACTCTCATCTAACGGGTGCTGTTGTGAATGGGGTAGTCGTCTTCCGCGGCCCGCATGATAGGTACGAGGAGCGCAAACTGGAGGACTGGCGGGCGCTCCCCGTGGTCTCGGTAACGCCCATGTGCCGCCCCAAGCTCAAGGAGGGTGGGACCAAGTACTCGTTCGATGACGAGCGCGAGATGGCCAAGAACAAGCTGCGGGCGGCCCTTAGCATCTGCGCCTACAACGACATACGCAACGTCGTCATCGGCGACTTTGGCCTGGGCAACTGGTATCGCAACCCGCCGCAAGAGATGGCCGAGCTATGGCGCGAGGTCTTCCTATGGGACACGAACCTCAGGGGCAGGATCGAGAACGTCGCCTTCGTGTTCGAGGACCCGTCTCAGAGCACAATGCGCCTCATCCTCGAGGAAGCGGCCAAGAAGAACAGGGGCGGCAGCGGCAGCAGCAGTGGTACTGGTGGCTCGGGCGGCGGCGGCGGCGGCAGCAGCAGCTCAAGCAAGGGGAAAGGAAAGTCGTCCGGCTCGTCTTCGATCCCAGTCTGCCCGACGGACATGGCCGTCTTCGAACGCGTCTTCAACCCAGCCGAGATCCAGAGAGTCACACAGCAGCCCGACGGAAGAATGGGACTGGGTAACCTTGTGTGTTAGACCATTACCTACTCTTAGGCAAAACATGAGCAAATGGAGACAGCAGGGAGGTAGTCGGCCGGAGGCTGCTTGTGGCTTACTTTGGCCGGTCCAGTCATGGGACTTTGACGGAGGATGGCGTCTATCTTGGATTGTGCTGGAGGTCTGGTTCTCTTGGTAAAAGGAAGCTTCGTTTCTCGTCTTGATACTCGATTCCTGGGATTCTCAAAAAACAAAAAAGATTTGCTCCGGCTGGTGGCTGGCCGGCCGGCCGTCTGAGGTCACTTTACTCTATTACTTTTACACAATAATTTCCAAATTAGAGGTGTTTCCTTTTCCCTCCATCCCCAACCGCGATGTCGATCCGGGCTGTCTCTCCGGTGTCCGGCCCAGGACCTCCCTGGACGCTTCACCGCCTACGTCAGCATCTTGCCCAACCCCATGCTCCCAGGGCTGCAGCAATGGCGCAGGGCGTATGCAAGATCTGTGATCTGCGAGTCTCAGGACATCTTATGTGTGTGTCTGTGTGTGGTGGTGGTCTAAGGAATGCGGAACGACGTCGTACCCGAAGCGCCCCAGCCTCGACAGCTCATGCGGTGTACCCAAGGAGGCTGAATCGTCTGAGACGGATATAGCTCATGTGACCTCGCCTAATTGGTGTCGATTTTCAAAGGCCCACACTTTTCTGTCTGAGTCTCGCACTGCTGTCGCGGAAAGGGGCGCTGTCTCTGCTGACACGAGTGGTTGGTTGACTTAATCAATTGTCTGTCACGTCCCAACGGATATGGAAAAATATCATGGCAGCATGGCCGGGATCAGACAATAAAAATCCAGTGCTGCATATCATCCGCAACGTCTCTCCCAAAATAATGATACAAAAAGCAAATGCGCGTCACTAGTCGCCGGGCGAAGAAGGAAACCCCCACGCCTCAACATCGCCGGGCGGTGGCATGGCGTTGCTTTTCCCTAGAGCGGGGCGCATGTAATAATGGTGTGAATATCAGGAAAAGCTTTACCGAGGCCGATCAATAGACACGAAATGGAGATGAGGCAGAGAGTCCAGACCTTTCTCAGACGAAGCACATTTTATTGACGGCCTCGAGCATCAAGTACCCGCTTGCTGTACGCCCCCCTGCACTGAGACATTGATCTGGTAGAATCGGAATCATGCGAGTCACAGCCCGATGTTCATTTAAAATGGCATACGTGACTAGTTTGGCTCTTCAATGAACCAGCGCAAGTGAGCTTAAATCCAGGTCCTCTTCTTGAACCACCTAGGTATAGAGAAAGAGTTCCATTTAGGGAGCCTCTCCTATGTCCTGCAAGCCCACATTTTCTCTGTCAGTCGAGTTCCCAGAGCCTATGCCAGGTGATAGAACCAGTTGACCAGACCTGACCCAGATCACGACACATTGGGGAGACGACTCCCAAAGCGGTGTGAAGGCATGAAAATGGTACTCGACTGTCTCAGATTGCCGAGACGTCACTCGGGCCACAGATCCACATTCCCATAAGCACGAATGGCATCTAGGTGTTGTGTCTGTAAGCGACATGAGAACATTTGTGTCCAACCCACGGAGGCGAGGGTCGGGCAAAGGGGTTTCTCACCTCTACAGGTAACAAGACTGGATATCATTCCTCACGACAGCCCGGTGAGGCATATACAGACATTCCTCATGTCAGTGCAATAGTGTTGTGCTGGCCTGGCAGCCTGGCCGGCTGGCTCTAGTGTGGTGGGAAAAGTGCCGAACATTAGAGTGTGGCTTGCCTTGACATAATTCTCCAGCGCTACGACAGGGAAACACGTCAAGACGAGACACGACACGACACCACCCCTCGACCGCTTCGTGTGCCCCCTCCCCCCCTCACAAAAGACACAGAACGAAAAGAAAAAGGAAAGGGGATCCTCGGTGGTTCTAGCGGAACGTCACGCAAGAATGAGATCGAGTCGCACCGATCGTGCATGTCAGGTCGCACGACGGGCAGGTCCTACGGCCTGAAGAGGGCTAAGCGACACATGCATCAAGCCTCAATGCATTCCTGAGCCAGGCAGGGCCTCGTTAGGAGCTAGGAAGCATACGCACACGCTCCTTATACGTGTGTGTGCGTGTAAGTGTGTGTGCGCGCGAGAGAGACGGAGAGAGACACGTGAGAATAAGAGGGAGGGGCGGTGAGAGTTGAGGATGGGAGAGAGGACAAGTCTACATGACGGTACAGAGACCACCGGATTGGACTGACCTTGAGAGCAGAGCCACAAAAGAATACTGGGCATCGAGCAATACACTGTGCAAGCCTGGATGCCGTTGCCGTGCAACGTAGCAGCTCAACGTCGACAAGAGGGTGGGGGACAGACACTCACTCGGAGATTAAGACATTCAAAAGAAAACGCCAGAGGCCGGAACAACCACAGCATCCAACGGTCGCCTAATGCATGGTAATGTATGACAGGGCGAGACGCAGATGGACAATGCAAGACGGGACGCCCTCGTCACCACGCCAGCAAAACCTCTCTCATCCTGGCCCTTACCCGACGTGGGCGCCCATTCAGCATCCGACTGACTTGTATTATTGTTGAATTTTCTTTTCTCACCCTCTGCCTGGTTTTGTCTCCTGCAGGAGCAATACGCACGTAGGGGACGGGTACTCTGAGCGATCCATCGATCTCGGCAGCCCGCATCACGACGGGGGCACGTCATGTACCAATATGTACATATATTGTATGCATGTATGTGCCGTATCAGACCATCATTTCCCATCCCGCTTCCCTTTTTGTACGAAGCACTTACTTTTTTGGGAAGCCGATTCTTCTCTCTGGTCTCCCCTCTCTGCCGATCGGGAAAACGACTCGCTCGTCCACGCAGGCACCGCCCGGAACGACCTCGGGAGCCCTCAATCATTTGTCTCGTCTCACTTTTGCCTGGCCGGTCGGCTCGCATCTCCCTCATCACCAGAGAAGAACAACTTGCGTCAATGTCCGGCCCCTGCAGGCTGTGGGGTGACTGCTGCGTTAGGCAGACGCTGTTCTTCTCGAGCGCGACAGTCAGAATGTTGCAGCCCTCTCAGATAGGCAATGGCTATGCTCTATCAACATGCATCATTGAATGCGAGGCGGAGGTCCCAAGCAGGGACCGGGCTGAGACAGATCTTGCAATATTTGGATTTGGATCTTCATACTGCCAGTTGCACCATGCGACAACATATACTTCCAATTGAACATTACCATCGCTTTGCATAATCTTGGCCCTACGGGCTCAACTCCAAGTGCGGGAAAAAAAAACCATTCCATATGTTCAGCGCCTCTCTCTCCCATGCAAAGACTCTGCCTACCGGCAACTGCCGTCCCCGGCTTCTGGGTCCCGACACGCGACGGCGGCTCCTCGACGCGGCAACTCCCTGGCTCCTTGCACCGTGTGTTTTTTAAGTGGTCTACCAGTAGGCAGGCCTCAGACCGGCAAAGGTGCCCAGGGCCGAGTTCTCCGACTCGACCTCCTTCTTTCGCTGGCCCGCGAGCTCGAGCTGCACCATGCGGTGTATGTTGACTAGCCAGTCCACATATGACTGCGCCTCGTTATTCCTGATCGTCATGTTAGCTTGTGGTCCCTCGTTCTGATCGTGTCTTGCTACGTACCTGTCCTCCACAAGCCCGCGCGCCCACTCGTACTCGGCGCCATCAATGCCTTGCCTTGCAAGCTGGACAGTGAAGCCCTTGGAACCCCTGAGCGTCTTCCAGAACTCGATAATATTCCGCACCTGCGCGCTGAGGAGCGTCTCCAGTACAGGAAGCTCGCTCGTGTACGCGTCCAGGCTTTGCAGCGTCGTCTTGTCCTCGCCGAAGAGGTCCTGGATAAGATTCGGCGAAGTCTGCGCATGGAACCACAGGATGCATTGCTGGCCATTGTCCATCAGGTACACACCGCCTGGTTCGACTTTGCTGAAGGTGTTGCGCATCGTGGGCGGCAGCTTGAGCTGGCCCGTTGCAGGGTCCGCGAAGCCCTCAGTCTCCTGGAGATTGTGCAAGGCTATCATGCGCGGGTAGAGGTACAGACTCATCTCTAGGCAGCCCATCCCCCGGATCATTCGCATCTCGTGGACGCGTCTGTCCGAGGTCTCATTGCCACCCTTGAAGGCCCTGCACTTGATCATGCTAAGCATGTACATGCAGAGCTCCTTGAGCTTGTCTGGCATGACGAGCTGTGCTGGTGGGTACGACTGCGAAACGAAATGCTTTCTGTAGCCCGCCATCACGTCGATGGTCTTCTCCTGCAGGACGAGCCTGATGTCCTTCAATGAGGCTGACGTGCTCGCAAGTTTTGTCGCGGCTTCCTTGGCGATGATGGAGACAACGGCATCTTGGTCTACAAACTTGATGCTCTCCTTGGCATTGTCACTCACGCTGGCCACAATGTTGCAGCAGCGCACCCGGCGCTCGCCGTTTGCGGTGGTGTACAGCAGCGCGGACTGGAAATGGGCATCCAGCTTCGAGTCGAGCTTGCCGTCGTGGCTGAAAGTGACACCGATTGCCCTGTCCGCATCGATGCTTCCAATCTCGAGATCAGCCCCGAACGTATGTTGGATGAAGTTGCCGTGGTACCCAGAGACTTGCAAGCCATTGGAGCACCTAACTTTCATGAGTGCTTCGTAACCCGTCTCCCGAGTGACTGCATGCTTCACCTCGAGGGATAGCTTGGCATTGTCTCTTCCGTTCACGAAGTTCGGGTAGTAGAAGGTTTCGCCGCCGGTGATGGCAGAGACGTAGCCGATTGTGGCAATGTCCAGATAGCCACCAGTGGGTGCAGCAAGGAAGAAATCGGATCCGACCCCAGCGGCAGCCATCCTCTCGGCCAGCTTCCTCCAGCCGGGGTGCTCGGTTGTGAACAGCTTTTTGTCTATCTCACCACCCGGGTGCTTGCCATCGTCCCTCATGAAGAGGCGGCCGGGACCCCATGTTGGCAAGGCCGATAGGGAACAGATGATCTTGCCTCCTGTCTTCTCGAGAGCAGACACAGCAGAGTTCAGGGTGGAAAGCAGGGCGGGTTCTGGGTTCTTGATCGCGGAGAACATCTGTGGTAATCTTGTAAGCAGAGACGAGATGACGGCCCTATTCTATCGTCAGCGCTTCTTTCTCGAGTGAGGAAATGTCAGGAGGCGGTCCTTACTTTGACTCCACGGGATCGACAAACAGCCCATCACTCAGGGGTACGAAAGGATCCTCGATGTCGGGCATGATCATCATCTGAGCTTGCTCCAATGCGGCCTGAAATTATTAGTCAGCTTCAGGAACAGACAGTACGGCCTCAGTTACTTACACTGCAGTTGTAGAAATGCACCTCCTTGTCATAAGTAACAAAGCCAACCCGCGAGTTGGGCGGTAGTCTCCTTTTTGGCTCTCCGCTCTCATCCTTCTCCTCGGCTTCATCCACACCATACAGAGTGGCCAGAATGCCGTCACAGAACGCCTCGAGGTAGCCCTTGTTATAGGCCTCCTGGGTGACATCGATGACGAATAGCCATCGCAAGCCCACGGGCTCCCTGTTATAGTACTCCTTGGGGCAGACAAACTCGACGGTACCACGGCACAGCTCCGGCCGCTGGTCCCGGTCGACGCGAATGCCTTGGGGTGAAGTTGCGCAGAAATATTCTGGAGGGGTATCATTGGGATATGTGCAAAGGTTGCAAACAAACTTGTTGCCACCCGAACGGAACATCATAAAAGGGTTGATGTATGCGCGACACCTCCTGCAGCGGGGCGGGCCAATGTCGCCAAAGTCTAGAACGGGCACCCCGGCCTCGCCTGCCTGAGCCCGGGCCAGTGGCTGAAGCATGAGGCCTAGAGGTAGCCCGGTCGTGTGTAGCGCCTCGGAGGTGGCGGGGATGTTGTTCATGGTTAGGCGGGCGAACTTGGGCGAGGAGTTGCCCTGGTCAAAGGCGACGAAGGAGACAGAAGCAGGAGGCGGGACATGCTTCTCGAAGGTAGGGTATATGTTGGTCAGATAGTGCTGTTGCGCAGCGTCTCGGGCGGCGGGCACGCTGGGAAGCTCGTCCTGGGAGACCTTGTTCTGCCCTCCGGCCGCGACAGCGGCCTCGGCAGACCCATTCCTCGCGCCGAAGTCCGCTGGGGAGGCAGCGCCACCGGGTGTGTACGGGGAATGGGGAGCCGGGAAGGCGCCCTGGTTCGGCTGGGGCGAGAAGCCTGGCTGGCCCACGAAGCCGGTGGTTCCTGAGGGGTCGGCGTTCAGGAAAGCCGTGGCAGGTGTGCCTGCTGGGGGGATGCCGTTGAAGGCCTGAGACGAGCCGGTGGATTCGACCTGGTGGTATGCGTGCCTGTCCTTCTTCTTCCGTTTTCCCGTGCCAACCTGATGTCCCTCGGCCCCAAGCGACATGCCTGCCATCTGCGCTGTGATATCATTTGGGTCTGCCTGGGGCTGGCCTTGGAAGTATCCCTGGGTCGGCTGTGGCGAGGGGCCGCCAGGTTGCATCTGCGAAGGGGTGCCATAGTATTGTTGTCCCTGAGGAGTACCTTGCTGCTGCTGCTGCTGCTGCTGCTGCTCGTATGGGTTGGGAGCAACGGGCGGTTGGAACTGGTTTGGTGCGGGCTGGTTCGACTGGTTGTACTGGTTGTTTGGGTCATTGGGATCTTGCTGGCCCATGCCAAGAGAATGGTACATGGCGTGGTCCATCTTGACCGTCTGCACGAGAGGACTGCTCGCGCGGGTGTGTGGAGGGCAAGTCGGCAAGGTCAGGCGTGGGTGCCGTGGGACAGCGTGGTCGTGGGTGATGATGGCCGAGGCCCGTCTAGGATGCTGGTGTTTGCGCCAAGGGAGTGGGAGGGAAGAGTGTGAGGCGAGTTGCGAACAGGCTCATTGGCTTTGCACAAAGACCAGCCTGGCCATGGGTGAGGATCAGATGTGTGTGTTCACAGACGTGAATGTATTTCAAAAGAGAGTGTCTCCAATGGACCAGGGTGATTGGGTATTGAGAAATAGGTACGGGAATTGGGAGGACGCCCTTGCCCGCATCGTCGCTACACACCAGATGGTCAAGCTCAAGGTGGCCTTTCCAAAAAGTGACACCAGGAACACTAGACAGGGATCCATGCTCAATCCCCAGCTGCCTAGGTACCTAGATACCCCGATGCCCCCCCTGGTAGCCCAAACATTTGAACTGCCTGCCGGTCGGGACCACCCCTCGTGTTGATCACTTTCTGGCAGTCTGGGGAGCACTGCACGTCAATTGGAGTCAGGTCTCTGCAGTCAGGGATTCAGGGATTCTCGTCCTTTGTGTCTCAGCACGCATCGGACAGCCAGCTCCAAATCTTCCCTGCACACACTCCCTGAACAACACTCTTCGACAAACACTCTCCGACACTCTTCGGTCCTTACCAAGCCCATCAGGCCTGGCTAGCAGAGTCAGGTTCATTTGATCTGATCGCCGTTTTCCCGCCACGGGTCCCAACGGCCCGCATCTCCCTATCGCGATCCAAAGCAACAGAAGATTGTAGGAGAAGATGCGCATGTCGACATAGTACCTGACCAGGGCGACCATGTTCACCTTCTGCCCCCTCCAGGGGGCTCTCTCAGAGTCCACCACCTCCCAGTCGTTGCTGGAGCTGGACGGAGGTGTCAAGGTCCTCATCGACGTCGGCTGGGACGAGTCCTTCGACGTCGAGAAGCTCAAGGAGCTCGAGAAGTATGCCGGAGCTCCCCTCCTCCACGGGCGCAATCCCTCCCGCTGCCCGCGCTTGTCGTCGCTAATCAGGAAATGGGCACAGGCAAGTCCCTACGCTATCCTTGATCCTCCTTACACACGCGACGGTCTCCCACCTTGCGGCCTTTGCCCATTGCTGCAAGAACTTTCCACTGTTCACACGGATCCCCGTCTATGCCACCAGGCCAGTCATCGATCTCGGGAGAACACTGCTGCAGGACTTGTACGCATCAACTCCAGCAGCCGCCACGACTATCAACCATGGCTCCCTTGCCGAGACCTCGTATGCCTACACCCAGCCAGCGTCTCCCAACGACAACTTCCTGCGCCAGGCCCCAACCTCTGAAGAGATTGCCCGTTACTTCTCCCTCGTCCAGCCCCTGAAATACTCGCAACCCCACCAGCCCCTTCCGTCTCCCTTCTCGCCCCCGCTCAACGGCCTGACCATTACCGCCTACAACTCTGGACACACGCTTGGTGGCACTATATGGCACATTCAGCATGGATTGGAGTCGATTGTCTATGCTGTCGACTGGAACCAGGCGCGAGAGAACGTGTTTGCGGGCGCGGCGTGGCTAGGAGGCGGGCACGGAGGAGCCGAGGTCATCGAGCAGCTGCGCAAGCCCACCGCGCTTGTATGCAGTAGCAGAACACCAACATCACTGGCTCGCACAAAACGAGACGAGCAACTGCTTGATAACATCCGCGCATGCGTTGCCAAAGGCGGCACGGTCCTGATCCCGGTCGACTCCAGCGCCAGAGTTCTTGAATTGTCGTACCTCATGGAACACGCGTGGCGTGAGGAAGCGACCAAGGGGAAGGATGTCACGGGCAGCCTTAGTGGCGCCCATCTATATCTTGCAGCCAGGAACATCAGCAGCACCCTGCGCCATGCTAGGAGCATGTTCGAGTGGATGGATGAGAGCATCGTGCGCGAGTTCGAGGCCGTCGCTGACGGCTCCAAAAACGTCAATGGTGACGGAAACAAGGGTAAAAGCTCGGGCCCATTCGATTTTAAGCACCTGAAACTGCTGGAGCGGAAGACACAGGTCGAGCGTCTTCTTCGCAGGTCGACCGAGGAGGGTTGGACACGGGGCATGGTTGTTCTCGCGAGCGACCGGAGCATGGAATGGGGCTTCTCGAAAGATGTCCTCAGATCCATTGCCCGGGACCCGAAGAACCTTGTTGTTCTTACCGAGAAACCAAACCTCGGCCTACTGGACACGCCGTCGATATCCAGGACTCTGTGGGAGTGGTGGAAAGAGCGTCGGGATGGTGTCGCGGCGGAACAGCTGAGCAGCGGGGAGACTGCTGAGCAGGTTTACGGGGGAGGGAGGGAGCTAGAGATCACCGAGGCACAACGGGTACCTCTCGAAGGCAACGATCTTACAATTTACCAGCAGTGGCTTGCTACACAGAGGCAATTACAGGCCACACTTCAGACCGGTGGAGTAACCGCCCTCGAGACAGTTGGGGATGGCGTTGACGATGCCTCATCCGAATCATCCACGGAATCAGAAGAATCAGAGACTGAACAGCAAGGCAGAGCTCTGAACGTGTCGACGACTATGGGACAAGCAAGCCGGAAGAAGGTGGTTTTGAAGGACGAAGACCTGGGTATCAACGTGCTGGTCAAGAAGACGGGCGTACATGACTACGATGTACGTGGGAAGCGAGGCAGGGAGCGAATATTCCCCATTCCCGTGCGAAGGAAACGGGCCGACGAGTTTGGCGATCTTATACGACCAGAAGACTTCCTCAAAGCAGAAGAGCGGGAGGACGACGGGCAGGAACAAGGAGCTGTGAAGAAGGAGGAAACCGAGGGCATTGGCAAGAAGCGAAAGTGGGACGACCTTGGCAAGAAGACCAACGCCAACAACAAGAGGCCACAGCCGAACAGAGCTGGATCTGACGACGTGCCTATGACCGCCCCTTCAGAGGGTTCGACAGCTGTGGACGAGGAGCTCGATGGCGGAGAAGAGGAAGAGGCGCCTAACCTGGGCCCATCAAAACTGGTCGTCACGAAAGAGATCATCCCTATCAATCTCCGCATCGCGTTCGTTGACTTCAGCGGCCTGCATGACAAGCGATCCCTCAGCATGCTTATCCCTCTGATTGAGCCACGGAAGCTCATCCTAGTGTCAGGCAGCGAGGAGGAGACGATGGCTCTCGCGGCCGACTGCAAAAAGCTCCTGGGCGCCGAGATCACCACCGCCGACAACGGCACAACGACGGCCGAGGTGCTGACGCCAGGGGTGGGCGTGCCGGTCGATGCCAGTGTAGACACGAATGCGTGGGTTGTCAAACTTGCCGAACCACTTGTCAAACGCCTCAAATGGCAAAACGTTCGTGGCCTGGGGATCGTCACCGTCACGGCGCGGCTACTGGGCGCGGAAGGCAACGCCGACACACACCCGCACCTGCCCGGGGCGGCAGAAGAAGAAGCGGCGCACAAGCGGCTCAAGACCGAGGGCGAGGCTGAAGCCGGAGAAGGGCCCGACGGGAAAGCATTGGTGCCGGCGGTGCCAGTGGTGCCGACTTTGGATGTGCTGCCAACAACAATGGCGTCGGCATCGCGGTCGGTGGCGCAGCCGCTACACGTCGGCGACTTGCGGCTCGCGGACTTGCGGCGGGCGATGCAGACGGCGGGCCACACGGCGGAGTTCCGGGGCGAGGGCACGCTGCTCATCGACGGGGCGGTCGCGGTGAGGAAGAGCGCGACGGGGCGTATCGAGGTGGAGAGCATCTGCGTGCCGGCAGCCGCCGGGGCACCGCAGCAGGGTGGCACGTTCTGGGCGGTTAAGAAGATGATCTACGACGGCCTGGCTGTGGTGGCCGGGGCATAGATACCCTAGGTAAAACGGTGCTTCTGACCGGGCAGTGGCTTGTTGGCAAGGATGACAACTCCGTTCCGGGCGACGGAGGGGTGGGAAGCAAGGGGTTTACAGGTTGTTGTTGTGTGACTATTCTGTATTCTGAGCGGGCTCGTGTGGGCATCGCAATGCCGGCTGGACGGTGGCGATGTACCTGGGATGCTCATCACCTTTCAACACCACAGGCATGCCTAGGGATTTGCAGCTCCAGAACGTGGCATTCACCAATGAAGCAAATGACCCATCCGTCATCTCATTTGAAAGAAGAGGGCCCGGGGCGGGGGGGGAAGGAAGAGGCAGCCCAGCACTTTCGATACGGCCGAACGGTAATTACCATCCAAGTCCTGACACCACAAAGCAATCTCACGCGCAACTCACTCTCTACTCCGCCTCAACTATTATTTCGTCGTGGAAATAAAGGCACGCGGCTCCGTGACCCGACCAGGGTAATTAAGCGTGACTAAAGATGTCCCTGTCAGGTTTGATCAACTGCCCATCTCGTTGGTGGCCTTGGCGGGGGCGGGTCCCCGGAGCCACGAGATTTGGGTTGTCTGGTTGTTGGGTTGTTGTCTCGTTGCTCCCCTTTTCCCTCTCTTTGATGAATTGTGGGGCTTCCACCCTCGCTGCCCACTGCTGGCACCCGTTGCGTGCGCCGCGCCGGGACTCGGGCTGGTGAGGCGGATGCGCTGCCAGGGTCTTGGGGGTCTTGCTTGCTTTGCCAACATGCTACATAGTATAATATGCTATGGTGCGTTCTTATGCGTGGTGCCCGTACATCAGGCGGGCGTCGATACTGTGGCAACAGTGTTTGTGTGTATACTCGTCTGTATTTGGTCGTTCAAAGGCATACTCCTCACAGGGGTCCCATATAGCCAGCCCATGAGTGGACTAATGACTGATCGACTGCGGGATTGAAGGGAAGGCAAAAGGAAAAGGAGTAGGAAGTGGAAAGGGTCACCCCCTTCCTGGGACATGGCTCGCTGTCATGTCGTTTCAAGTGCAGATCAAGGTCGTCTTTTTCTTCTTCTTCTTCTTCTTCTTCTTCTCTTTCTTTCTTTGTTTATGTAGTGAAGTTCAGGGTGAGAGGGCGAGGAGGGCTGGCAGATGGCTGGCTGGCTGGCTGGCTGGATGATCCGACGCTGTGACCTCATTCACGCCCGGTTTGACATGTGGCCTTCTGGTCTCAGGCCTCTCTCTCGGTTCCTCGCCTCTCACCTGCTTTCTCACCTGCTTATTATTACCGTTGGGAGATTGATTAGGGGTGGTGGTGGTGATCGTCGACAGGGGGGCCCGTATGTGGCACTACCCACTATTTATGTATGTACTCCGTACTGTACCCCGTACCTGGCAGCCCTAGCAGGGTGGCACTGGGGCAGGCTGGGCAGGCTGACAGTGACAGGTCTGCCTGCATGTTTTTGGCCCAGGTAGCAGCAGCTTATTATGCTTGTTGGTCGGGCAAGTCGGGGCAGAGACGAACGACCGGGTGTGGGTTGATTGGTGGTGATGTTTCTCTGGTCTTCCCTGACGCAGAACATTCATTCATCCATCCACTCCACCAACCTTGTTTACACAGTACGTGACTGTCTGCTGAGGTTGCGCGTGCTGGCGTCGTTGGATCTGCAAGGGTGTTATTCTAGGAAACAGTGGATACGGCGAGGTGCATGCTCTTGTTGCACAGGAGTCAGTTTATTGCAGTGTCTGTCTACTCCGTAGTTAGTCTTGAACATCAGCATGCTTTGGTGATTCGCGCGCGATATGATTGAACTATCTGATTATTATCTGTCTAGGTCCCTGATTGTTAGTTCGGTCTCGGGCCGTCAGAGGCTGTGCTGCAGTACACTCGTGATTGCAAGCACTCAGGCACCTCGGGCGTCTGGTGGGATGATTGGCCCTGTCGTATCCTATCCGAGATGCCCCGGGCAGGGTCTGTTACCCGCGCAGCAAAACGTGGGAGCCAGAGTTATTTATTAACAATAGGACGGCTTGAACGGGCTGGCAGCCCTGGACGGGCTGGGCGGGCTGGACGGGCACTTCAGCTGTATTGGAGCTGGTGGGACCCATCTCAGTGGCTCAGCCGCCCAATCCGATCGGCTACCCACCCTCGCCCAGCCAGCCCAGCCAGCCCCATACCCTGGTAGTCCTAGTGCCCCCCAAAGCCCGACCCGGACCTCCTTTCCCTCTCTTGTCTCTCTGTCCGTCCGCCAACCCCCCCTGCCCTGCCAGCCTCTCTCGACTCTGTCTGTCTGTCTGTGTGTCTCTCTCTCAGTGCCTGCCTGCCTGCCTGCCTGTGCCTGCCTGCCTGCCTGCACGTTGCATTCTGCCCAGTTCCGCGAGTCCCCAGGCCCAGTCCCAGGCCCAGTCCCAGGCCCAGTTCCTGCTCCAGCCCCAGCAAAACTCGCAATCTCGAAGTAGAGTGACGACGTCCCCCCCTTCAGAACTCAATTCTCTGGCCTTGATTGCCGTGCACTACCTGCACCCTCATCCTCATCCTCACACATCCTACATATCGACGACCTCGACGGCCTGTCCTCACCCTTCCGACCGCCCCCTCCAGACAAGCCAAGCTTGCCAATACAACAAACAGCAGCCTGTGCCAGACGCGACCGCCCCCTTGGACCAACCACACCATCCTAGCCGGCCCGTACTCAGATCAGCACAGCAAACCACACCCCCCCGGCCCCCCCATTGATTACTACTGCCTGACAAGCAATGCCGACGCGATTCGCCCGTCTCGTTATCCCCTAAATCCTTCCTCGACTCGCTCCCCAAATCCACCACCACCACCACCACCACCACTTCCTACTACTGCTGCCACCACACCTTGCAAACACCACCAAAACCACACTCCACGATCATCACCGTCACGCCTTGCCTTGCTTGAGGACGTCACCACCCTTTCATCGACTCCTCGGGTAGGGCGAGCACAGAGTCTCAGGACCATCTCCCTTGTTTGGGTGGGTTTTCGACCAAGGCAGGACCAGCTTCAGACCCCGACCCCCGACCACCCTTGGCCTGTTCCTCGACTATCGACCTTCGACCTCTCCTCCCCAGTCCTCCCCCCCTCGGCTTTCCCGACCATCATCGCTCATTTAGTATTCTGTTCTCTTTCCTTCCGAGATGCCATCGTTCCTCAATGACCAAAACTCGCCAATCCACTTCCAGAACGCCGGAGTCGTCCATCTGAACGGCCCCAGCCACTACCACGAGGCCATCTCCAGCATTGACATCAAGGTCAATGGACACGTCCCGCACTCGGCCAACTCTTCGCACGTCTCAAATGATAGTTTTGACGGCAGCTCCTCCCACTCAACACACATCTCCGAGTCGTCGGACGCCACCCACATGAACGGCAACGACACCCGGACCTCGACTATGAGCACAACCAATGGCCACAATGGAGCCATTGACGGGGAGGACTGCCACTGGCCGTCAACGAATGGCTTCGCCCACGCCGCCGGGCCCCAGAAGCCGCCCGTGTCCAGCCCTGCCCCCATCACAGTCTCTCCGCCAGACCGAGCCGCTCCACCCCGACCACAGCTGCCCAACGGCACAGCTGATCGCACCTCGTACCACAGCTACGCGGAGCCGCCCTCGATAAGGACATCAGTGGCCTCTGCGACCACCACCTCCGCCCAGCCCTCCCCGGCGGGCATGACGATGCACCAAGGCCAGAGGGGGGATGCACACGGCGCCGCCGGCAGCTTCAATGGCCCCAACAGCGACATGGGCTCCCGCATCCGATCCCCGAGCCCGGCAAACCAGAGGTCCAGCCTGGATCCCAACCCTCCACCCCCCCAGCGCTTCTCTTCTCCCGCCCAGATGTCGGGTAACACAAGTCTCAACTCATCCACGCCCAATCTCCACCCAGCAAACCCAGGGCTGAAACATCGTCACACTCTAGAGGTCCCCAGGCCCGGCCAGCCCCGCGGGTCGCGTGACGGCCAAGACACTGCAGTCACCAGCGGTCGCTTCTCGCCTACCAATGCCGCCCCCAGCGGTGCCAGGAGAGCCTCCATCAACCTCGTCAGGCGCAACACCCGTTCATTGCACAGCGACTTCCCCCGCGACGAGGCCTTCCCCGACGAGGACGCGATGCGCTGGGCAGAGGCATACCGGCAGAAGAGGGCCAGCAAGAAGAAGAAGAAGGAAGAGGAGGATGACGACCGCGTCCTGGTCGGCACCAAGGTCGACGAGAAGCATGCCAACTGGGTCACGGCCTACAACATGCTGACGGGCATCCGAGTTGCCGTTTCCCGCACAAATGCCAAGCTGGATCGCCCGTTGACAGACGCGGATTTTGAGGCTAAGTCCAAAACAACATTCGATATGTAAGTCTCACGGGAGCATCCCCCCCTCCTCGCCATCTTTACAGACCCGCATCCCATGTCCCGGCCACTAACAGTCCCGCAATTGCAGCACCGGAAATGAGCTTGTGCCCTCCGCAAAGTACGACTTCAAGTTTAAGGACTACGCGCCTTGGGTTTTCCGACACCTGCGCCAGCTGTTCCACCTGGACCCGGCCGACTACCTCATGTCCCTGACAGGAAAATACATCCTCTCGGAGCTTGGGTCACCCGGAAAGAGCGGCAGCTTCTTCTACTTCTCCAGGGACTACAGGTTCATCATCAAGACGATCCACCATGGCGAGCACAAGTTTCTTCGTAGGATTTTGAAGGAATACTACCAGCATGTGACCGAAAACCCGAACACGTTGCTCTCCCAGTTTTACGGCCTGCATCGGGTCAAGACGCCCTGGGGCAGGAAGATCCACTTTGTCGTCATGAACAACCTGTTCCCGCCACACCGGGACATACACACCACCTTTGACCTGAAAGGATCTACTATTGGGAGAGACTACAAGGAGGAGGACCTGGAGAAGAACCCCCGCGCGACGCTCAAGGACCTGAACTGGCTGAGGCGGCAGAGGCACCTGGAACTCGGCATCCAGAAGAAGCGGCTCTTCATGGAGCAGCTGCAGAAGGATGTCAAGCTGATGCAGAAGCTTCACATAATGGATTACTCCCTCCTGATTGGCGTGCACGACACCCGCAAGGGTAACGAGGAGAACCTGCGGGCTCAAAACCTCCAGGTCTTCAGCCCTGGCGGCGCCCAGGGCTCCGAGGACCCCAATCAGGTGCTGATGCGCACGCCCTCCAAGCTCGAGAACCAGCGCCGTGCTGCCCAGATGCGGCAGCTGATCAAGTCTGAACGGCCGGTGCCCATGGGACAGAGCATGTCTGGCATGCCCGACGTCCTGGAGGACTCTGTCGCCAATTCCAAGTCTGACTCGCTGTTCTACTCGGACGACGGCGGCATGCGCGCCACCCACGAAGACAACACGCCCGGCGAAGAGATCTATTACCTGGGAGTGATCGATTGCTTGACACATGTAAGTCCAGAAGGAAGGCCATGTCCTGTCTGGGAGAACTTGGTAGCACTAACTTGGGTCTAGTATGGCGTCATCAAAAAAATCGAACACTTCTGGAAAGGACTCTCCAGCGACCGTACGCAGATTTCAGCCTTGCCACCAGAGCAGTATGGTGATCGATTCCTCAACTTCATGACCGGCATCACCATGTCTCCCGAGGAGGCACAGCGGGAGGCCGAGGAGAGACAGAATGCCGAGGCCGTGGCAGCCGCCGAGAAGTCAAAACAGCGTGTGCCAAGCTGGAACAGTGCAGGCCGCAAGTCAAGTAGTAACAACATCCCAGCCGCCCCAACCCACGAGCCTCCCCCGCCACCGGGGCGCGGCTCCGGGGCCATCTCGCCTCAGGCGGAGGAGACAATTCGGAGAGCTGAACATGTCGCGTCCAAGGCGGAGAAGCACGGCCATTCCGAGCAGGGAGTCCCGGAGCGGGTCATCAAGACGACTGGCACGACCAGCGGCGGCATCTTCCCCTCCATAGCGGCCGCTACTGCTCCCTCAATGATGGGCACCAGCAACCCCATCTCAAACAACCATGACACAGCAAACCAGGCAATCTTGCCCATTGTGGAGGAGCCTAGCGAGGGTTCCACCAACGGCGAGCATGACCACAGCGCAAACAGATCAGGCAACGGGATGGCCAGCCCGAACGGCCGACCAGTGACGCCTTCCGGATCGGGCAACCCGGCGGTTTCGAACATGCGTGAGCCGTCCAGGGCGCCCCCAACCCCGCCCAAGACGAGTGGCAGCATGGCAGGCAATGGCAACGGCAGCGCATTTGGCCACGGGAAGCGACTCACCAAGCCGGAGAGCGCCGACAGCGGGATCGGCGTGCACGAGATGATGGGCCGGGCGAGAAGCGGGAGCCAAGTATCAAAGTTCTCCGAGAAGGGCGGCGTCAAGGGGCAGATGAGCCGGGACAGCTTGGATAAGGCCCTGCCCCCGCTGCCTGCCGTCAACGGGCCGGCGTAAATGAAAACCCCGGCAAAGGATAAGAGCCAGCCAGACAGAGATGGAGACAACGAGGGTCTGGTTTCACATGGCCACAAGAGACAAAGACAAAGTGGCAACGGCCAAGGCAGGGGGCGATAATGAGGAAGAGACATCCGAGGCAGCAGGACCCCTTCTCCCCATCTTGGGGAAAGGTGCTGATTTTTGTTTATTCGCGCAAAGAACGATATGATACCACTACACAGCATCGAAAGCATCGAATCAAACCTTTCTTGTCAATACTCTTTTTTTCTTGAGCTTTCCCACTCCTGACTCTCGACCACACGACCACCCGCTTATCTCTCGTCTTCTTTCTATCGCTTCATTTCTTCCTCCACCTTTTTTTCTTCTTTTTTTTTTGGTTTGGCTTCCGACTGACACGCCCACCCCAGTCGAACCGATCCAGCTTATTTACACTTTTTTCCCTTTCCTTTGTTCCTGCGTTCATTTGGCCAGGTCGAATTTAAACGGTGTTTGCTGTTTCTGTACCGGAGTTTCTTGTGTGACGGGTTTAGATGGGAAGAGAAGGCGGAGAGACAAGAAAGTTTGGGGGTGTTTCTTCTCCCTTCTGGGGTGGAAGCGAGTAGGGTAGTAAAGGTGGACAGGTACCCCTCTCCCGCGACGAATGGATATAAAACAACAAACCTCAGCAACACCAACAACACCAGCAGCCAAAAAATCTCAAAATGAAGACTAAATCGGGACTTTTCTCCTTTTGCCCTTCCCTCACCCTTTCTCACTCTTTTTTTTTTTTGGGGGGGGGGGGATTTTACACAATTGTCATGAAAACACGCCGGAAGAGAAAAGCAAAATACAGGATGGGCTTGATCCCCTGTTCCTCACCGCCGCCTCTCCCCGAGGTCATGGAGATGAGTTGACTGAAGGGACTAGGGGGAAGTTTTTGGATGACTTATTGCATGCTGGGGGCATTGTATATAGCTTCAATGATACCTCATAGACTAACATTGGATGAACATCGGAACTGGAGCTCTGTCTCTTGTCTATGCTGCTGCTGCCTATTGAGAAACATTGGCCTGGTCGTCCGGAAGCGTGTTTTGTGCCCACGACTCGGCGGCGGATCCGGTGGTCTTCAGGTCGGTCTCCTTGCAGCCTCTGTCCTTTTGCCTTGTACGACTACTCGTTTGCACTTGACGTGAAGGGAGTCAGTGGTATTGGTTGGAGTTGAATGGTTTCCTGGTATTAAACAAACAGTTTGATCTCCCGCCCCTAAACGCCCGCCACGGCCACTCGTAAAAGAGTGCGACTTGTAATCCCCCTTGGGTGTCCCAAGTGATATATGCCTTGGTGTGTTTGCCCATCTTCTTTCTCTTTATACAGTGTGGTATGTACACGCAGCTTGCGAGGCTGGGATTTTCCTTTTATGAGCCGGCGGGCCCGGTCTGTATCTGGACGCTCTGGGCGCCCTCGGCCTGCAGCTGGGCCAACCTCTGCTTCTTGTTGTGTTCTGCGACCCGCCACTTCTTGAAGTAGGTCACCTGCAGGAAAGCCAAACGGCCACCCCCCGCGCGGTCAGTCCCAAGCCCACGTTGTTGAAGGGTATATTGATGAAGGCTGAAGGCTGAAGGCTGAAGGCTGGTTGCTTACCCACTCGGTGGCGCAGTCCCTCTCGAAGGCGGCCGACTGGCCGCCGCACTGCGCAGCTGCGGCCTTGTCGTCCTTGATGGCGTCGAGGATGCTGTTGCGGTCGAGGCATGCGAAGTAGGCGTCGCGGCTCTCCCAGCACTTCCTGCGCTCCGTGCGGGTCGGGGCGACGGCGCCGCTGCGGACCTCGTCGGCGCGCTTGTCTGTGGGTGACTTCCAGAAGTCTGTGAGGCCCATTTTCCTTTTGTTCTGCAGGGGGGTGGGGGTAGATTGGCCCTGTACGGGTTGGTGTTGAATGGACGGATGGATGGATGATGCACTCACGCACTCACTCACTCACTCACACGAGAGCTTCGCGGCGCCGTGGCAGAATTATTTGGGCGGTCAGGCCTCGCCTAGGGGTGCAGGCCAGGGGCCTGGGCAGTGTACGTCAGTGCCGGGAGCTTGGTGCACTGCCGTGGTGTTCCGGGTTGCCGGGGTAGAGCTGCAGGCAGGGTTCGGCTACCTGTCCCTAGCGGACGGGAAACCACCTGGGCAGCAAGGGACAGGAGTCATTGCGACGACCACACTCACACACCCCTAGCCTAGGTACCGAATACCCTATCATCCAGCCGCCCCAACCTGCTTCCCTTACCGCTTCTGAGAAAGAGCTTCAAGATCTCGACCCTTGTTGCCAACACCAACACGCGACCACCCGCCATCCTGCGACAACCGATAGGCATATAGCTGCCCACGAGACTCGACGAACGCCCCCTCCGGCGCACCACTCCCTTCCTCCTCCTCCTCCTCCTCCTCCTCCTCCTCCTCCTCTTCTGTGCCGACCACAACATCAACACCACCACCACCACCACCACCACCACCACCACAGACCCTGCCACGAGGGTCGCAGCCCGCCCCCCAACACAAAAAGGAAATGGCGCGGAGACGAAGACCACCGCGCTCGGGCGCCCTGACGGAGCTGCCGCCGCTGCGCATCCTCGGCCAGATCGCCGCCCTGCAGGCCCTCTACTACTTCGCCGCCCTCGTCCTGATGCTCTTCACGGCCCTCGTGTCCGGGCGCGGGTTCTCGCTCGACCTGGTGCTGGGCTGGTCCGCAGTCAGGGGGGACACGACGCAGGGCTGGCTGAACGCCTTCATGTGGATACTGGATGGGGGCTTGTTCATGTGAGTAGTATTCCCCGGCGGGTGTGGGTGGTGGCTGGTGGCTGGTGGCTGGTCCTCCCTCTGCTGAGCTGGCTGACATGTTGCCCGTTCCGTCCGCCCCACACAGGGCCGTCGCCATGGTCATGATCGTGATCCGCTCCAAGCTCGTCCTCGACTTCGGCCTCACCACCCACTTTATCCACCTCGTCGTCGTGTCCCTGTACGCCGGCCAGATCCCGCGCAACGTCTTCTGGTGGGTCGCCATGGCCCTCTCCAGCGCCCTCGGCGTCTCCCTCGGCGTCTGGGGGTGCCAGTACAGGGAGCTACGGCCCGTCTTCTTTGGTGGCGGTGGGGGGGCCTCCTCCGGGGCTGGCAGAAATAACAACAGCAACAACGGCAGCAGCAGCAACAACAATAATAATGCGAATGGGAGCGCCGCCGGCGGTGCAGGCGAGGGCAGCAGCCAGGCGGCGGACGGCGATGAGGAGCAGGGGTTTTCGAGAGGCAGGGGCCGGGGGAGGGGCAGAGACGGCGCGGGCGAGTATGAGATGGTCAAGATGAACGGGGCGTCTTCATGATGCTGCGCCTGCAGGAAGGGTTGTGTTCGAACTCTGTTATTTTGCCTGAGACAAACCGCGGGGCATCACGGTGCGGGCAAACTGCTTGGAGAGGCTGGCTGGCTGGCTGGCATGGCGTTGTGAGGGCTTGATGATACTGCATAGACCGGCGTTTGGATTACATGGGCTAGATCACGAATCAGCAGGGCAGAAATGGGCTTCCATCAATGATAGCAGGCGCCAGGATGATGGGCACTGGTTTCCAGAATTCAAGGTTGATGTCTTGGACGGTTGTGGTCAGTGCCGACCCAGCAGCCTCCATAAGGCTGTAAGGGCGGCCCTGTGTTTTTGAGCTGCAAACAATATGCTTTTCCATGCCATGCAGAGTTCGTCAGTGGGCCCTACACCGTAGGGTCTTGGTAGACAGACTATCTACTTGGACGCCCACGTCACGTTTCATATGATCTGAGCGAGACCATATCGTCATATCCCTTGACCAAAATTGCATATCAAATATTGACAACAGGCAACGATGAGGTTGAAAAAAAAAGGAAAAAAAAGGAAAGAGAGACTGATAAACAGTGCAGGTGGACAAACCAATCCACATAGCAATAGGTGTGCTCCATTGCGCACCGGCAGACTGGCTAATCCCGGCTTAAGCAGATGGCGCCATCTCACACCATCCGGTCGGCCGAAGGATGAAGGTTTACATGGCCTACCTCACCTTGTCCTGACACATATCCAGTGGGAACCACTTTGCGTATTTCATATTTCCGGACTGCTGGGTGGGAGATACATAGTACAACCGTCTGACAAAGTCGTACTATATAGTGGATGATGCTCACAGCAGGCCGAGATGATATGACAGCAGCCATTGGCATCCCTCACCTGTAGCCCACCTCAGCTCGACACACAATATATAGTTCTAGTCTTGGAGATCATAGACACACCGGCAGTCTGTGGCCGAGATGCCCGTCAAGCGAGTGGCAGTAATCGGCGCCGGCCCGGCTGGCGCCATCGCCGTCGACGCCTTGGCACAGGAGAAGGCATTCGACGTGATAAAGGTGTTTGAGCGCCGTGAAGGCCCCGGCGGCTGCTGGTAAGCCCAGGGAAGGGAGCCCGTCTTCTGCTTGACCATGTTCCATGACCGCTCACAACTCGCACAGGATAGGGGACACAAGACCCCCGCCGCCCCTGACAAACCTCACGGAGCTGGCCCGCCGCGAGGGTGATCCGCCCGTGCCCATCCCGGAGGCCCTCCCGGCTCGGGCTCCCCGGCCGGCCCAGCCCCGCTTCGCCGAGTCCTCCATCTACCCGTACCTCGAGACCAACGTCGACGACGTGGCCATGAGCTACACGGGTGGCGGCGCCGAGGACATCCCCGCCGAGCGGAGCGAGTGGTCCGTTGCCAGGCACGGCCCCGACACGCCGTTCCGCCACTGGACGGTCCTGCGGCGCTATGTCGAGGGCCTGTGGGGCCGCAACGGCTACGCGGACCTCGTGTCGTACAACACTGCCGTCGAGAGGGCGGTCAAGGTCGGCGGGGAGTGGGAGGTCACGCTGCGGCGGGAGGGCGAGGGCGACGGCGACGGCGCGGATGAGTGGTGGGCCGAGAGATTCGATGCTGTTGTCGTGGCGTCGGGGCACTTTAATGTCCCGTGGATACCTCCCATCGAAGGGCTGGCCGAGTTTGAGTCGTCGCGGCCGGGCAGCGTGCTGCACAGCAAGATGTACAGGGGCCGCGACGGCTTCAGAGGGAAGGTGAGTGACACACACGGGCTCAGGGGGACGAGCTGGGCCCATATGGCATATGGCTGGAGCACAGGCTGACAAGAGACCAACAGCGTGTGATGACAGTGGGCGCCTCCGTGTCAGCCGCCGACATCGCATACGACCTGGCCTCGAGCAAAGCCACAGACGGCCCCGTCCACGCCGTCGTGATAGGCCACAACTTCAACCCTTACTTTGGCGACGAGGCCTTCAACCACCCGCGCATACAGAGGCAGCCCTCGATAGCACGCGTCGACGCCGAGACCCGCACCGTCTTCCTCGCCGACGGCTCCGCGGTCCGCGGCGTCGACCACCTCATCTTCGGCACGGGGTACAGCTGGACCCTGCCCTTCCTCCCGCAGGTCCCCGTCCGCAACAACCGGGTCCCGGGCCTGTACCAGCACGTCGTGTGGCAGGAGGACCCCACGCTGCTGTTTGTCGGGGGCGTCGGCGCCGGCCTGACGTTCAAGATCTTCGAGTGGCAGGCCGTCTACGCCGCGCGCCTGCTGGCCGGGAGGGGCACGCTGCCCAGCCTGGCCGAGATGCGCGCCTGGGAGGCCGGGAGGGTGGCGGAGAAGGGGGAAGGGCCCAGGTTCCTCACCATCCACCCGGACTTTGAAGAGTATTTTGAGACGGTGAGGGAGCTTGCCGGGGAGCCCGCCGGTGGGGTGGGGAGGAGGCTGCCCAGGTATGATAGGAGGTGGTTCCGGCTGTTCATGGACGGGCATGAGCTCAGGAAGGCCATGTGGAAGAGGCTTAACGAGCAGGCAAGAGCTGAGCTTGAGGCAGGGGGCGAGGCCGTCGCGGTGGAGAGTCGTCTGTGAGCCGGGCTGGCCCTGTAGTCAGTCGTTCCCGAGGTCATGCCCTCTGCCAACTGTGTTCGCTGCGCTTAGACAAGACTCGCCGAAATTTAGACACGGATAGACGCCTGTGAAGTAGAGGAAATAGACGTGTAAATGATAGCCGGCAAGCCATGTGGATCAGCCCGAGTGCGGAATGGTGCAGTGGCACGTTGACCCAGGTCATATTTTAGTTACTCATATGCAGGTAGCGAATGTGAATAATTTGCGAGGTTACAGAAGCCGTGGCTCAAGAAGAAAAGCTCAGTCAGACGTTACTCAACGTTTGAACTCTTTCAGAAATCAACCGGCAAACAATGAGAAGAATCCTGGTCCAACAGCATACCTAGGTACTCACGGTCATGTTGGCGCCCGACTCATCCTTTTGCCAGCATCACAACAGCTCCCTCCCAGCCAGCGTATAACTCATCAAACCCGCAGAATTGTCATCTCACAGCACCGACAGTCACACATGGATTGTCCCACTTTCGGCAGTAAAAGCTAGACATATAAACGCCAGGGTGCTAGTTCAGCCTGGGATAGATCCATATCCACATCTAGAAGTCAGAAAACCTCCAAGGAAAATCACCTCGACTCAACTGAAGGCTTCAGGCTCTTCAAATGAGCTCCACCACTCGTTTCTCACAACTTGAGCGTGAATGGTACGCAGACAGGGACCCACCAAGGCGTCCCATCCCGCTGCCCCTCCCAAGGCTAGATTATGACTCTGATTTCGAGGTCTGGGAGTGGAAATTCAGGAATCTTCTGAAGTACAACTCGCTGTTGGGCTTCATTGATGTTTCAGGGCCCCCTTCTGCTCCAGCCCCCAGGAACAGCCTAGAACAGCAAGAAATCGCTGCCGCTGCACACTGTCTTGTGCTTCTGGGGTCATGCGTCTCTGAGCACATTCTTGCCGACATTCTCGTTGTCTCAGCAGAGAAACTTCCTGATGAACCCTATAAACTCTTCCAAAAGGTCAAGGCATTCACAACAAGTTTTCGTCATATTCATGGATGGAAGGGAGGCAGCCCCAGTATCTGGGAACATTTCACTGGAAGGGTGACCTTGGACTCAACGCCGGCAGTTCGCCAAGTTCTCCAGAGGCTGGGAGACATCTACAGAATGCGCGACAAGCATGATCGACCCGCTGTCATCATGGTTGCAGTACTCGTGGTCAAGAGGAGTTACCCGTCTTTACCGCCAGAGGTTCTCCGGAAATACGTGCAGAAAGCAACAAATAGGCAGCTCGACCTGGGCCAGACCTTTTGGAATGAAATGACCGAAGAGTTCATCAAACTGGTTTAAATTTAACTCAAGCCTGAAGTTCAGAAACCACGAATGTGGTTGGGTGGTGTTGAGCAAATGCTCACATGGATCGATGGTAGGGTGCTGCAATGACATCGAGTCTTCGAATGTGGCACGTATCTGGTTGCCTGCTGGTGAATGACATCAAGCTTAGCCCCTATTTAATGCTCACTTGGTGGACGTTGGTCTGAGAAGACTTGAGATATTTGTGAACTGTCAAGTGAAATGTGAAGCGTATTATCTGCACCTACCTACCCGCAGCGGTGCAGAAAAGTGTCAAACTATATTACTAACATGTGCCATGTTGCCACTGATATTTACGTCACCAGTAATGACCTGACGTGCCCGTTTCCGAGTGTTGCAGCCAGGTTTCAACATGAATTCCTTACTCAGCCACCAGCTCGTGCGGCTCACAAGGCCGATACAAGACTGACGAGCCAGCTTCGAACAGAATAATTTCACATGTATCATTGCCGCAATGCTGCCATGTTTCACAAGCATTGCGTGCGGAATATTTCATAGCTTACTATTAACCTTTTGTGTTGATCTGTAGGAAGTTTTGAACAAAACAATTTAATACTAGACTTTCTCCAATAAAAGCTATTGCCTACATATAAGGCTGACCGAGTGTCCCACAGGGATTTGTACCACACGCAGCCCACTGTAGATGCTGTAACCATAGGGCACCGGGGCAAAGCTTGTGTTCCCAATGTCTACATGCAAACCATAGAACCATGACGATGCTAAAATTGACTGCTTGAATCTAGGATGACAATTTTGTATGGTAAATCATGGATGTTGAGACCAAATGCAATCAGTCATCGATTTTTGTTCAGTATCCAGAAAGCAAAACAATAGTCCCGTGGGCATCCGGGATACAAGACCTCCGTATAGGTCTGATTTCAAAGTATAGCAATAGAGATTTAGGTTAGTCTTCAAGTACCTCTCCTGCTGGAGGTTCATCTCAAGTTCACAAGCTCCATAAAAGCCCAGTGATAGTGAGAAAGATGCAGTTAGATGTTGCGCACATGTGCAGCCTTCTCGCATCGTGTATATCCGAGCCCGTCCTTTCCAATCTTCTCGTAGTCCTTCGCTTCTGTTGTACCCCGTAAGAGTGAGCTGCCACAGGAGCCCGCTGTCCTAGAAAAGGCTTGCCAGATGGTTGGCGCTCTAGGTAATCGGGCTAATCCTCAAAACCGGCGTTGAGACCTCGACAGCTTCAAGATGATTCATGCAGAGAATGCGAGACAGCGCCCTTGAGCACACATCTGTTGGCTGCGGACCATCGGCGTCTACCCAGATGACGGTCTCGCCATAAAGGTGGTTCAGAGATTTGCACTTGTACAAACACAGGGTACACCTGTACAAGGCCAACTAAGCAGAATGGCTAATAAGGCTCAAACAAAAAGTAAGATAACTCGAATATTAAAGTACTCAGTTCAATACTAAACCACTCATCCTACATGGTTATCCTCTATGAGGTTGTCTGGTAGGAGATTATCCCATACGGCCCCGTTGTTCCGGTGCGCATCTCTGACCCCTAAATGCGTCGAATCCTTCGCAACGCGTCGCAGCATTTTTTGGGTGACAGCAATGCCGATAAAATCGGATTGCACGATGCTAGTTTGCCCACATTCTCATATGTATGAAAGGGCTTGAAACAAGGACTTTTGAACTTAAGCAAAAACGCGAAAGTTCGTAGTAACTGTCTGGGCCATCTGATCCCTTGAGAAGCAGGGCCCGCATATCTTAGTTTTCCCTTGCCAACGGACCTGCTGTGTAGAATTTGGCCACGGATTGATACTCGGAGGAGCGGAAGCTATTGTAACTCTTTATCTGGCAGGGTTGTGTATACACACTTCGATGGCAACTAAAAACTTATGCTGTATATTTAGTAGGGAGAGGTATATAATTTTAATAATAATATTATAAAAAAGTATTTATAATTATTTAAATATAATATAAATAAAATAAATATATTTATTAGTTTATTTATTTATAAAATATTAAAAGAAAATATTAATTAATTAAAGAATAATTAATTAATTTTTAAAATATATTCTTTTTAAGTACTAAGTCTTAAGTACTTACTATTATATAAAGGTGCTATGTATGTCCTTAGATGTATATAGAATAGAAGTGAAATTACATAGATTATAATTTAGCATCAGTCCCCCAACGCACCAAGTATTAGTAATCGGGGACGTGGCGCAACGGTAGCGCGTCTGATTCCAGCTCTGGAGAATCCAGAAGGTTGTCTGTTCAAGTGCGAGAAATCCTTCTATCCTCATTATAATGCGTCTAATACTAACAAATGAATAGGTCAGGCCGTCCTCATATCAGCCATATTTTTTTTTCATTTTTAAACATTTGTGGTATATAAGGATTGTGGGGGAGTGTATATGCACTAGTTAGGATGTCTTTAAATACTGTTTTAATATAAGATCAGAGATTTGCAGGGCGAAAAACAGAGGGTACAGAGCAAGAAGTACCACTAGCTAATTAGAGGGCTTTATTCAACCTCACCACACCACCCACACCACCCCAACCAAATACCTTTTACACCCTAACCTATAGACCTACCAATCCTCCTTCACCCACCCAACAATACCTAGGCCAGTAGCCAAGAAGCCCCATACAAGGGCTTGTAGGACTATTAACTAGCTACTACAGGTTAACCTAACTGTAGAGGACCTTATTAGTAATAAGAAGGAGACCTAGGTGGATTGTAGTGCTTAGGTACTCGTTAGAGCGCCCTAGGTGACAAAGAGGAATAAAGTAATAAAACACTAAACTAGAAGCGATAATAAGAGGGTAAGGAATTAAGAATTAATAAGGAAGTATATAGTAAATAAGTGTAAATTTCGGTTATATATAGTGTATTAATAGTGTAGATTAAGGTTAGTATATTAGGGGTATATCTTACCTTATACTTTTTATTTTTCGCCCTATAAATCTCCGATCTTTTTAATATTTATATTATTTATATTGTGAAGGTATGGGCTTATAAACTACTAGGGTTATAAATTATTAAATTAGTTATTATAGTCTTTTAGCCGAGCGGTCTGTTGTGCCGGCAGTTAACGGAATTCCTACCGTCTCATGTGCCCCTTACTTATAATAAGGGTGTGGCGCAACAGCTAGCACATTTAATTATAGTTATAAAGACTCTAGAAGGGTATCCGTGCTTAGATCTATAATAGGTGTAATACTTTTAAAGATATTTTAAAAATCTAAGCTTATGTAATATAAAATATTAATGATATAAAAGATGTAAAAAAATATATAAAGGTACACTAGTAGTAGCACTGTATGTAGGCACTATGTATGTCCTTGGACATATACGGAATAGAAGCAACACTACAACCATATACTAGTAGTAGGAAATGCTTATAGAAGTATTCAATAGTATCTAGTTACTTCCTATGTTCTAGTCATGTCAACACCTCTCCCCTAGTAGATGTGAGCTTGCTGACATGCGGAGAATTGTTGAGTGAGCATATGATGCGATTGCCTAGTTGATTGAGGGTTGCGCTTAGAAGGGTCACTTTGCTATGTTGAAGAATGACGTGGTGAAGGCTTTGTACCAACAATTCAGCACTTCAACTGTATTTCAGACACAATGCATGCAGGGCACAGTGAAGTGCAGCTAATTTTGAATTTTTCATACCAACTACATGACACGCGAAATGACACGCGGACCATTCAATCTCTTGTGCACGATCTACACTGCCTGGTCTTGAACATGCCATGCTGTCAATGTCTGAGCCTGTATGATTTTTAACCGCTGGATCTCGAGCGTTTACCACACTGTATCACTGCGCCATATATGTCTTCGGGCGTATGCGGAGTAGAAGCGAAACCAGTTGGTGGAATACGTGATACAGTAATATGATTGGCAGGCCAGAAATCTATTGATACGCTTTTGAACAAGTTTCAGATGCCTCCTGGGACTTCCACAAAGCCGTATCATGAATCACCCCGCCTGGGCAACTCAGTCTACGCAGACTTCTTGGGATGGTAAACCGAGACATCCAGTCCGTTGTGATATGGGACAGTCACGTTACTGAAACCACTTTCTGGATCTCTCAGGTGCTGTAACAGATCCTTGTATCGCTCCTCTCCGGATATTGTGTTATCGACAATGACCACAGCCCCTGGCCTCAACTTCGGCTGGACGAGCTTTAAGGTAGGGAGGGCCAGCGGTGCCCATACTTTGCGGTGGTCAGCGAGACATATCGAGGACTTGCACCCAGGGAGATGCACTTACTATCAAGCAGAAGCAGGTCAACGTCTGGCAAGTCCTTGCCCAAGGTCTGCAGCAGGTCACCCTCGCGCAGCTCAATATAGGGCTCAGCCTCCTGGCCGACCTCCATCCAGTGCGCCCTCGCGAGCTTGATCTTCTCCGGCTCCTTCTCGGTAGCAATGACCTTCCCGGGGCCCGGCCTGCCGTCCGCGACGTTCTGCCCCACGGCCAGCGCGAGGTAGATGGTGCTCACGCCGTAGCTCGTGCCGGCCTCGACGACGCTGGTGGCGCCAGTCATGCGCGCCACCTGGTACACGAACTGGCTCTTGTCCTGGTCCAGGGCGACGAACTTGTCGCGCATGAGGTCGTCAAAGGCAGGCGTCCCGGCCGTCTTGTACACGGCGCTGTCGATCTTGGCCTCCTGCTCGGCCGAGCGGGCGTGCAGCCGGTCCAGCAGCTCGTGGACATGAGGGGGTGCTACCACCGGGTTGGGTAGATGTGAGGCCATGGCAAAAGCTGGTGTGTGTGTGGATATGGGCTGAGAGGACGCTCAAAGTAAGTGAGTGCCTGTACTCGTGTACACAAGGAAGTGAGAGCTGCCAACCGACACCCTCCTGCAATTGGAGCGGGGTTCCGGCGGACGTGCGCGCCCCTTGGCTGTGACGCTGCCCAGGTGTCTAGCAGGTTTATTAGACGGCGGACCGACCCCGGCACTCCACATCTGGGCACCTAGGTATCCGTACTTGCGGCCGCTAGAACCTGATACACGGATTGTCGTAAACCACAGGGGGTTTCATTGCCCAGGTGTGCGTGGTCAAAAGGCAACATGGAAATTTGGCTCATTTGTGGTTCACCGGCTTGATGAGTTCAGCTGCGAGAGCACGGCGTGCGTCTGAGGGTTGCAAATTTGAGCAACAATGTAAGAACGACAGAGCCCAGATTGCTGATATGTCTTGATATACCCGGCCGTGGAAATTGAGAGATCCTCTCCCGTGGCCCAAGAGCGTCGTCGGGAGCAAGCCATTGCGATAGTGGTGAATATCCATGCCAAGCACATAACTACCACAGACGATTGATGCACATACGTATATATGGAGTCGTCACGATAAATACGTCCGACGTCAACATGCCAACAGTGACACTCGAATGCTGTGGCCTGGGGTGGTAGACCTGAGTGTGAGTGTGGGCCATCGAATTTCACATCATGTAAGCTCATTGGTCAAGCAAAGGCGACCTCGAGCTATTTGTGACTGCCCAGGTGGAATTGATACAGCCCTTCAGACCTGGGGCAGCATTACATACCTCGTAAATGCCTTTATCCGTCTCATCCATCGCCCGGCGTTATGACAGTCTTGCCAGATCAACCCAGGCTCATGGACCGGCTGGCCATATCCGAGCTCTCCTCGAGTCGACAGCTATCGAGAAATATGAACCAGGTGCATATTACTGTAGGCCCTACTGAAGTATCACATAACTGGTATCAAGTGCCTTCAGACCTCCGTCAGCTACCAAGGTCGACCCCTGCAGGTCCCAGCTCACACTGCCCCACGGCTGCGACGCAATCTTGGACACGTTGAGCCCCTCCGGCAGGTTGATCTGCACAGGAGCCACAGAAGTCGAGTTCTCCGGGTTGACGATGCCAAACAAGACCCCCTTGCTCTGATCCTCAGCCACCCAGTAAGCCACATCTGGGCTCCCCTTCGCCGACCGCCCGTCCACCACCAGCACGGGGTTGGCACCGGTCAGGAAGCCCGCCACGGGGTCGACCGTGACAACGCTGGCGAGCTTCGCCGTCGCGCTGGAGAGCAGGTCCGAGGGCGGGTAGATCCATGCCAGGCGGGCCATGGCGCCGTGGTTGAACGCCAGCAGGTCCATGACCCACGTCTCCTCGGGGGTCGGGTCGCGCGCCCAGTAGCCCTCGCCCGAGAAGGCCTGCGGCACGGCCCACACGGGCTTCCGCGTCGCCACGGAGCCCCCGATCCACGCGGCGTACTTGTTGAAGTCGTCGATGCGCGAGGGCACGTCCAACAGGCTGCCAACGCAGTTGTCACACCCGCAGTCGCCGTAGGTCAGGTTGCAGGGGGTGCCCCACTTGTCTGCGAAGGTGGCATTGATCCCCACCGGGTAGGCGTCTTCCATCAGGATGTCGGCGCCGGCTGTGTACTCCTTGAAGTAGTAGTTCTGGCAGTTCAGGACGAGGGCCGTCGGGTGGTACTTGTCCAGCGACGCGAGCAGGTTGTAGGCGTCTACTGACGACTCGAAGGTATACCCCCAGCCGTCTGGCTCGTCGGCCGTGTAGTAGGTCAGCAGCGAGGGGTGGTCCTTTACGAGTGGGATCTGCTCCGCGACAGACGTCAGGTTCTGGAACGAGTTGCGCATGTCGTACTGGAAGAGGAGGTTGACCCGGTCCATGGCGTCGATGCTGTCCGTCATGTTAGAGTCGGCAAAGTCGGCAACCGGGTTGACGGCGTTGAAACCTGCTGCCTCAAAGGCGGCGATGTTGGCGGTGTCGTTGAAGTACCCGCTATAGCTACCGTAGTACCCGTAGGGGAAGACGGGCTTGAACACGCCGCCCGAGGCTTCGTTCCGGTACAGCAGCGAGCCATACAGCCTGTCGACCTTGACAACACTCCCGGTGGTCTTCTCAGGGAGGTAGAAGAGCTCGGTCTGCGCGGTGACGTTGACCCCGCTCGACGTGGTTCCGGTAAGAACAATGGAGTAAGACGCCGACGTGCTTGAAGTAAGCCCAGTCAGGTCGAACGGGAAGAGGCTGTCAGTTGAGTTGACGGGCACCTCCCCGGTGACGAGAACGTTGCCGTCTACCGTGGCAGTGAAACGCAGGCTGTCAGCCGCACCTCCCGGGGCCGATGCAGGCCTGGGAGGGGAGTACACGGCGCCGTGGTAGAGGGATAGGCCAGCATCGACAATGAGGTCCGCTGTGGTCTCGCTGTCGACGTAGATGCTGTGCCGAGTGGCGATCTGAACGTCAAGCAGAGGACTAGATGCTGCTTCTGGCTGTGTCATGAAGCCACCAGGGATGATCATGGCCGACCTGATATGTGAAGAGTCAGTTTCAACGCTCGATTCTCAAGGGAGCCATGGAGGCACCGTGGTGAGAGTGACTTACCCATTGTACACCTTCCCGCACCACGTATCCTGTGATGTGACGGTTGAAATCAGACCACACAAAATGGTGGCAGCGAGCCACAAACATCCTGGACGAGCCATGCTGGGTGGTGAGCGAGGGCAATACTCGATACCTAGATAATACTATTCGTTTGGCTCTCACGCGTCGGCTGGTTTGCACGGCTTGCTTGCGGGCCGGAGTCAGCGACGCAGCACCTTGACACGAGGAAAGGATGCTTGGTTCACCTTATCACTGCAGGACTGCAGAGCTGCAGAGCAGAGTGACATGGACCATCTCGAAATCACCCAAGCCATCTGCCCGCAGTGGCGAGCATCGCCCCTTCCCCTCCCTTGTTAACCTTAACGTTGCACCGTTGAGATGCGCCAGACTCGGAGAAGTGGGGTCGCGTCGATAAGACCCCTGAATGGGCAAAAGGGGTTGGGTTACTCGTTACAGCGACGACTTGCATGCTCTTAATCAGACAAGGTTAAATGAAATGGCTCTATTAACCACGTTTCTGCTCTTCATTCATGTCATGATTGGCAGCCCGAGTCGTGGCACCTGGGCGTCCGGATAATGCGTTCAGGGCACAATATTGCTGGGTGAGGTTCAGATGTCATTCTGGTTACCAGGTATGTAACATGTGTGTTCATTCAGGTCCCGGTGTCCAAGTCACATTTTCACCTCAGGATAAGCTTGCGAGCACCAGTCAGCATGGGTGGTTTCGGTAGATGGACTGTAACAAGTCACATGCACCTGTACAGATATGCCCTTAATAGTTACTGTCAAACATGTCCCACAGATTCGGAAACAACTCGTCGACATCAGGCAAGCCTGACATATCAAAGTCTTGCCAGTCTACCAGGGACACAGCTGTGTCCTGCTCACCTTGGCCAGCGTTACTAGCCACCGGGGTCGCCTTTCGCAGCTCCTCGACGACGTCGGCATATTGGGCGATGCAAGCGTCGCCCAGGTCCCACCCGAAGTTCTGCTGATGGCCCTTCAAGGCAGCCAGCAGGTCGTTTGCGAGGCTCAGCGAGACGCTCCCGCCAAGCCCGCTGCCTGTCTTCTCCGTCTCAAGGGCAACTCGCAGCAGGAAGGCAATGGTGGAGGTGAAGATGAATGCGGCAGTGGGAAGCCAGAAATCGTTGAGCTGCGGTGCTCGGAGTGCCTGGGCCAGGCGTACGATGTCTTCTGCAGCCTCGCGCAGGTGAATGTAGCGGGCTGACAGGTTATCCGTGGCTGCGTGCTGGCCTTTGTCTGTGTTGCTGTCCAGTTCCATTCGCCGCTGGAGGAGCCGCACGAACAGATACGACAAGCGGAGGTTACTCGCCCCTGGGGCACTGAGGTCTCTGCCTTGGATGATGAGCCGGCGCATGTCACCGATGAGAGACCCTTCCCATCGCCTCAGGGCAGCCCCCGGGTCAAACTCGGATGTGCCTTGGCTGTCCGGCTTGAGGGCGTAGATGTGTACTAGGAACGCATCCAGTACTTCGCTCAGGCTGACGAGCGCCAGGAAGACTGTGTTCCCACCGCCATCTGCCCTCGGCCTCGGGGCATCGTGGAATTGCCCCTGAATGTGCGGAGGCGTCCCGTACGCGAGGCTGAACCACCTGTCATGGACCAGGAGAGCCCACCATATCTGTACCCGGATCGTCTTCTCCGGCTCGGAGATGTCCCAGTCGCTCGGGTCACGGTGCAGGCCCAGGCCGTGGGCTATCGAAACCGCGGACCCGATCAAGACCCCGTTGCCTATCAGGGAAGTCGACGGGCGGCCTCCAACGTCCAGCAGCACCGCAACCACCGTCGACATGCCCGGGCAGAGCTGCAGCTCCGAGTACAGCGCGTCGGTGGCCTGGTTCCACACAAACCTGCTGTCTGGGCAGTGGCGCCCGGCCGCCCGGCGTGGCTGTGACCAAAAGGTCAGGGCGTGGGCGTAGACGCTTGCCAGCAGTGCAGATGAGATGTGCGCCGGCTGCCGGCGGAACTGGTCCCGGAACGAGCCCTCGTCCAGCAGCGGGAAGCACGCGTTGGCCCTGCGGAAGTACGTGTCGATCAGCTCGTCTCCAAAGGGCTCGATGATCCTCTCGATGATGAGGCATTTGCCCGATGCCACCGACTGGTTCGGCGTCTGGCCCATCGGCCGCCTGCGGACCCTGGCGAACATGACGGAGCTGCTGCCCTGGCCGGCCGCTGCTCCACCCCCGCCCCTGCCGCCGCCTCCGCCTCCACCGCGGCCGGGCCTCACGATCCGCGCCAGGCGCCGGCCTGCGCCGTGGTGGGGGTCGGCGCGCAGGTATTCCGCCAGGATCTGGGTGTCGCTCGTCACGACGGGGCCGAGGATGTGTGGGCTCTCTTCCTCCTCGGGACTCCCCAGGCCGGCGATGAGGGTCGTCGCACGCTGGACGGCGCCATCGTTGTTGTCTCCCACCCGTGCCAGACCATGCGAACGCAACGAGGCCGTCTGGGCCTGGGGAGCCAGTGCTGGCCGGGGGTCAGGTAGCTCATCTAGAGATCTAATCTGCCTTGCTGTCTCCGAGGATGCTCGGCCGGATCGCGGTCCTGCACGGGACTTCTGGGCCGCCGCCGGCTCGGTCCTTTTGCGAGGCGCAGCAGTTCTCCGCGGCTGTGTCGATGTCTTTGAGGTTGTGCTTGGGAACTCGCACTTTGTCCCATGCACTCGGCACATGATGCATCCTCTCTCCTCCCCCTCGTCAACCTTGCAGCGAGACTTGCGCCGCCTGCATGCCTGGCAGGCCGGCCGGAGGTGCGACCGATAAGGCCGTTCCCCCGCCGCATCGCCGGCAGTCTCACCACGCTGGGTGGCGCCTGTGATCCGAGGACTCTTCTGCGCGGAAAGGCTCGAGCGTGCTTGGTGTGAAGTCGAGGCTGTTTCCTGTTGGTCCATGGAGCAATCGTCAAGTTGTGGGTCTTGCGAACCCGATAAACACGTCCTCAACGTGCCGAGATGAGGTTGTGCTCTCGGCGAGTTCCGCTGCACGATAACGCAGTCCCGAGGTCCCCACCACGGAGTTTAGGGTATGTAGATCCTTGGCAAAATCAGCTTGGCATGCGAATTACACAGTACATCTAGATTCTTCCCCCGGTGACATGTCCAATGCCGTTGGATACGGAAGATCTCTTAGTTCGACCAGTACCGGTAGTTTTCTCACGGATCACGAGCTTTTGCTCGTCGCATACATCAGAGAATAAAATGGTATAACGTTCAAGTTTCATGTGATGTTGAGACCCACATCCACATAAACACTGAACGTTATTTCACGCCTCGCACATGGCAGTCCGTCGAGTTAATCCACAATCGTTCCTGGGTCCAGTGAAGCTGATAGTGAATTATGTCTCGTCATCCGTAAATGCGCGCCCTGGTTATTTGCTCTACACAGGAACAGCAGTGATGGTAGGGTGTGTTGGTGACGCCAGACTTGGAACGGCATTAATGAGACGAGGTCAACACGTCCCTTTGTCTGGGACTCCTATTACCAAGTAAAGGTTTATGCAAAAGAGTTGGACACAGCAATAGATTTATATACACACTGTTTAAAATAGTTGGCAACATCTATCTTTAGAAAAGGAATCTGAGACGCTGCCCAGCACCGCTCCGCTAAACATTACTCGAGCCATGCGCTTAGCACACATCCAGCGTTGCGTCACCGGTGATGCTGAAAGTAGGGTTCTCAGAGCAAGGAGACTCCCTGACCGAGTTGTCGTTGACCTCAAGGGTGAGACTGATATCGCGGGTGATGGCAAACTCGTCACGGGCTGCGAGGCGGACCTCGCCACCTCCCTGGACAGTGCCGCCCTTGATAGCCACGTTGTAGCAGTTCTCAATGAGGATGGCATTGTTCTCGTTGTTCGAAAGCTCAACGGTGCCAATTTCCGCGCCGCCAGACTCTGAAACGCAAAATATCCCACGGCCGCCACCTCTCGAGACAACCCGGTCGATGACCACGTTGGTCTCGTAGTTGCCGTCGCTCAGCATGCCGTTCTGGTTCGCGAATCTCAGAGTGGCGTAACCGGTTCCGGAGCCAGCGTTGTCTCCTTGAACGAGGCCAACCCGAGCGTTCGTTGTCTTCTGGAGGAGGAGACCGCACTCGCCAACGTCCTTGGCTATCACACTGTCAATTGTGAGGCCGTCGATGTTCCAAGTCTCGACTGCGTGGGACTGTTCATGATGTTAGCAATCATTCAAGACAACCTCAGAAGCCAGAAGGGACAGTGTGAAGCGACGTACGCTAGCTCCAGTGACGGTGATGGTGCCCATTTTCACATTGGAGTTGGCAGCCTCGTCCCGGTCGAATCGGATACCAATTCCAGCAGTAAGCTGCATATCGATTTCACCCAGAGTCAGGCCGGTTGTTCCATAGAAATGCAGGCCAAAGTAAACCTCTCCTGTGAGACTGAGGTACGGAATGGAGACATCTTTGGTGTTCAAACTCTCGATAGCCCCCTTTCCATTGGCGATGGAGGCGGTAATAGTCCCGCAGCCTTCAAAGGTCTTGCCACTGTCAATGCTGATCGTGTTGGAACCTATATTTCCAGAAGCTAGAATTGAAACCGTCTGACCACTCGATATTCCATCCAGGGAAGTAGTGATAGCAGTGTAGTAGTCACTGCCGGAGTAAACCTCTGACCCACCAACCGTGGCCGTGTATCTGCCCTCTGTCCCGTCAACAGTGGCGTCTGGCGCCGAGCCGCACTGAGCGTATGCCGTGGTGGCCAGCACCGACACTGCAGCGATCTTGGAGAATCTCGTCATGGCGGGTATATGTATGATTGGCGTGGCTTGAAAGGGAGGCTCAGCACAGCGAGGGCATGATGTGACGAAGAACGCTGTTTACTGATGCGCCAGGTTGTCCTCATATTCTTTTATTGCAGCATCATACGGCGACAGACTGCACGTGCAACAAACCATAAACGAACCAGGCATGCTGGAGCTATCCATGATGTGCCCGCCCCTCGGACCAAGAGTTTCTTCGTTATTGCAGGAGTCTCCATTAGAGTTCATATCAGTGCCGCATCCCAGTCGCTGATCGTGAATCTTGTGTTCATCCCAGGTAAGGGATCCGCCGAATCCGGCGATGCAGGCCAAATTGCCTTTTGGAGGACAGGGCCGCACCTTGAGTAAGGCGCCGCCGAGCTTTGATCGTCAGGAGCTTCCCTTGGCATGCGGATGTTTTGTTTTGAAACACGAATCTTCCGCCATTCACGACCGGGCTTGGCTTGTGTGAGCTCGAAGTTTGTGGGATACTCTCCGTCATCAAAGGATGCTTTGTGGATGACCCGTATTGTTACGAGACATGCAGTCCAGGGTACACGAATCCGGACACTTTATACATCACTGCGCTGCCCGGTGTAGGACACTGTCTATTTTGCTCTTACCGCGGCTCAGACGATTTGGACTGGGCCAAATTTGGATGGGTCAAGGAATCTGTGCATGGCTGTTCAAGAGAGTCGCAAATGTATCGTCAAACCATCAATTTGGAGCGGGGAATAACCTTTTCACCAATTACAATAATATGGATAATCCCGCCTCTTCACAGCTCATGATTGTTCTACTGACAATAATGTCTGAAATACAAATTCGGACTGGATTGAGAGCAGAAGAATCTACCTAGGTACATTGAAAGGTATCTCCTGTTCACATCCCCTCTTCAACACCGTCGGCGTTGCGCTCGTCAACACCGTCGGCGTCGCTCTCGTCATCACCGTCGGCGGGGGCGGCCCGAACGGGGACATCCTCTGTCGGGATTCCCGGGTATAGAGTGTAGCCAGGAGTGGCCACGAGGTCTTGGTAGGCCGCACTCATGGCGGCACCCTGGATTCCAGCCGCCTTTGAGCGAATCTTGCTCAGGGGGGTCAAGGATTCAAATGGCTCGTTGATTGGGCGGAAGGTGGGGAGGAAGCCATTTCCCCAGCTAGTAATTCGATTGCGCGCAATGAACATTGCGACACGGAGTTTGTATTTGTTCACCTTGTCATGCTCAAAGTTGTCAAATGCGGCAAACGCCTCAAAAGAGGCACGGCGCTCATTATAACCTGGGAACCAGGTCATGTCGAAGATCAGTGGCAGAAACCTGCCTTGCTCATCCACAAAGTGAACGTACTTGACCTACAGAATGTAAGCATAGGGACCTTAGAAGGTAACACGAGATGTACATTACTTACCTGCGTATCGTTCTTGATAGACGCCCTCATTCCGACCTGGGCGCCAGCTCGACGGTGCACGTTTGCGGTCTGCACAAGCAGAGTAGAGCGTAGGTGCTTGTATGCGCGACTCTTCACCAGCTTACCTAGGTAGCGGACAGGCCTCGGCGCTTTGTCTCCTCCGCCAGCTCCTTCTCAGTTGGGAGGTCCTTGTCAAGGCGACCAACAGCAATTGTCTTGTCGTGCATACCTGTGGTAATAGAATTGGCATCAGGCTTCTGGTGGGAACGGTCGCTGGTCCACGTGGTGAATGTCTCCTTCAGGAATTGTGTCATCTCTGCTTTGGTAATACCAGGACAGTCACGGCCCAGCGCAGCCTGTTTGGCACGAAAAAGAACATCGGCCAAGTTAACAACCTGGGCCACGCGGAACGACGGAGATACGACCTCTGAGGCTGGCTGGTCAGATCTTGTGTCAAATGATCCTCGCGACCACATTGGCGATTGCATCGAGAAGAGCCCAGAAAGCTTGGAGTACCCTTTATTGGAGATGGTAAGGTCCGCCAATGGCCTCCAGATCAAGCGCCAAGGGGACCCAACTTGCCCACTGACGAAGGGCTTTCTACTGGGTCGGTCTGTGCCTGTCCCGGACTCAGAGGTTGACTTCTGGACCCATCTCTCACCTGGTGAAAAGGGACGCTTTTTGCAGATGATCCCTGACACTGATACCAGGGAGAGGTTCCGGGCGTTCTCTTCGTCCGTACCATGTGGTATACTATTGATGTTCGGTCCTCCGGGTACAGGCAAGACATATTTCATTGCCACCTTTCTGTCGCCCGGACCTTTGTAAATCGAAAGATCGCCTGTCAAGCGCCAACCATTGCAGCCACTACTGTCTTCTATGACCGGTACCTCACCATCCTCGACGGGGTTCAATGCAAGCACCACTTCAAGTTCCTTGCAATACACCATTATCCCCCGCACGTCGAGACTGCCATTGTGCTTGGGTTTATGCGCTCACAGCATGGCAAGGACGAGTGGGAAGCAGACCCGCATTACACCTCGTTCACGGAGACTAGCGACACAGATGTCGCCAAGTGGTGTAGAGAGGGGAGTGCTGCTGCAGCCATCCTCTTTGTCCTGGGCAAGATCGACAACTTTCCCTGCGGTAGAGAGATCCTGATGCAGGTGCGCCGCTTACCTTTGGTCCAAGAGATAATCAACCTGATCGAGGAGGGGCTGGCTGCCCAAGCCTCTGGGGAAGCCCCCCAGGGCGATACCAACCCGAACGACTTCATCGATGACGGTGATGAGGACGACAAAGATATGGACCATGGCACTGATAACCCAAACAAGCAGTTGCAGGACGAGTCTGTTCGAGCCACCCTGGCTGGCAAGAGTCTGGGCGGTCTCGTCAACGCACTCCTGGTGCAGATCTACTGGAAAGGATCTGCCATCTTCTCCACCACCCACGTGGGCGCTAGTCCACTTGTCCGAAAATTCACAAAGACTGCAAACGAGTTCTTCCTAGACGAGGCAGGTCCTGCTACAGTCGCTGAGACTCTCCAGCTATGGCGTATGGACCGTCGTATTGTCCTTGCAGGGGGTTCCGAAGCAGCTAGTACCCGCGACGTTATCTGCTGGTGCACGCTATAAGACTACTGGGCAACCACACAGTATCAACCCCCTTGCACCACAGCACATGATGTCAGCTTTGTACTACGGTATGGCCAACAGCTTCCCTGTCTTCGTACTCCGGGTACAGCGCCGCATGGTCCGCGGTCTCTTCGACCTATCGAAGGACCTCTTCTACAACCGGTTGGGGGCGTCTGGCAACCAACTAGAGCTCTCATACTTTGAGGCTAGCGACACCTCGAGTGGGCAACACGACCTTATTAGCCTGTCTTGCGAAGCCTGGGCCAGCCGGATGCTCATCGTGAGACCAACCAGTGATGAGCGATGGACGTCGTCTTTCGTGCCAAGCAGGCTTTTTCAGGTCGTGAATCCCCTGATATTAATAAATTACATCTGTTATTATAGTAAATAGTATATTTATAAGTAAAAATAAAAACTTAGAGTATAGTTGATAGGCTCTACATTAGACCTGTAATATTAGTTGGAAGACTGCTTAGGCACCTAGGTACTTATTAATTATTAGGCAGCAGCAATTTAGAACAGTACAAAACCCCCACACCAACAGGTCGCCACTCGCGGGCACCAGGGATAAATATCTCTTAGATGACACCTACACACCCTTACACTTGACAATTCCTTAACTCTCCATTTTCTTTCACCCCCGTTCTTCAACCGTCATGGCAATCCCTATCCGAAAGTTAACTCAGACCGGCTATTTCCACGATCAACCGGATCTAGAGACTGTTAGAGATCGCCTTCCAATATTTACCGCCGACGAGCCCGAACAAATTGTTGACGCCTTTGAGGCCGGCCTGAATTCTCTTTCTCAGCCATCCTCGCCAGTATCGGTACAGCAAGCAGCACAAACGCTGGTTTCCGAAATCAAAATAATTTTACCCCTGGCGGCGAATAAGAATGAGCATGCATTCTTTCTGGGGAAGCTGTGTTCGCTCTTTATGCGTATTGCGCAGCAAGTTCCAAGTCGACATATTGGTCAGGAACTACTTGTTCATACTGTCAAACTGATTCAGATCTCACCGGAGGAGGCATGGCGTGATGGATGGCCAAGCGCACTGGGCATGAAAATGAGGGACGGCTGGATTGGTAAGTTATTAGCATAGCCAGACTCTCCATCATTCCTGATGGGTGCCTTCATTCTTAATCCGTATAATTAAATGCTGTCTCGAAGCCGTCGGCGGTGTCTTCATGCAGTATATCATCCCCGAATCACAGATCCTTTTCTAATACACATGTACAGGATTCACTACGGAAGACGGACATAACGAGGATGAGGTCCTGACTCCTGATGAGTGGCTTAACCTCAATTCCTACTGTGCTCGTTTGTTTGGGACAACAAGATGGTACAACTTTGCTATTTGGCAGTTGAGAGAGGGCTTGGAAACGAAGCTTGGCCCTAACTCACACGAAAATGATTGCAAGATCGCCGTTGCTAGCGAGTGGATCATTCAAGCAGGGCCAGAGCTTCTTGTTGAGACCTTGCTAAATGAAGATATTAGTGAGGCAGAGAAGAGAGCATACTGTGGTCATGAACTGTGGACTGGTATGCCAGGGCTAAGTACTGAGAGATGGGGATTCTGGAAGCGTCGTCTTGGTGAAGTCAAGCCTAGCGTCAAAAGCCGGCCTGCGTTAGCTTATTTGGAGAATGCAGAACGGGTGATGACGGCTGTGGAGAAAGACTTGGCTTCATCGATGTCATGAGATGTAGACACCCAGGAACACGGATCCACGAGATGACAACATGGGATACCTGTAGGCGCACAGTCTGGTATCACTTGCAGTCCATATATCACTCCATTCCAACTGTAGCTAGGACCAAATGTACTGTAGTAGTTACTGGGTTTGGGTGAATGGTCTACGTCAAGACACTACTCATTAGGGCATTTCGGCGCTGCGATCCCATTTATTAGTCTCCAGGCTCCACGCATTAGGAGTCCTGGTGCAAATGAGAGCCCAAGGAGCACATCTGTGGAGATAATATTACACGAGTGGTAAAGAGTCCCTGCTTGACAAAGATCAGATGTTAGTTAATGTTGTACGACTTAATTTTAGACCGACACAGATGATAGGTCTGATCTGTGTGTCTGGCCATCAATCAGCGTGGACGCTAAGCTGAACTTTGGTGAATAAAAAATATACATGGGAACGTGTCCTGGCAAGATCCGAGGAACATTACACCTCCACAGGGGTAATAAACGTTGTTTGAGCTTGTATCTTTTGCTATTGGTTGGCTGGACCCACCAGGTCACGCTTCGGCGAACTTTCTAGTAAAAGCGACTTTCGGTGGGGAGGTCACCAAACAACGTTTATTACCCCTGTGGAGGTGTACGAAGCCAACAGCAGGCCAGGGTACCTAGTTACTTGGGTATGATAGGTTAAGAGAATCGAGCAGGCTAGTCTAACAAATACATAGTACGTACAAGGTTGTATCGACGGACGTCGCTCTCTCCCTTTGCGATGCAACAGCGTTCAGCTCTGTCGAGTCATGACCTGCTTCTGATAGAACTTGATTTGACGAGGGAACCATGACATGTCGGCAGAGTCTGGATGATTGATGAACATGCAGAGGCTGGGAGTTTTGACTTCCTCGGCCAAACCTTCAAATGATGACTTGAAAAAGGCACTCTTCCAGAATTTTCCGCTCCCTCTCAGATTAGACCCACCTTGGCATGAAAAAACAGATGTTCGGAATCGATCTTGGCTCTGCTTGTTTCGCCACATCCATTAATTTCGGGGTGGTGATATTGGATCTCGAACAGAGCATCTGCACGGCCTAGATCTCAGATTGGCTTAGGCGAGCTACCCGACTGCTGGCTACCTAGGTATCAAACTCTCGGGACTTTTGCCCTGTGCGCTGTCATTGCTACCTTGCCTAGTTTCATTGGGTGGAAGATATAGCAATAGGCCCTTGGGCTTTATAAGAAACAGTGGCGACTTCTGTACGTAGGCGAAGGCGGAGCATTTTCGCTCCCGACCTACTCGTGCCTATGTAGCTGGTGGGCTTCTCCTGCGAGGAAGATCTTCTCGGCCGAGCATGCCCTTCATTCCCAGTTGTTTCCCAATATGGTGGACTCACCGACGATCGGCTGTCAAGCCGGGCAGGGTAGTATTTTACCGTTTCATGCCCCAATATGGTACCCGAAAACGGCAACTGGCAACACATTCATCCTTCTCGCATGCTGTGTGATCACGGCGGCAGTAAGTGAGCCTCCACGGGCTAGAGATGCCATGGCGCCGTTTGCGAAATTTTAAGGTTGCACGAGCGTGCCGTCTGAAACCAAACTGATCTCCTCCGCAGACCCAAGGATATGACGGTGCGATGATGGGCGGCCTTAATATCATGTCTCAGTATACAGACTACTTCCAGTTGACCACTGCTACACGTTCCCTCAATGTCGCAACCATCTATATCGGCGGGTGCATCGCTTGCTTGTTCTGGGGCTGGATCACAGACAAATACGGCCGACGTGTCGCCCTCTTCTGGGCTGCAGTTATCACCATCACCGCGGCCGCTGTACAGGCAGCGGCACAGGATATCGCCATGTTCTGTACGGCGCGCATCATTATCGGCTTTGGCACCACGGCATCTGCCATCACGGCCCCTGCCTACCTCGCCGAGACGCTCCCCTGGGACCAGCGAGCCTGGGGCCTCGGCTTGTTCGACGACCTCTTCTATGTCGGAGCCCTGACCGCCGCCGGTGTGACGTACGGGACGGCCCAGATCGAGGGCTCATGGGCGTGGCGACTGCCTAGCCTGCTCCAAGGCGCTTGGGGCATCGCGTGTATCGCACTTCTCCCGTGGATGCCCGAGAGCCCGAGATGGCTGGTAGATGTTGGCCGAGGCAACGATGCGCTGACTGTGCTCGCGCGCATCAACGCCGGCGGTGACGAGGAGGACGAGCGTGTTCGACTGCAATTCATCGAGATCGTAGATACGATCCATTACGAGAGGAACCCGATGCCTTGGACCCGAATGTTTAAGAATAGGGGCACGAGAAAGAGGCTGATCATCACCGGCACCTGTGCGCTGTTCTCCATGGTAATGGGAAATACACTTGTGACCTACGAGATCGGGAAAGTGCTGGACCATGCCGGACTTACCGACCCGAAACAGCAGCTCCTCATCAACTTGGGTCTGAACTGCTGCACGCTGATCGTTTCCATCATGGGCAGCTTCTATACAGATAGGCTGGGAGCCAAGTCGGCGGCTTTGGTCTCAACGGGTGGGCTCACCGTCAGCTTGTTCATAATCGGTGCCTTGACGAAGACCTATGGGGAAACAGACTACCAGCCTGGTATTTACGCATCAGTGGCTATGATTTTCGTCTTCACCGCATGTTTCGGTTTCGGTTGGATCCCCATTCTGTTCCTCATACCCGCTGAGATGTTAAACTTCAGCATTCGTGCCTGGGGCATGAGTATGTTCAGCTTTGTGATCTGTGTGACAGGCATTTGGGGCAACTTCGCATTTCTTTTCGCGCTGGAGATTATCGGTTGGAAGCTTTACATCATTAACGGGGCTTGGAATATCGGCATGTTCGCATTCATCGCATGGTACTGGGTTGAAGTCCGGGGCAAGACGCTCGAGGAAATCGACGCGCTGATCGATGGGAAAAAGCATTCGGACGTCCCTGATCTTGAGCTGGTAATACGTGGGACTGTGGATGGGAGGTGGAAAGACAAATTTGCCGGGTGCCTGACAGCTAGTTGCTTCCGGGAAGGTGACGCACATCTTCAGGATCGATGACTTGGTGCTTCGGGGTTTCAACCTACCTATGGTACAAATGATCTAGTCTAGACATGTTTCATGGTACAACGGTCAAAGCGGGGGGCAGCCCGCTGACGTACTTATTTACCTACATACCTACCGTACTGCACCCCTAGGGGTTTTTAAAAATCGTCTCCACCCTATTACAGTCTAGCAACAGCTATAACTACTAATAGTTCCTTCCTTCCTTAATAATCTCTAAGTAAGAAGGAGGTTTTTAGGGAAAAAATTAGGTCTTAAAAAGTTTAATCTTTAGATTCCTTAATATTAAGCTTTTACTTTAGTATAAAAACTAGTTAAGAGAGAATTCCTTTTCCATTCTTTTAGTAGTCTTCCTCTTTATAATAAACCTTTAACTAGCCCTCTACTTACTTTACTTACCTAGATAGCTTTAGTTAAGTTCCTTCCCCTTTTAAAAGAAGGAACTTTTAAAACTTTTAAAAAGGAAAAGGGGGTCTTTTAAAGAAAGAGAAGGTCTTTAAAGGACCCTTTAATTTTAAAGAAAATCTAATCTTAAAGAAAGATATTAATATACTTTATAGTTATTATTAAAAAGTATTAATAAGGAAATAATTAAAAGGTATAAAGTATTACTTTAAAGTTAAAAAAGATATTTTAATAATTAAAAGAATAGTTTAATAATTATTTTTAAAAACTTTTTAAAAAGTATTGTAATAATAGGTATATATATAAAAAGTATAAGTTTTATTCCTATTAAAACTACCTAATTATATTAAATTTATATAATTATACTTATTATTTAAAATAGTCTATAAGATAGCCTTCTATAAAAGTAGTATAAAATATATATAGCGCCTTTATATAGTAGTAAACACTTAAGACTTACATGCACCTAGGTAGGGAGTTAAGGGATAGGCACTTAAAGATACTATCTAATAAGCCTACAGCGCTAGTGAGAGCCTCTAAGTAAGCCTTTTTAGTGATAATTTGAGTAGAAGACTATGGCATGTGCCTAATTAGTGGCTTTTGTTGTCCCAACAACACTGGTGCCCTTTTCCTCAGCACCGGACCCCTCAGGGCCGCTACCCAGCCGCTGTCCACGGGTTCTAGGAGTGGATGAGGCTACGGCGATCCACCAGGCCCAGGTTATACAGTAAATGTTCCGAAAAGTGTTTATTCTGATTGATTTTGACATTCAGAAGCTTCCTGCTTCTAGTGCCTCGAAGGCCAGCTGCATGTTCCCACGCGTCAGTATATATGAGAGTTACTACTGCCTGACACTTGCGTACCGGCTGCTTTTATTGTCTTGATCGGTCGTTGCCATGGACCAGAAGTTCCGTACGTGGCTGGGCGTGTTCTAACCAGCTCTTTGATTTTGTACCGATCATCTGTCATTGTGAGCAGGTCTTTCTCATAGGCAGATACCACGGTGGGCAGCTAGGAGGGAGTCTTGACAACACTCATGTGGTGTTACAACACCACGCCATGACAAGTACTGGCCTGTGTTTCTCATCATCAAGGATGCCAAGATCTACCGTGTTTCTCCCACTGTTATCGACATTGTATGTTTTTGTTCAACGCTGGTTTTTTGTGCGTTTACCACCGTATGAAGCCGCCGTGTATGTCCTCGGACGTATAAGGAATAGAAGCGAAACCACATGAGTACCTAGGTAACTACGTACAGTGGCTGGTGGGAGAGACCTTGGTGAGCAAGGCTTGGTATGAAGTCATAGCTGGATAAGCAAATCTGACCAGTTCGGGGGAGTGGACGACTTGCAAGACTCTAGGGTAGATGACGGAATTCACGGATGACTTTCTGGGCTTTGTGAGCACCCAAGCCTCGTGTGTGCCGCTTGCCGCGCGCCGCGCCAAGCGCCGAGACCTGACTCTGCCGATGTTTTTGTGATGAGAGCGTCGACTCGCCCAGCCAACTCCAATCCTCAGTGACGGAGAAGTTGCCGCCGAGACGCGTCCCGCTTGGCCGCGCTGCCGATCATCAGCCGAGTACTGCCCGTATCTCCTTGGCCGCATTTCAAGGGTTGGATGGTAAACAAACCTTGGTGGACACCTTTTTTCCAAGTGGCCAGTGGAAATTTTATCTCGCTGTATTCCTCTTCATTCCCTTGTCGAGTCATTTTGCTGGCAAGGAGAAAATGGGTGGCTTCGACATGTCAATAGTTTAGCCACGCTACCTAGGTACATGAGCAGAGTGGAGGCTACATGTGCATTCATAGCTGCATCTGTTCCCATTCGGATGAGATGCATGCAAGGTGGTCTTATGTCCTGTGTATCTTTAGCTGGGACTGTTCCAAGCATTCCCACGCTTCCTTCAGCATCGATCGATGCCGACTGCATTGGCCAAGCGGAAGGCTTTGGATGGAAGCATTGCCTCAACCACAAACAGGATTGTCAACTCGTCTGTCACCGCCCTTCTGGGGACGAAAGGTCAAAATTATCTCAGACTAAGAGTTCTTATGATTCTAGTGGGAAGTGGGCACTCATTTTGACCTCCAGACAAACACTGCGATGCATACCAGCTCACCAAGTCCGTGGAAACGGGTGTAATTATTGTGGGAGCACGGAAGAATTCAAACCGCCCTTCGTTACAAGACGACTTTTCACGGTAGGTTGCCTTTTCAGAGACCCATTTCGTACCCTACATCATCTTCGAATCTACTGTACTGTGTGCAGCTGGGCAGATACTGCGTGCTGCACGTAGGTGCTCAGCCCGACCACCGCACACATGTGCCCCTGTGCATCTCCAGACTTCTGATTTCTTGGGAGCTCCACTCCCCCAAGTCTTCTTGAGTATGCTTACGGGGCTATTGAATAGCCCAGCGCTGTTACGTCAATGTCATCGGACCGAGCAGACGTCCATGATCTTTTCGGACCCACAATATGTCTGTTGGTTGGCCATCTAGTGAAAGCCATTGCCCCAGACACACAACCTTTAAAAACACCGTTCGCCTTCTTGAGCGAGGTCTGATCACATATCTCCTCTCGTCCTTTTTTTTTCTTCCCACGAATCAACATCACTTCCCTAGAAGGGCTCCGCACAGATTGCAGGCTTAGTCAACTTTTGCATGTTAACCATCCTTGGTGCATTACAATGCCTCCAGCTAACGTTGATATCGAGTCTCCCCCAGCGGAGGACAAGGGAATCAATGAGGGCACGCGCACTTCCGGGAGTGATGAAGGCCCTTCAGACAAGGCCGCCCAGATCTCTACAGCCGCCCTGTTGCGCAATCCGCTTCTGGGGTTTTCTCATAGCCAGCTCATGGCAGACGTGGACGCCTTCACAGAGAAATACGATCTGAGCGAGCACCGCGATTCTTTTCGCAAAGGGGCCTTGGTCGCCCAAGTCAGCAATACCCCTGATGGTTTTGAGAAAATCGCCGAATTGTCAGAAGACGAGAAGGCTGCGCTCAGGAAAGAAGTCACCCATCGCTGGGACCAGCCTTTCATGCTTTACTTCCTTGGACTGCTATGTGCTGGTTCGGCGATAGTGCAGATATGTAACCCATCCCCTGATATACTGATACCTTTGGCTAACAAACATAGCACGGTATGGACCAAACCGCTGTCAATGGTGCCCAGGTACGCGCAGACAGATGTTGTCGGATCCAGAGCACAGAGTTAATCTATGATAATAGGAATACTACTATGCCACTTTCAACATCACGGACACGAAGATACAAGGTCCGCGACTCCCCAGCGTCCCATTGAGAAAGATTCTCTAACATGTGTACAGGGCTCCTGAACGGTGCGCCTTATGCTTTCTCTGCGCTTTTCGGGTGCTGGACCTCACCATTTCTGAACAAATGGACGGGCCGTCGTGGCACAATCTTTATCTCATGTTTCTTCTCCGTTGTGACCGGATTCTGGATGGCAGCAGCAGACTCGTGAGTCCTCACACATTCTCAATTAAAATTTCCTCAACTAATCACTACAAACTAGTTGGTACAATCTCTTGATTGCGCGCTTCGGTCTCGGCCTTGCTGTTGGCGCAAAGAGCAGCACGACACCAGGTACGAGGCAGACCAAATTAAAACAGATCAAGAATACAAATACTAATTTTATACATCAGTATACTCGGCGGAATGTGCACCAAAAGCTATTCGTGGTGCTTTGACCATGATGTGGCAGATGTGGACAGGTGTGTTTGCCCCCCTGATTTTCACGAGCAGAAACCCTCGTATTGCTAACATGTGGTAGCTTTTGGAATCGCACTGGGTCTCATCGTCTCGGTGGCCTTTAGCAACACTGACTTCCTTGGTGCTAACACGCAATGGCGGTGGATGCTGGCAAGCACCTCCGTCCCACCCTTGATCGTGATGCTACAGGTAAGGCTAACCCCTGAGATTCCTCGCAGTGTTTCGGCGGACTTTGCTTAAACCGCGTATACGTTGCACAGGTCTATTTCTGCCCCGAAAGCCCGCGCTGGTACATGGAGAAAGGCAAATATACGAAGGCGTTCCGCTCGGTCCAGCGGCTGCGTCGCCACACGATCCAAGCCACGCGAGACATGTACTACGCGCACAAGCTCCTTGAGGTCGAGACCAAAGCGAGGAGCGGCCATAGCTGGAAGGAGTTCTTCACGGTTCGTAGGAACAGACGGGCAGCCACTTTCTCGTACTTCGTCATGTTCATGCAACAGTTCTGCGGGATCAATGTCGTGTAAGCTATTGTATCGCCCGAGGACACCCAAAATGTGCGCTAACAAAGGCCCAAGTATGTATTATTCCACTGCGATCTTCGAACAGGCCGGCTTTGAAAGAAACGAGGCGTTGCTTACAAGTATGGGAATGGGCCTGATCAATTGGTTGTTTGCACTCCCCGCCTTCTACACGATCGACACATTCGGCCGCAGGAACCTATTGCTGGTCACGTTCCCGTTGATGGCACTCTCTTTGATCTTTACAGCATTCAGTTTTTATATCCCCGCAGGGACTGGACAGCTGGCCTGTGTCGCAACCGGAATTTACCTTTTTGCAGCTGTCTACTCGCCCGGAGCTGGTCCAGTACCGTTCACTTATTGTGCCGAGGCGTTCCCGCTGCATATTCGGGCAAGTCACCACATTTTTTTCGTCACGCATTTACATCTTCCGTTTATTCCCAGCGTCGGAATAATCTGTACTTTAGGATCCGCAGCAGAGCTAACGTCAGTTTTTAGGATATCGGAATGAGCAGTGCCACCGCCGTAACGTGGGGCTTCAACTTCATCATCAGCTTCACGTGGCCGATGATGATGGAAAGCTTCACGGCCACTGGGGCCTTCCTCTGGTACGCCGGGTGGAACGTCTTCGGCTTCGTGGTCGCGTATTTCTTCCTTCCCGAAACTAAGAGTCTCACGCTTGAGGAGCTGGATAGCGTTTTTGCCGTCCGCAACCGTGACCACGCGCAGTATTATGCAAAGAAGGCGCCATGGTACGCTAACAAGTATCTACTGCGCCGGGACGTCGCGCGATTTCCCGCGCTCTACGAGGTTGACGATGATGCTGAGGAAGGTCACCATGGAATGCAGGAGAAGTCAGTAGTGCAGGAGGCTGAGCGTGGGTCGGCTTCGGATGGAATGAGGAAGAAACACAGTTGAAGAGCTGGAGAGGAAGTGATGAACGGGCCACTGAATAAAATTACTATGCAACTTGCAGGGCTAAGACCACAGACTTGACCCGGAACTTTGACCTGGTGGGCTATGGGCGGACTCGAGGGCGACAATATAATCTTGATTGAGGAGAAGGGCTCCAGTCTAAGATAGTACCCGTGGGTTCGCTCTCGCTCCGAGGAACCCACTGCTGGCGTAGTGGGTGCTAAAACCCCCGCACGGTTAAAACCCCTGTATATTTAAAAATTCTAACTTTTAGTGTAAAAATATACTAAAAGTTGGATTTTAACTATAAAATCTATTATTTATAACTATATATTTAAGTATATTATATTAATAGTTTTATTTAGGTAATTAGAGGTTATTTTTATATATTTTTAGCTTTAAGATTAGTTATTTATAGTATTTGTTGGCTCTAGTGTATAGATTTATGCTTTATATTAGTTATTGTTGGAGTATATTCTATTAATTACTTTAAGTTAATATAAGTAGTCTAGCTATTATTAAGGTGGTTTTTAAGTATTTATAATTTTATTAGGGTGAGGATAAGGTTAAGAAGGAGTGGAAGGTACTTTATATTGTTTAGGAATATTGTACTTCTATTAGATATATATTTAAAACTATTTTATATATTTTTAACTTTAAGTTAAAAAAGTTATAAAAGACCTTTATATAAGTTTTTTATTAAAACCTATTAATTTCCTTTTAACTTTTAATATATATATTTAATTATATAATATAATAAAATATTTAATATTATTATTATAACTTAATAGTTATTTATATATTTTATTATTATAGGAGGAGGATATTATAGTTAAGTATATTTAATTTCTTTATAATAATAGTTTTAGTTTAATAGTATTTATAGTTGTTAAATAAGTTAACCTTCTTTATAGTTTAAGAGAGTAATTATTTATTAGAGATATTTTTTTAATTTTTTTAATATTTAAAATTGTAGAAAGTTTATATTAAGCTTATTAAATTAGCTTATAAGGGCTATAAAGTTTTATTTAGTAATATAAATTTCTTTTTAATTATATTAAGTAGGTTAAATTTATATATTAATTTATTTTTTAAGTATTTAAAATAATAATAAATATAATAATATAATAAAAAGTTTTAAAAGTGTTTAATTATTATTATTATTTATATTTAATTAGTTATAAACTTTAAAGTTAATAATTTAAATAACTATAAATTAATACTTTTAATAAATTATAATAATATTATTAATAAGGTTATATTTATATATTATATATTTAAAGTTTAGTTTAATTATAATTTTATTAAAGTATAAAATTTATATAAGAATATTATATTTAATTAGTTAAAGATAAAGTTTTTAAATAGTAATATTATATTTAATTAATTTTATTATTTTAATTATTATTTTTAAGTATTATATATATTTTAAGTAATATAAAGTTACTTTTAAAGAGTAGTTTAAAATTAATTATTTTATTTATTTTAATTAGAAAGATAATAAGGATTTATTAAAGATAATTAATAAAAGTAGGTTTTTAATAGCTCTATTTAATAAATACTCTTTCTTAATAGTTTTACTATTTATTATAATATAGATATAATTATATATATTTATAGGTTTAATATTCTTTTATTTTTATTATTATATTTAATATATAAGTTATAATTTATAAATGTGAGTATTTTTAATATTTAAAGAGGAAGTATTTAAATATATTATAGAATATAGTATATAAAGACTAATATATAGTATTATAAAAGGATTTTATTTATAAAGTATTTAATTTAATAATTAAATTAGCTTTTAAATTTAGTTATATAATATATAATTTTAAAAGAATTAGTTTTTAGTTATTTTAATAAGAGGTTATAATTAAAGAGTTATTAATTAAAAGTAAGAAGTTTTTATATTAAAATATTTAAATTTATTATTTAATTAATTAAAAGTATATAAAAGATAAGGAGTTTATATATTATAATATATAATTATATATTATAATTATTTTTTTAATAATAATATTTAAAAGAGATTATTAATTATTTTATTAATAGTATTAAAATTTATTATTTATAAGAATTAATTTATATAGTTTAATATTAATTAAATAGTTACTTTTAAATATTATTATAATAAGTAAAGGTTTATTTAAAAGGAATATAAATTAAAAGGGAATATTATTATATTAATTTAATATAGTAAACTTATTATTAGGGTAGTGTTTATTAAATAAAAGGAGAATATTTAATAAATTAAGTATTAATTAAGGATTATTAATTAAGTATATATTTAAGAGAATAAAGTTAAGTTAGTATATATTTAAATTATATTTAAAATTTATATAGATTAATAGAAGATAGTTAAATATAAGTATAATAGGAAGTTAATTATAAGGAAAGAATAGCTTAAAATTAATTATTTTATAAAATAATAGAATAATTAGGATTAATTAGTTTAATAGAAGCTTTATAAAATTATTTTTAATAATTAAAAATAATTTTAATTATAAATATTTATTTAATTTAAGGATATATTTTTATATTTAGATAGTATAAATAAATTAAAGCTTTTAAGTAATAATTATATTTTATTAAATTATAATAGAGATTAAACTACTTTATTTTATTATTAGTTTAAATTAATTATTAATTTAATAGGATTTAGAGTTAATAAATAGTTTTTATATTAAGTAAAAGGAAATATTTTAAATACTTTACTTATAGGGTAGTTTAGTTAAATTTAATTATAGTAATAGCTTTAATAATAATATATTTAGTTTAATAGAAAGGAGTGAGATTATTAAAGGTATAGATTATTATTTGGTATATTAATAAATTAATTTAATATATTTTTATTATTATTATTTATATAGGTTTATTAAAATTCTTTAGAGTATATAAGTAGGATAGTAGTTAATAATTTTTTAGTTTAGTTAATAGAGTGTTTATATTTAATTTAATTATTATTTTATAATTTATATATTTTATAGAAGGTTATTAGTTTAATTTTAATAGGGATTGTATATTTTTTTATTTAATTTTAAATTAGAATAGTTAATATAGCCTCTTTTTTACTAAATTAGATATATATAGTTTTGTTATAGTATGGGTGGTGGATTGTTATTGAAAAAGTTTGGCTTTTGGTGTGTTTTTGTACTAAAAGTTGGATTTTTTGAATGTGTGGGGGTTTTGGCTGTGTGGGGGTTTTGGCACCCCCTACGCCTTTCGGCGTAGGGGGCAACCGAAGGTCTGACCCCCGGGTAGTAAGCAAGTGGGATTAGTTTAGCGGCTAACTATATCCACTTTCATAGGTATCTCACACTAATTCTCTCTATCCTACACTACTCACTATTATAACTTATAGAAGACACTGTGGGTGTGTGGGCAGGAAGGTGCGATAGGCTGACGGCTGGGTGTTTAAACGGAGGCCGTCTCTGGTCTTTTTTTTTTGGAGGGGGGGGGCTTTTCTCCCCCATAACATGAATAAATTATCAATCCACACTCCTTTGCCGGCGGGCGACGCACCCAATGCTTACTTTCAACACCTTAATGTAGGGGGAAGTTGCTAAATAAGTTTAGTCCTTTTATAAGCATAATGTTGGATAACTACTTAGGCAACCAGTGGGGGCCACATACGCGCATGCGCTCACACTCGCCTGCGCAGGACCCCGCGCATGTCGCCACTGAGCTTGAATGATACATTAAAAGCCATCCTCACGGCCACTCTTGTTCCTTCCGCACTCCTTACCTTGACCCTATTACCACAATGTCTTCATTAGACCACTACTATGAGGTTGTGGAACCGTACTTAAGCCACGGAAACAAGACAGGAGATCGGCAATACTTGGCACACATTCTACAAGCATGGAGTCCCGATATCGACCCCGACAATGACATCGGCAGGGCCCTACACTGGGCCCTCTCCCACGCCGACGATGCTGCTGTTCAGATGATGCTAGACGCTGGCGTGGACCCCAGTACGCGTGACAAGGAGGACCCCCGCTTCACACCACTCCTGTCCGCTTCGCAGTACGGCAGACTCGAGATGGCACGTCTATTTTGGGAACGAGTCGGCCCTGACGGACGCTTCATTCCCAAAAATAGAGGCCGACCTGGCCCTGACTGTCTACAGGTGGCTTCGAGGAATAATCATGCGGATCTCACTGCCTACTTCCTCGACGTGTGGAACGGCTGGGACAATGAAGAGAAGGACAGAGCGCTACTTGACGCAGCATCGGTCTGGTGCAACGACGTTGTGGAAGTTCTCCTAGGCCACCCCGGCGCTACATACGGGCAGGAAATTATTCAAGATGCTCTGAAAAGGGCGGCCGGGAAGAGGATGAGTCTCCCCGAGTACGAAACAGAACCAGGGCCAACTGTTGCAGACACAACACGCCAACGGCAAGTGGTCGCCCGTCTCATCGACGCAGGCGGGGACCCAAACAGCGAGGACTGCCGGTCTCGCCAGCCCCTCATTCACACCACAGTGCTCTCCCCTGAATGCATCGGAGGCCTCAGAGGCCTCCTAGAAAAGGGGGCAAGCCCCAATCGGCCAGACGCTCGAGGCAAGACGACTCTTCACCTCGTATTCAGTCCACTCAGTCGCGAAGGCCCTGACAATACTGCTGCTGAGCTTCTTCTTCTGCACGGCGCGCTTCCCGAGCTCCCAGACGAAGCAGGGGAGACACCGCTTCACGCCGCCGCAAAGACGGGAACTTATGAGCAGCTACAACTCTTACTTTCGCACTGCCACACGCCCAAAGCCGAGATCATGCAAGCACGAAACTCTCACGGGGAATCACTACTGCACTACGCTGCAGCAGGAGGGCAGGAGGCCACGGTGGAATTCCTGTTGAAAGCCGGCCTGAATGCCAACGCCACCAGCAGCAACGGATGGACACCTCTCCTCTGCGCCCTGTCTCCGACGGCGGGCAAGACCACGCATGACATGTGCATGACGGCCAACTTTCTGCTTCAGAATGGTGCCGGTCCCAGTGCCGGTGCCGTGACAGACGAGGGATGGACCGCCCTTCACGCCTTAGCATCGTGGCCAGCAGTTCAGGAGCCGGATCTCGAAGCGGAGGTGGCCGATCTCGCGAGAACTCTCGTCGATGGTGGCGCCCCCGTTGACGTCAAATCGAGGGTCGTTCAGAGTCCTTCAATCGCTGCCTACATGCTGTGCGATGTCTGGGGGTTCCGCATGCGAGACTTTGTCCAGAGGGCCATCCCGTCGCCGCAGGATCTGGCACAGGCGGACAGCACTACACCACTGGCATGGGCCACGAGATGCAATGCAACGGTTGTGTGGCCGAACATGCTGCCCTCGGACGGGTTCAGAATGGTGGCAGGACACGTGGGGTTCTCCCTGTAGCCCTCGAGGAGGAACTGAAACTCCTTGTTCTGCTTACCCCCAAATGGGTCGTCGTCGCCGCGGGGCACGATGGCCTTGGGAGGCTCGCAGCAGTACGCCTTTGCGCCGCCAAAGCATCCGTTTTCGGCGTTCATGCCGCCCACCTGGGTGGCCGAGGGGATGCCTCCTGCCTGCATGACCCTTGCCACTGTCATCACTGGCGAGTTCAACGTTGGCAACCCGGTCCCTCAGGGCACAGACTCCATGCTATTCCAGAACCTCTCCAACGAGGACATCCAGGAGATCCAGAATGCTCTCAACGGCTCCGCTTAATTTCACATCCAATAGCAGGTAGCAGAGCTGACCGACTAGGAACTAGGGCACTGCATGCAGGACTTCAGTGCTCTGGGCAGATGTGTGATGAGAGGTATTTTGATGATATGGTGGTAGTTGAAAGTGGCGGTGCACTATAGTCACTCGTTAAGACTGGACATTGCTGGATATAATCCATAGAATAGAAAATAGACAGGGTTTGGATGCTGGCCATATCCCAGATTCTTCCTAAAATCTGTCCCTTGCCATTTTTAAATATAGCGACTAATTCTTAGACAAGTTATTTGTAATTCTTTTTTAGAAAAAAGGTAAAATTTTAATAATGACTTCCTTTATACCTACTTCCTCAAATCTAGGTTCTTATGTGGTGAAGGAGAAGTGTGTGATAGTTTTATCGAGTAATCATCTCATTGCTCCCCTATTAATGAGTCTCTTTGGAGAAGTTGTTGGTGGTGCTTTTAGATAAGAGGACACCACCATATAATGCTTTTGTATTTATCAATCGAATTTTGCCTTAGCAACCCTGGGAAACATTTGAAGCATCTTGATCAACAGAGGTAACGACGTGAAGACCGCATTAAGTACACATGGAGGACTCACTACCTAGGTACCTAGAAACCGTTGGATGAAGAGAGCTACATATGCAGTACTTAAACTTTTTACACGTATGCTGGATTGAATGTGACCAGCTGACCCTTCCCTTTCTTGGTACCAGGAGCACTCCAGTGAGTCAAGCTGAATTTGTCAGCTGGACTGTTGGCAGCTTCCCGTCATGTCTCACTGGACGGACTGCGGCGCGCGGGCTGGGCGTATTAGGGATACGCGGGGCTTGTATTTCTAATCACTCCGCCGGGATTGCATGTGACTGTGGAGGAGAGTCTTGGAGTCAGACATCTCCAAAGCTGACCGGTGTAGGGTATTATTATCAATCTTGATGATAGAATATATTGCGTGCTCCTGTGGAGAACTGGGGTAGTGTCAGCCAGACACGGCCCGATTCTCAAAAGTCGCCGGGAGGTGTATTTTAAGAGTTATGGTCCGCCTGCAACAGATGAAAGCTAGACATAGCAGAGACCGTCAAATACTACACACTCAATAGCACTATTCCGAATATTAGAAAGGCCAGGTGAATATGGCAGCCACGGCGATCCAACAGATACACACAAACATCGGGCTCGGGTCTGACGACCAGGACAAACTCCAGACCCAGCTCGGCAGCATATCGAAGCCAACATCTTTGAAGCCTCATGACGTCAAAACAATCTTGAATTACCACAAAGAGAATGAGGATGGGTCTCCTCCTCAACCTACTTATGTCGACAGGCCTGAGACTTTTAACAGAGCATTCGAAAGCCACTCTGTGACTGTCAGAGACGTCAGTGGGCACCAAAATGACTACTCTCTCGACAGAAATGGATTCCAGTTCCATGGGCACGTTGCCAATGAGAAAGACTTCCTTGATGACGAGCAGATCAAGCAAGGGTACTACAAGGAGACCGAGCAGCTCCTCAAGGACGTGTAAGTGCCCATGAGACACACATTGAGACCTTTGGTCGACTGATGAATTACTCTTATCTAGGACCGGAGCAACCCGAGTCTTTATATTTGACCACACCATCCGCCGCCAGCTGCCCTACGGCGGCGGCGACACAGCATCCCGCAGCCTGAGAGGGCCGGTCCAGCGGGTGCACATAGACCAATCTTACTCCGCCTCGCTCTCGAGAGTCCCGCACCACCTCCCGGATGAGTCCGGCCGGCTGCTCAAGGGCCGGATGCAGATCATCAACGTGTGGCGACCCATCTCGACTGTGCTCCGAGACCCTCTTGCCGTCGCGGACGCCCATTCCGTGCCTGACTCCGATCTCGTCCCCATTGGTCTGATATATACTAAACCGAGGCCGCGCAGGGGCGAGACGCTCTCGGTGAAGTATAATGAGGCGCATCGGTGGTATTACAAGAGTGGCTTGACCCCGGAGGAGGTGCTGCTTATCAAGTGCTTTGATTCCAAGACGGACGGGCGAGCAAGGCGGGTGCCGCACACGGCATTTGTGGATCCGGACACTGACAGGGAGGATGTTCCTGCTCGGGAGAGCATTGAGGTCAGGGCGTTGGTGTTCCATGAGAATGACACGGCCTGAGTGCCCAGGTGAACAACAGCGTGTTGCAGGGATCAGGATGGAGAGGCCAAGGGATCATAAGTTGTACAATGAGTGAATTAGCAACGTTGTTGATGACAGTCGCATATGTTGTCTCATATGTCAGGACGCATGAGGTTGCCTCACAAAATACCTGAACGTGTACTGCCCCCATCTTTCATCACCCGCCGGTGGCCTGATATCCATTCTTCCAGCCCACTCGTCCAGGTCAATCTCAAGAGATTCATCGACCTTAAAGCCACACTTCGGGAACAACACCGCCCCGGCCTCGCTTGAGTGTACCCAACATATCACCCCCTCAACATCCGCGCGGTCGGTGCCCTTCCGGACGAGGGCACGCCCGATGCCTCTTCCCTGATACTCAGGGTGCACCTGGATGCCGGCGATGAACATGCATCGCGTACCCGGGGGCATGATCTTTCTCATGAACCGGGCGAAGTGGTCGTCCGTGAGCCCACGTAGCTGCTCCAGGGGGTCGAGGTCCGCTGATCCGGTCTTGGCGTAGTCCGACGACACCGAGTGGGCAGGCGGCTTGGTAGGTTCTGGCGCGTTCTCAGCAGCCGCGCCCGTCGCGCTGGGATCTCTGTCGAAACCTCGGAACACCCAGCCGACACAGCCCACGATCTGACCGGTCGCGTTGTCGACTGCCTTGGTGACTTCTACTTTCTGAGGCAGGCTGAGCCAGTGCATGATAGCATCAGGAGTTCCGGCTGCGTGGTCATACGGCTTGGTCGGATGGGCTGCTTTGAGTTGCGTGTGTCTGTCGCTGTCGAAGGTGAGGCCGGACAGTGCGGTCAGTGTCGGAATGTCTCCTTCGACTACGGGATGCAGGGAAAACAAGGGCTCATTTGGGGCTGCCATAACAACCTTCTCGTCTCAGTTGGGTCAGATGTGAGTGATGACCATGTCTCTCTTGTGTAAAAGTGAGGCGACACTTGAGTTGGTGCATTTATATCAAGAGCTGTGGCCGTTGACGGCAAAGACCTAGCCACCATTTGCTGCACAAGGGGTTTAGCGCACCTCGCTGATATGCTGCTCGATCGATTGATTCGCTTGCGATAATGCTAGCTGTCGGACAAAGATGAGTCCTGGCCGGGTTGCAACCCGCAGACGCGCTTGACTGAATAAAGCCAGTGTCATATGCAGAGCTATATGCCACTCATTCCCCGACAATTGAACGCCAGAAGGGCGAGCACCTGGGCATGCAAGTCACAAGACGACTAGCAACCTTGGGGCTCTACTTGGTCGGCATTCAAGTGAGTGAGAACCTTGGAAGCGTCACATGGCATTGTGCCAAATATGAGAATTGACTTGTGAATCAATAGAGGATTAGCAACACGGTCTAGATATGCACTCGCTCTGCCCAGGCTGTCAATATTGAACTCAGCCCTCCAGAGACAAGGCCCCCGTGACTCGTTTCCACTCGCTTTCAGTGTATCTCCACAACTTGTCTGCCGTCCCATCACTCGTGTATTCTGCAAGGAGCTCCTCGATCTTTGCATCGGCACTCTCGCCGTATGTGTCTACTGAGTAGACACCACTGGCGCCACTTCCATCTACACCGTTCGCAACATTCACACCAGCAGGTAAACCTACTCCCGCTGAGCCTAGATCCTCTGCACCTTTCTTGGGAGGAAAACGCGCGCTTGTGCAATAGAATGTGTGCCTCTCTCCGACCTCCACAATGGGCGTATACCCAGTCATGAAGAACAAGGTCTTGGAGACGAAGTCTACGATCCTCAAGATGGCACCATCGTCGCTTCTGATGATGTTTGTCTTGACAGTTCCCGGGAATGCGTGGACAAACGAGACCGTCGGAGCCTCCCTCGCCAACGCGGCAAGACCCAGTGTCATCATTGTTGCCCCGTGACCTCGTGCGGCTGTGAATGGGAGCTTGCCTTCATTGCCCTGCCAGTCATTTTCGTACACCTTGCCCTCCTTGGCGCCCGTGAAGGAGGAGACAACGCGCCGCAGCCCGGTCGCCCGCTGCAGATTTGGAAGTAGGTTCTTGGCCATCCGCATTCGTCCTAAGTAGGTCAGGCTCATGAGGTAGCTCGTGCCCTCTTCCGTCTCTGTGGACATATTAGCCTCGTGATCAATCATATGCGCAATGAATATAGCTTCTTTACCCACGTTTGCTGAAGTTAAGTGTCCCCTGGCTCATGAATAGCACGTTGATGGCTGACTCCTTGTCCCTGATCTGCCTGCAGACGTCGTCGACATTGCGGAGCAGGCTGATGTCGGACCTGATGAAGATGTATTGGCCTTCCGAGTTGACAGTTTTGAGGCCTGCGTCTAGACGGCCGCAGGCCTCTTGTGAGCGTCCGATTATGTATATCCGAGGCCTGTGTGTGTGCCTTGCGAACTCGCGGAGTGAGGTCTCGCCAATCCCCGCTGTGGCGCCAGCAAAGACCGCAACTAGACCTGTCGGGTAGGTCGTGGTGATCTGAGCATTTGACTGCTGAACCTTGTCAAGGGCGACCATTTTGAAACATTCCACGCTGATTACGAATGGCTGACGAGTGGGCAAATGGGTGCTGATGGCTCTTGTTCGGCTTGAGAGTAAAGATATTATCGAAGATATGAATTGGGATCATCTTGTCGCAGTCTGTCTGCTCAGACACCCTTCAAGTTCTTATAACTGACATATGTAACTAGGTACTTAGTACCTAGGTACTGATGGATGACGGCAAGGCTTGGGGCTAGGCATTGGATTGCGCCGGCGGCCTAACAATGCCACAATAGAGTGAAAACGAATGCGAATGGAGGTTAGCGCAGGATGCAAGCATAATACCTAGTAGTAGCAATGCGGCTCGATCAGTCTGCCCGCCCAGCGAATGACGTTTGCCCGTAGCCGTTGAACATCCCACAGTGCAGGCCGGATGAATTATAGGTACCTAGGTACACAGTTACTTTGTGTGTGGTTTCGCTTCTATTCCGTATACGTCCGAGGACATACATGGCGCCTTCATACGGTGGTAAGCACTCAAGACCCAGCGCTTGGAAAGAATACGATGCCGATAACAATAGTTATAATACGATATACAGTTACTTTGTAGTCTCCGGTATCTGATCTGTGAGATTTGTGGAAGAGGGTTGAAACATACACAAGTCTCTACCAGATGCATCTCACATAGCGCGGGCCATCTTCAACGCAACACTTGTAGAACCTCGAGCTTCTGTGGCACGATCTTGTTCCAAACAAGAAACCTGTTCCCTTGAAAAATTTTCAAACCAAGCTCAAGCAACATTTATCCAAAGACTTGGTGGTCAGAGTCACTCGACCTGATTGCATCACTCCATCAGATTCCCAGCAACTCAGTGCTGCCCGCAGACAAATCACATCCGACGACGGCCTGCCCAGCCGGAGAGATTGCATACAGCCAATGAATGCGTTTTAGACCTCAACGGAGAAACTGTTCCCCTGTCCGAATCAACATGTCTTCCAAATGATCACCTGGGCTGGGACTCGTCTTAGCTCCCACCCCGGTAGACAAGGACCGGAGTAGCACACCAAACCCAAAAGCCAGCCACTCGAGAACCGCAACAGGTTTTCGTAGTCCTCAACGACCAGGTCATCAACTTTAAAACCTCGTTACAGGCATGCGGTTGCGACGTAAACACTCAAGAGATGGCCAGTCGAGCTGCTCGATAACGAGCAGGGGGGTTCTACTGTCGGACCTGCAGGTGATGCGACCTTTTTTAATGACCCAAGAGATAACGCCACGACGAAGCTTCCGCACAATGACAGAGACCATGAACTTGACAAACCAACTATGACAGTGCTGTGCGGGCGGGCTGAAATCCCTAGAACCGCTGCAACCTTAAGACTTGTCCGCAGTGCGCTTATCTTGATGGGCCACCCGCTACAGATTCGCAACATCACTTGCTAGGCGACGCTTCGTCCGGATTTATATTCATTGTACCCTGCCACTTCGCAATTGTTCATAACATGGGAGGACATCCCCGAGCGGGATGGGATCCCTATCATCACTCTCGGCGACCCGTGGTAGACATGGCGGCATGCTTGCGCTACACTTATGAGTGCGAGGGGCAGCGTAAAACCAAGGGCGCCTTTTGGGCTCTCCGTTGCGTTAAGCGGGGGATTTACTAGGATGCCATCAACAACGAGATACTGGCGGAGTATCGTCGCGAAGGGCCTAATGCTCCTTTTCACATGTCGTCACTTCGAAGCAATTTTGGTTGCGTCGGCCCTTTTCACCGGCTGTCACGAGGAATATCTGCGGCCCATAGGTACGCCGACCACTTGAGTGTGTCCTGCCCTGCAATCATAGTAGAGGTTGTGCCTCATCGTGGAATTTATGCCCTCAGCATGCTTGATAGGATACCTAGGTATGACGCTAGAATAGGACCTTGTGGATGCATGTAATGCCCACTTGTTCACAACGATTCGGAGGCAAGCATCATGGTTATGCTTACCTAGCTTGGGATGGATTGAGACATTGTAGCTACCGTGATGTCGTGGTCAGCTACGACTGGTCATGAAACATATCACTAATTCGAAATGAGAGAGACAAAGTGTTGTGTTGGGTGCCGAGGCATCGGAAATATTTCCGAGCAGCCCGGCAAGTGTTTTCCATTTCAGCCCGGCCCCGTTGAGTGATAAACTACTCCAAACGCACGTCACATACCCCCTCCTCGCCGTCCTCTAATGGCGCCTCCGTAGATGCGAGGAAAGTATATAAACAGGAAATAATATGGAACAGAAAACAAACAGACACGGAAATAAAATCAACAGCAGCCGCCCTGTCCTGAGCCTACATTGTGCCCGGATAAACTGAACTCCGAATGCTGAACAGTGGATATGTGTAACAAGACAGAGGAGACACAGGTGAAAAAAGAGACAAACCAAGATACGCCGCACATGCTGGACGAAAAACAAAACAAGGAAGTGACCCAACGCTACCCGTCCCCAAATTCCATCGATAAGTGTCCCCCACCAGCCACACAACATGCCAAGCATTCGAGGTCCGAGATAGCAAGGTCGTGGTAACCTTCGCGCCGAAGCAATTGGAAGCGAAACGGGGTATATGAAAAGCCTGAACCGAGCGGGATACAGGCCTGGCCAAGGTACACGAGAATGAGAGTAAATCAAAGAACAGAAGGTGGAAAGAAACGAATGGGGGACGGCTGGCTATCTTTCCCATCATCACAACCTCGATGATGTGCATAAGCTGTGACCTGCACAAAGGTGAGCCCACAGGCTTGAACAGCCTACGTGCCAGAGGCAGAGGTGTCGAAGCTGGCTTCCACGAGACCAAGACCTCACCCAAGCCGGACCGGACCAAGGGTTCTTCCAGCATGAGTCGCGATGCACTCACGAACATAGCACATCGCAACCCATGCCCTTGGCAATGGCCTGCCAGTCCCAGACGCGCACCCACTCACCACGCTCCATACACCGCCATACTTCTTCTAGAAGCTCGGTGACCCTCTCAGTGTTCCGCAAGCCCGTATATCCCTTGACGGTTCTCACCGCCGTCCGTATTCTCTCTTGCTGCTCCGGCGCAAAACATGCCGTGCCGATCACAAGGCACGGTATCAACAGGAGTTTCTGCGAGGGATCGCTTGGCTTGAACGTTTCAAGGATGTTGAGGGACTCATTTACAGCGAGGGTGACGCGAGGGTCGTAGTTGGGCGGCTGACGAACTGGCGGCGAGGATTCGGCGACGTATGAGTGGCACTCTAGACTGGAAGTGTGCTGGTGATGTTTGATTGGCGGGGGTACCTGGGACATGGTGTAGTTTGCGATGGTGTGTCGGCGTACGGGCTGATGCGGGATGTTGGATGCGGAGGTGCGCGGCCGCATCGAAGGTGATGAGGCGCAACTGTTGTTTGCGGACCGTGGAGGGGTGTTGGTCGAGCCGCCAAGAACCGACGAATTGTGGAGGAGCGGTAACGTTGACGAAGGCGGCGGGGACATGGGCGACGGTGGATATATCGTCCGGAACAAGTACACCCACATCATCTGTTTGTACAGCAGACCAACGCGGTCTCGACTATCCCCGGGGGGCCATGACGGCGTCCAGTCCCGGATCGCCGCGTCGATCTCGGCAGCTCGGTACAGACCCGTGTAATCAACAGCTGGTTCCACCCCGGCAGCCATGTTGGCCCTGATTGTGTTCCTGAGCGATGTGATTTGACAGAGGTATTTGAAGAGGCCATCGGCAACGCCCAATAGCCGAGGCGGGTGGATGGAGACGCTGGGTGTCCAGTCTTCGGATGCCAGACGTGGAGTGTGCATGTCGGGGTAACGAACAAGCTCGTCGGCGAAGATGTGGTATTGGAAGAACTCAGTGATAAAGCTCAGGAACGCTGGGTCCTCGGGCGGCGAGTGCTGGATCAGACGTTGGTACCCTCCAAGATGGACCCGGTGCTCGCCGCGGGGGTTGCCCTCGGCGAGAGCTTCAAGGAGCAAACACATCATCTGGCCGTACCGAGCAGACAATATCGTTGAGTACTCGTTGTCACCCCTGTCCGAATTTGCACCTGACCGCGCAAGATCCTCGTAGAATTTCTCCATTGCTTTCTCATGGTGGAAGTCAGATCGCTGCTGAAGGGCATCGAGACTCGTATTTGGGTTGTCCGTCAGAATCTTTGCGCCGTACGGTGTTTCAAAGTCGAGGTGCTTGCTTGAGAGGGCGAGGATGGAGTGCATGAGCCCGCGATGCTTAGTGGCGATTGGGATGAGCAGATCCTTGAACGCGTTCTTGTGCTCGCCCTCGACCGTCAGCACCGTGCTCAAATGGGCGTGGTAGTGCTTCCAGAAAATCATGTCCTCGGCATTCTCGAGCCCGTGGAATATGGGCTGCATCGTTATCACTGGTAGTGGTTGGCTGAGGCTCAAGCTACCTGGAAAGGATCGTCAGCGCTGCGAAGGCATGGTTCCACAGATCTCGTCTAATACCTTCGGCAGCCTTTTCCTTGCCGCTTTTCCATATCTGCTTCTCGGGATATCCTTCGCAGACAACGGCATTCTTCTCGCAGTTCATGCCTGCCAGGCGTGGTCAGAAAGGTTGCAAACAGGGGGGGGGACCCAAAGGATGTCGTGACGTACATCTAGGTTTTGCTTCGTCGCACTTCTTCTTGCGTTTCCTGCAGGTCAGGCATCCGGTCTTGGACCGACCCTTTGTGATCTTGTTGGTGGCGACGACTGGGGTGAGGGGATGCTTGCGCGGTCTCCCACGAGGCCGCTTGGCTTTTGGCTGGGCTGATGTCGGGCTGGTGTTGCTTGGAACAGGGGTCGGAGGGGCCTCCTTGATCTCGTCGAGACGGATGTCCTCATCCATGGGTTCAACCTTGGGAACGGCGACGTCGTCGTCGGACCCTTGGTCCCAATGCACGTCTTGATCCACCACAGCATGGGTCACATTGACATCCTCTGCATTCTCCCCATAGATCATGCTCCAAGAATCTGCGACGGACGACGACTCTGACTGAGACATGGGACGAGCGGTGGCCGATTCTGCGGTGGAGGGACACTGCCCGTCGTCATGTGAGTGGCCAACAGCCATGTCCATGCCAGTGCTGATGGGCGACAACTGGCCGTTCAACGGGTGTCGTACGGTGGCCGAGGACGCAGTCGATGCGGACGGAGGAGCGGAGGCGCAAGACGAGCTTGTGGTGTTATGCGAGATGGAGGCGGGGTGGATATGATGCAGGGCGTCCATCCATGGGGGGGATTGTGGCAGTATCATATGGTTGCGTTCGTCTGAGTCCAGGCTTCCGACGGTGTTGGACGCTGACCACGACAAGATCCTATCTTGGGCACCAAGATGAAGGGAATGTTCCATAGCTCCGGGGTGGAATGACTGGGCATGCCAACGAGAAGACAGAGGGCTGGTTCTCGAAGTGGTCGAGCGTGGTGTGAGGCGAGATGGCGAGGGGGTGCTCCGGGCGGCGGTTGAGTTGAGGCTGAAGTTGAAGTTGAGCTTAAGTGAGGCACCGCGGGTGGTGGGTGATAGGTGGAACTGGTTGGGTATGTGGCAGAAGAGATGCAGGGAGCGGAAATGGAGATAACAGATGGATGATGCAGTCGAGCCGCTCAAATATGGAAAGGTGGCACACGTTGTTGGGTGGTCGATCACGATATGCCTGTCCGGGCCCTGGGAGCTATAGGTTGTGAGCGCGGGAGCAGGACGGGCAAGACTTCGGGATGTGCATGGATACTGTGGAGCAAGTGAGGAGTCGACGATCCAGCAGCAGGGAATCCCGTGTCGGCGAGCAGGGAGACAGACAGTAAGTACTGTATGTATACGGCTTGTCGGATAATAACATCAAGCGACAGGCGGCAGGCGTCAGGCGTCAAGTGCTCACCTGCTGTGGGGGTGTATGTGTGTGTTTAGTCTCAAACAAGAGATGGGCCAACCAAGGAACGATGAGAGTCAAAGCAGCCAGCGACCAAGCATGAGTTTTCGGCCTCGCTTCGACTCGACTCGGCTCCGTTCAGCCTCCCTCCACACAATGCATGCACTCTGGCGTGCCGCACCCACGTACGCACCCGTACACACAGAGACAGACACAGAGATACACACAGCAGCAAGTTGGTGAGGAGAGGAGTTGACTCTTCTCTCCTCGTGATGTAGGCCACCTACGAGATAGCAAGCGACCGTTTGAGCTGAGCCCTCAGCAGACAGAGAGGGAGAGAAAGGGAGAGATAGAGCGAGAAGGGGTCGGGAAATGGCCGAGACTGATGCAGAGGAGAGGAGTCTCGAGGAAGCCCGTGACCACGTAGGTGACACAAGGCAAGAGGAGGATGAGGATGAGGACAAGGAGGAGTGAGAGGTGGTTGAATATTGCGGCGATGGGTCAGTCAACCACAGTCTCACAGGCAGCGGGATGGAGGGGTTTGTCGGAGTGGTCGTAGTCTGGTTGGAGGGGAGGTGGAGAGAGTAGGTCTTATTTCTCCTCTGTGGTGTTGAGAGGGTGCCGCCCCCCTCCTGAGCCCCGGTCCATACCCATTCTTCAAGCTTCCCATGTCCCTGCCGGTGCCATCGCGAGTGCCAGCTTCCCTGCCCCTGTCAAGATGGGCAGCTGTGTGCTTTGAGCTGTGTACGTGTGTGTGTTAGCTTGGTAGTGTCTAATCGTGTCGTGGGCATGGGGGTTCGACTAGGGCATGGGGGGTCGGGATCCATGGCAGACATGGCAGACAGACGATCAATCTACGGGATAGAGAGATGTCGGTAACGACTGCCCACAGACTGACAGCGTCAGGCCCTGGGCGCGATTCATTTAGACCGTAGACAGCGGGCAAGCAGGGGTGGCCTGCTGATCATGGGCCGGCGGACGGGGATTGGACCAGTGCTGGATGGAGAAAGGGACAGGGTCTGTCGATATCACCCAGCAAATGGTGGGGGAAAGGTGTGGGTGAGAGAGTGGGAGAGGCTCCTCTGTTGGCCGTAACCGTATTGTGTGTGTGTCCACAGCCCACAATTTGGATAGAGATGGATGGACACTCAGACACACTGCAATTGATACGAGGGGTCCGACTGCTACTCCAGACTCGTCAGCTGGCCACAAATCCCAGGAGATGATGCGTGGGTAGAGGCGAGGACAGCAGGGGACCCCTCAAGGTTGGCGCCGACAATGTTGGTGATGGTGGTGGTGCTTGCATTTTGCCAGGACGATTAGGCGACGAGGCAAGCTGCTTCAGTCCCCTGCGACAGAGGGCACGGGAGAGTGAGCCCCAGGTGCAGGCCGCAGGTGCAGGTGCAGGCGCAGGCGCAAAGTGCAGGAGCAAGTAATAAGTCGCCCCAGACCAAGTGGGGGAGCAAGAGCAAGTGCAAGTGCAAGTGCAATTGCAAGGGAAAGAGAGTGAGTGAGTGGGGTCCGCCGTGCGACGGTGGCTCACCATGACCGTACTCCGATTGCAGTCTGTGCTCCAATCCTTCCTGCGTGTGGAGACGGTCGACCGTTGACCATCTACACCATCTCGCTTGTCCCGTACAAAGCACTCCGTACATGCATGCCCTATCGTAATGGTGAAGCTGGCAGAGCAAATGCAAGCGGGCTCGTCTGTTCCGTTCCGCTCTGCCCTGGTGTCCTGCAATTTTGTGCGTCCCTTTCTACTATGTAGTGAGTGTCTGGTAGCTGCGAGCTGCGAGCTGCAAGCTGCGCTGCAGGAAGTAGTGTATGGATTCAGGATGCACCGTGCAAACTTGCTTGTTGTAAAGGGCCCAGCTGTCCAAAACGGGCATGCACCTCAGGTGGTGTGTCTTGTGTGACCTGCAAGACACAGAGAGCGAGAGGCAGAGAGAGGGCAGGAGGGAGAGCAACACCATCGGGTGCACGGGCCACCACATGTCACTCATATCACTCTGGTCACTCCGGTCATTCTGGGGCTGGCTCCAGTCTCTTTCTCCATCGGCACCCGCAACGGCTGCAATCGACTAACCACGACTCCAGTGTGTCAGCAATTGACTTCCAATCGTCCAGTGGCCATTGACAGAGGAAGGCAAAAAATCTCTTCAGCGACGAGGGGTTCATTCTGGGGCTAGCGAAACAACAGCGTAGCACCAGCCCCAATGCACGACACCATTAACCATCACGCCTCCCACGCTCCTTCTCCATCACCGGCCATGGACAATTATATTTCCCGCCAACTCTAATTTGACCCAGGACCAAAGAAGACACAGGTTCTCGGTCAACACGTGCAAGCCAAAATCCTCCCATCCTCGTTCTCATCACGTCAAGCACAGTGACTGGGGTGACCAGGCCCTTGGACCGTGCCGACCGCCTTCGCTTGGCATCCACACCTGGAGCATTTTAGATCGAACGCTACGTTATTGGCCGCATGATCTACGCTGCACGACGTTCTCGTTCCAGCTTAGGCCTCGGATATGGACACTGTCAAAATACCCGAGGCTGACTGACTGACTGACTGGCTGTCTCTGTTCCTCAAAGAGGTAGCCTCTATCTGGCCAAGCACTGCTCGCTGGACCCGTTTGACCCAGCGGATCTTCCATGTGGAGGACATGTACCATGACTGCACTACATAGTGTGTTGTGATCCAGGGTCAATCGAGGGTTGCCGGCTAAACACTCTCCATCGAGCAGTCGTGCGTGCCGGGCAGAAAGAGGCAGACCGTGACAGGCAACGGTCAAGCGTACCTGACTTGGGAATCAGTCATCGTCCGAGCACTGATTCATCGCTCGGGGCAATGTCACGCGACGCCATGTCATGCAACTTTCTCTCCATGGCCCTTCACTCGCCCAGCCCGAGACCGCCCGACATGGCAATTAACACCAGCCGCGTCGACAAGAGCAGGCCTGAACTGGAGACCCACGAGAGAGCACTTCATGTCTGGCCCAACGCTGTCGCTCAATGTACGTGCTACAGTCTCTCGCAGCACACATTCAACGCACTCACACGCGGTAGAGACAGCCTGTGGCCTCCCCCATCCAACCCCACCTAGTCCTCCATTGGCTGTGCTAATGCTTGTCGTAGATTTACATCGACCCCTTCATGCAAGACCCTCCCTCTCCGCTGCAGACTGAGATGGCCCCACCGACCAGGGTGCGCGACCCTCCCAACGAGATGGCAGGATGGCAAGGCATCGGTGCAGTTTCCGCTCCGTGCGCTGCCCAGGTGGCCATGCCCGAGCCCACTGAGCCTCTACCGCAGTAGTGTACTCGTACAATACACTACAGCTGGGCGGGCCACGGATAACAGTCCTCCCGGAGCAAGCTGTCCCTAGGCCACGATTCGGGGCTCATTGGGGCACGAACTGTGACACATCTTCTGCATTGGGTAGCTAGGCATTTGCAGGAGCTTTGGCGACGGTTTCGCTATGTCTTTGTCTCTCAGCGAACACCCCAATGGGCGGTGCCATAGACGACCCGGCACCGCCAGAGAGACAAGCTCCAGTGGATGTGCCTGCCAGGAGTACCGCCCTGTTTCCGAAACTCGACCCCATAGGGAACCTCGGTGACAGCAACTCAGTGCATCAACGGCGGGGCGCGCCCTTCCAACCACGTCTTTCAGACGCTCTCGGCCTGCCACAACGTTTTTCTCTCATTCAAAGTTGATCCATTCCTATCAGGAAGGATCAGATCATCACTAACGCACCAGCTCCTTTTTGCGGGACCCGTGAGACAGCCCAGCTTTCAACTTTGGGCTTTCTGCAGCCTCAGAGGTTCTCTCTCTGCCCATACCTTCTTCCGGACTGACTCGACGCCTCGGCCTTCCACGCGGTGTGACGTGCTGCAAAAAGTTCCATGTATCATGATATCACTCCTCCCAACTTTGTGCACGAGAACCAGCATTTCAAAAGAGCTCCTCTATATTCTAAACGGCACCGCATGCTGAGGTGGCACAACGTCGTGGTAGTTCCAGACGACGACAGCACCGGATGACCAGAGTCGCATCCCCGACTCACCCTCTCTTCTTTCCGTGCCAGCTGGGACTGGTAGATGCCTATGTTGGCGCGCGCCACAACCATTCTCGACCTGCAGGGCACCCGTCCGAAAATGCGCTCTGGAACAGGCCGATGTGCATGCATGCGAGGCCGCCACGCCTGACTGGATCAACCGCAGCACGCCCCGAGATTTGAGTTATGGCCAAGGCCTCCTGGCTGGCTTCCGTCGTAATATTAGAAGGGCAACCTAGGAGCAACTTTGCAGTCTCAGGCTGTGAGTGGGACCCGACCTCGCTCACCGCACAACTGAGAATTGGCAGATGAGGCTGCAGCCAGCTTGCTTCGTCGCCATGTCGCATCTCACGCAGGATCGCGGCATTTGGCCAGCAATGGATTTTCGTCCGGAAGATGTGAAATCAAGGTATAGCCTGCGGCTTTTCTCCGGAATGTGATGTGTCATGTACCAGACACAGTAGTAATATGCTGGGACCAAATGACTACCGAACACCCTGAAGGGGGTGGACATCGCGATCGTAGACAAGAAACAACATGTCTGTCCTCGTCACCTCCTGCCCACTAGTTGGAGTGCTGGCCTGTTCACCTCATCAGGGCCTTTGCCGCAACATGCAGTGCCACAAGCCTCCAAGTCTCGCATCAAATAGAAAGGGATGCTTGTGTCCAGCCATCGGACTGGCAACTTTTTTTTTTCGGGCCATCTGGTGCACGCGGATGGGGATCCCAGGATCCCACTCCTGTCATCACACAGCTTGACTCGTGCTTCATCCGCTGGCAGCACTAATAAGCAGCACCCAAAGCGGCGGAACACACCATTGCGGAGACTCCGTGCCTTGAACCAAGGCATCACATTGTGACTGCATCAACTCTACACAGTACAATCCTTTCACCATACAGAGTCGGCCGAGTAAATATGCACCTGCATCAGGACGACCGACCATTACCGATGTCACTCGGTCTTGCCCAACAACCGTCTTCCTGGCTAGTCGCGGCCCGGCGGAGCTTACAGCACGTTCGGATCGGCCTTGACTCCGGGCTAATCTGTTCTGGGATCGACCTAGTCAAACAAACAGCAATTGAGGCTACCTATTCGCCTGTGTGCTCTGAGGGCTCGTCGATTAGTCCTTCTCCTTGTCAGCTGGACGAAAGCCTCATCTCATGCAGCTGGTCTGAACAGGACAAATGGCCAGGTCGGCAGCGACTGCTCAACTGACCAGCCATTAGCGGTCACCAGCCCTCCACACGGCACTACTTGTCTTGTAGTGTTGGTGCTGGCCGCTGCGAACACAGGGCAAGTCAGAGATGGCTGGGGACTAGCCAGATATTTAGGGCTTGACGGACCGAGGGGCGCCATCTGTCGATCGACTTTGCCCGTCATTGCATGGTTCTACAAGATCGGTTATGTGCAAGTCTAGACCGATGGTAGCCAACTGGGATATTCCTAGCTTCAAGAGTATCGGTGGGATGTCAGAAAGGACGGTGCCTGCAGCACGCTCACCGCTCCAGTCCGCCCTCGATTAAGCAACTGTTGCAGAGTCCTGCGTCGTTGATCTCAAACTATTGAGAACCCATCCTCATGACTGGCGATTGGGCCTTCAAAGCTATGCGGCATTGGTCACCAACAATATGACTGCCGCTGCCGATGACGAAGGACGCGAGAAGCCCAACGCAGTGGCATGACGAGCCCCCACGCCGTGCAGGACACCAACAGGGCGGATCCTAGCTTCCGCCCCAAGATAGTAGTACTGCGGTACAAAGCCGCATTGACAGAGGGGGTGCGGTCAACATCGAACGGGAGCCGAATTGGGTTTTCCTCGGGCTTCTCTTTCGTGATGGCATTCGAGCATTTATGACGGCAATTGCCCATGTGCGTACTGTACCGTATTTTGAGCGAAGCTGGCCGACGACCGTTGACCAGACGTCATGGCTCATTGGCACGGGCGGCCGGGACTTTCAAGGAAACTGGACCCTGATCTAGAGCTAATCGTCCTGGCAGGGCCTGCAACGGGCATGGTCGGTCGCCTCACTTGCTTTTTTTTCTTCGATTTTCCGGGGAACCACGAAAAAGCAGCTGCCAAGGCCCTCATCTCACAACTGTCGACATATCGATCCCTGTGGACCGGCGCCCCTGATGCGTGCGTACAGATCATCCAGCATCGGGTGGAAGTAAGGCAGAAATCTTGAGTATAGATGCACTACATAATTCCGCGTCGTCCCCCAGCGCGCTGGGAAGGACAGCTCTGTGTGTGACTGGGTCGGCTTGCCCAAAGGGGAAAGGCTTGGACACGCCGCGGCTCACTGCAGCTCAGCGACCCAGTCTGTTTCACTGGGAAACATGTACACTAATAATTCTCTAAGATGGGGTCGGATCACCACTCGACATACTACTGGCTGGCTGGCATATGCGATCTACTCTGCAGCTGACAGCCTGACAGCATTTCCAGCGCGTAGCGGCGGGAAAAGCTGTGGAGAAACCCGTGCTGCTGACCGGCCGCAGCACTCATGAAACACCAACACATGGTCGAAGAAGAGCGAGTCACGACACATGTGAGCCCGCACGCATTCAGCCTCCGTCTTTACACAAGACCGCCAGAGCACCTCCAGGAACGTTCTCAAATTCGCACATGCTGGGCTCGGACCACCCTATACCCAGACGGGCGGGAAGGAGGGGTCGAGCGTCTCCCATAATTGCGATTGACGGAAACGGGGCGAACCGACGGGACCGACGGCTCCACTCGAACCTCAACAGCTTCGAAGCCAGCATCTGTGCGCGCCAGCCCCTCTCTACCCTGTTGTCAATGCCTTGCCGGCCACGAAACCCAACTGCTAACCGCTTCGGTCGACCATGTGAGCGCTCTGACCGTTTCCCGCGCTCGCGACCGAACCTGTCTGGCTGTCTGGCAGTCAGGTCAGGTTTTGGTGAGGGATTGGCGCGTGTTAAGTTGAGAATTGGAAATAGATTTACGCCGAGAATCCCATGATCTACGCACGGCGCGTTGCCGAACGACCTAATAGCAGCGGAATTTGGAACAGCAAGCGATAGCTGGCGAACTGCTGCTTGTCGTGGTCATGTAACCATAGCATGGGCCGTGATGCACGAGGGAGGGGGCGACTGGGTTTTACAGTTTCCAATGCCTTGGTACGTCGGCCAATAACCAAGCCGCTACTCAGGCCAGCCCACCTGGCTCAGACACTACGCCATACTCAGTATAGGTCATCTGAGGATAATCGCGATGGGTACCAGGGCTGTACTTCGGCCAACTTCCAGCAAGTGCGATATTTGGTGTTATGCATTTATCCATCACGGCTCGTCCATGGTAGCCAGCGCTTGCCTGATGCCGTCCCCTCAAACCACCCAAATGTCGAGGGCATCTCAACACCAGCATGTCTCCCGTTCGCAACACGAGATGAGCAAACAACTACAAGTAGGTTACATCGTTCACCGGCAAGTGAACCTCCGGCCTGTCGCAATCCTATCCTATGCACTCTGTCTAGTTTCCCGCCCACGCATGTTGGCCCGCCCACGATACTTATGGTAAGAACTCGTAGCGCGGGCTCTTCATTAGGGGCTACACTATTGTGATGGGAATTCCGGGAGAAAGGTGCCACTGAAGACCGGCGGTAACCAGCGGTACGATTACTGGGTCTGCCGATCGGCGCTTGCGATCACGGCCCATTCACGAACAAGTCAGATAGCAGGCAGCCGACAAGCAAACCCGTCACCCCGTGGACACACGCGCGCCTCTCTGATTAGGATGAGCAACGCGGCTGCTTTTGACGAGTCTTGTCGGTCGGTGGTGCTGCACTACTGACACGCTACGGAGTATTGAGGTTGACTCGTGCGACGTGGAGCTTTGCAGGCACCTCCGGCCCCCAAGCCCTCGTCGGTCGGAGTCGCTCTTTGTTTCGCCACATCCCGTGCCGTGCCTCGCCAACAACATCCGGTTTCTGCATGCGGGGGCCGAATCTCAGCTTCAGGACTCTGGTCGACCGACTCAGTCACCGTTCAGCACGCGTATCGTCCCCACTGATTGACGAGGAAGATGGCCTTTGCCCACGCACAAATGGGGTCTAATCCGGTATTGGGCAGGGCGGGCTGGCTGGCGTCCGGGCACGATATCGCACAATCCCACGCACTGCGTACGCGCACTGCCTACCCGTGCTTCTGGGACAGTGGACATGTTGGACTCCAACAGCGCCAGCAGGACGCAACAGGATGGATCGCGGCCCCAAGTCGCGGTGCTGTGGCTGCACATCACTGCGCACACTTGCAGCAAGGACAAGCGGGTCCCGACTGGAGCAAGGGCACACACACGCCTATGCCGTCATTGAGTGGGAACCGAGCGCATTTGATCTTCAAGTTGCTCCAGGCTCCAGCTGCTGCTAGCGGCCGCAGCAGCAGTCGTGCGGGTGGCCAGGGAGTGGGAGGGTGGGCACGCGGTTGGCATCCTCGGCCAGTTGAACCGAAGCTCGTCGACCACATGTGCATGCTGGTGCGACGATGGGCTCCCCTCTGGAAAAGAGGAGATGCGGGTCTTGCCCGCTACTGCTACTGCGGGCTCCGTCCTGTCTGCTTGCTCTGTGTCAAATCCTTTACTGTACTCGGTACCCATCTTTTCTTCCTCCGTGCATGCATCTCACATCTCACAATTCCCCTCCAACTGGCGCCATGGTCCACGCAGGAGGGTCCCTTGATGCAGTGCAAGTGCCAGCATCAACGGAGGGGAGGAGGGGTCTGACCCCAGCACCGCTCCACCTGTCCACTTGCGCGCAGGGACACGAAGATTTCGAGCTGTCGTCTGCCCGTCCTCGCCAAGCTGCCAGCCTGTTGATTTATTTTTGTGTGTTTTCCCTCGCCAGCCTGCCACCCACCCGTCATGGTCCGATGCACGACAGCGGGGACTATCCGAAACTGCAAGGTAACCACCGCGTCCGACACCAGCGAACCCTCGACACCTTGACGCCCTGGTGCCGGTCATGTGGTCGGTTTGCAGATCTGTACTATTATCTTGCCAGCAACCCATCAAGGTGTCATTCGGGAGCCCGTCTGTCTTGTGGGGAGATAAGAGGCACGGCACAGCTTGGGCAGGCACTGCGCCCTCGCATCTTCTGTTGCTGTGCTCGACAACCCCGGTTGTTTTACCGACCGGCAGAAACATGCCTGGCTTGCGAGGCTTCTTTTCGTGTTACACAACACATGCATGTTCTATACTCCTTTCCAACACCTGCTTACTCCGGACTCCGGCTGTGCTGTACTCCCCTCTGGGGTACCGAGATCCAGGACACTGGGATGTGGCGTCCCCCGTACATGAAGTCATGCTTTTCTAACGGCCGTTGCATCTGCAGCCTTGCGTCTTTGTTCCGACATCTGTCTGTATTCTGTCGATCCGCAATGTTGCTCAAGATTTGGTGCCTGGAACAAACAGAAGGTTCGGGGGAAGGGGCAGGAACCGGGGCACAGGGAATATGCCTACCACCATCGGCCGACCGTTGCATTTGTGAGCTGCAATGCAATGGTGACGCGGGATCTTGGACAATTCAAGTTCATCTTACACAATATAATACATAAATACCACGTGGTAGGTTCAGTCCACGAGAGCAGGATTCTCCCTTTCCACCTGCTCACCGCCTATTGCCTTGATTTTTTTTTTTCCCTCTTCCTCGCTCGGACGGCCTGCATGTTCACGCCTCGACGCCCAAACCTCCAAAGGCCCCTAACGCCAGTCAATTTTGCCCAGCCTCGTGTCTACTCCCACCCCAGGCTACTAGGCAACTCTAGCCGTCGACGATGCGGCGCGTGGCGTTGGGCAGTGACGAAGAAGGCCTTTGTCGGTGAGACCCTTGGCTCTAGCCTAGCGCTTTCCTGTGCCAGGGCTGGGGCAATTAGGATCCCAAGTTGCGGGAAACGAGCGGTTGCCGTGGTGGTCGGCTATTGCGAAGATGTCGGTGGCCTCGGACCGGGTCAGACGGCCGTCTGATCCCGGCTCCGATCCGGCCGGCCCCCGGCCTCCAATGCCAATGCTGGCGCTGGGCTCACGGGCCCCACGGGAGATTCAATCGCTATCGCCGTCACCTTTGTCGTCACCACCCTCATCCTCGGGCGGCTGCCTCAGCGAGACAATAGCCTTGCTACCCCACCCGCTGCCCTCCTTGGAAATCTCATACTTGCCGCCCAGCACGAGGTCCTTGGCCACCAGCTCCCTCGTGCGGCCGAGACTCTCGATAGCGGAGATGCGGTCGATGGTGGCCTCGAGGTGATCGCGGAACCCGGGGATGGCGCAGATTTCGCGGAAGGCGAGGTGCATGGGCACGCTGGAGGCGCGCATCTGGGCGCTGCTCGTGATGGTGAAGAGGTTCATGCGGTCGAGCTGGCGCACAAAGTCGGCGCGCGTTTGGATCTCCTGGGCCTTGTGCATCGGGAACCAGGGGAGCATGTGGCCCCTGACCGGGTCGTACGTCTGCGCGTCGTCGAGCTCGCGCTCCCGGTCTACTAGGGCCAGGGCGAGGACCATCGCTGCCGCCTGGAGGTTGTTAGCCGGGTGGTTCGCGTAACGTGAGTTTTTCATGGGGATCGTAAGAGGGCTTTGGTGTGGTGTGTGTCATGAGGCTCATCGCCGGTTGTTGAGTGAAAACCACGACATGATGAGTGCGACAGGGCAGCGGGCCCCTGGCGGAGCTTGCCCACATGTCTCAATGATACTGGAGACCAGGGACGCGATCACTTACAGCCCATTTCTGCTGGTCCATCACGTCGTCGTCCATCTCCTCGCCGAGGATCCAGCACTGGTTCAAGAAGTAAGTCTTTTCGACCTCCTTGATATCGTCGCACGTCTGAAGCATGTCCTTGCTCTTGGCGACACGGTTGAGGAAGGTCAAACGGCCGCCGACCCTATCGTAGATCTGGGTGGCGAGATCATCGGAAATCTTCTCGCCAAAGTAGCGGGAGCGGTAGCGTTTGAGGGCAGCGGTGGCCGGGGCCTTGGGCAGGTCCTGGACACTCAGGACCTCCATGCGAGTGGCGAGTTGCTTGAGGCGCTCGTAGACCCAGTAGTCGTCCGAGTTGAAGACCATGGTGACCAGGTTCGAGGCGGCCCACTGCTCGGCGCGCTGCTGCAGCAGCTCGAACAGGTCCTTGCCGTCCTCGTCGTCCCGGATGAGGTGCATCTGGTTGATGATCATGACCAGGGGCCGGCCGACCTGGGCCCGGCGCTCCAGGGCGACCTTCTCGAGCTTGTTAAGGGCCCTCTCGATGTCGAGCAGGGCGGTTGTCTATGGTTGAGGGGCATCGGTTAGCCACGCCGCAGTGGAGAAGGTGCTGATTCAAGCTGGGCGCAGGTGATCTCCCAGGTTCTACGGCCACCCGCGGCTCCTGAGAGCATCCTTCCCGGGTTGGGCGGCACGGTCGGTTCCATGCAGCATCAAAGCCTCACACCAAAGTCGTTACTTACATCCCGTGGTCCCTTCTCGCTGAAGTAGCCGCCGATGTAGTCCTCGTGGAACTCGTAGTCCAAAGCTTTGCCGAGCCGGATGCGGAAGATTTCCAGGTCTGAGTGTGCCTCGAACATGGCGACTTGGATCTCATTAGCATGATTGTTCGAACCCCTTCAGTCTATCGGTATGAAATTGAAATGGATCTGGGAGGTCCAGGCTCGGTCCAGGTCTCAGCAACAAGAAGTATCATCCTGGGAGCCGGGACAGAATAGTAGGCTTATTCCCTAGAGCCTCAACAAGCCTGGATCTTGATTGGAAATGTTCCGAGTTGTTCGCGCCGTACTGGCGGAACGGCCCTGCACAAGTGTGCATCCTACTCGGTAGCGATAGTGTTCTTACGAAGAGGATTCATAGACTGCACCCGCCTGTTTCTTGGTCGTGACCCGTGGCCCTTTACGAGCGAATTCTTGATGCTGTGGCCTGGAGCGTCTGGTGTGATCCCCCACACAATAGTTGAAGTAGAAAGAAGAACAGGGGGCAAATCAACAACCCAGGGAGTGCGCAGCTCAAAGACTCACCTCCGTCGCCATCAATCTTGCGCATGGCCTCGATGATCATGCTGCTCTTGCCGGTGCCCTTCTCCCCAAGAAGGAGGTGGTAGTGGCCGTACTCATGGCCACCAACGATGGCATCGATCTGGGCCTGCTCGGGGCGGTGGACCCAGTAGTCCTTGTCGACGTCGTCGCCGTTGCGGTGGACATTCGAGGGCCGGACCTTTGAGGAGCGGCCCTTGCCCAGGGCGGCCAGCTCGAGGACGGGGTCGCCGGGCTCGAAGGCGTTTGCGATCTTCTGCAGCTGCAGCCTCTTGTACAGCTTGTGGTAGGCGTAGGCGGCGGTCGCGAAGCCGACGGCCAGCACCAGCACCGAGGCGAGGGATGTGGCGGCCGACTCGAGCATCTTGTAGCCGAGCGAGGGCTCATCGCTGCCGTGGGCGCCGCCGTTGTTGTTCCTGCCCCTGCCCCAGCCCCAGCCCCCTCCGCCGCCGCTGCTGGTGCCGCTGGTGCTGGTGCTGTGGTTGATGTGAGTTTCTTCTTTGCGTAATGATCGCCCGGTCGAGAAGTTGCGCAGGGCGTCCTTATTCCCGGTGGTGGTGGTGGTGGTGCATGGTGCCGTGCCGTCTGACTGCCGCATGGGCAGGCGCCTGGGCGGCAAATGTGCATGATGGTAATGCGCGGCCCTGCATGGTGCACGGGGGCGCACGAGCTGCTTCAGGACGGCACCGGACACGCGCTGGCCTGAGGCCATGATGTGGGATTGTGTGTTGGCCGCCTATTTCTCCTGGGCCTTGGACATGGACGGACACGCAGGGTGACAACGGGAGTGTGAAGAGGAAAGGAGGACAGTGGATGGATGGCTCTGGCTATGAGAGCACGTGCATGGCTCAGATTGAACAGGATGAGCCGAGAAATAAAGCAGATTAAGATAAAACAAAATAAAATTAGAATTGGAAAAGACAGGAGAGAAGAAATTCACCAAGGTGCAAGGTGTGGGTGGGTTTTTTTTTCTTTGGATGCTGGCGTAGATGAACAACGGGTGAGGTGAGGGTGAGGGTGAGGGCTCTTGATGAGAAAGGAGAGGGCGGGTTGAAGATGAGATTAGACTGAGTGAAGCTACCGAGTGAGGCCAACCAAAGGGGCGGGCGGGCGACGGGCTGGCTGGCTGGCTGGCTGGCAGAGGGGCGGGCTCGGGCTGTTGTTGTGCGACTAGACTACCTACTTACTGAGTACAGACAAAGAGTCAAGCTGTCCTGTTGATAGTACCGAGTGTACACGATAGACAGACTCTCCCAGGGCCGGCCACCAACATCGGGCCTTGGAACCGTTTCTTGGCCGCGCAGGTTGCGGACCTCCAGGCCTTGCTGGCGAGGGAGCCAAAAGGGGGCAGGACCCCTGGTTCTGAGAGATATTAATACCACCAATGTATCTCTGCTTAGAGTGTTGTATGCGGGGTGACATTGTCCAGTCTGGGTGGTGATTAGGCTGGTCTGTGCAGTGTTTAATAAACGTCCCTGCGGAAAAAGGAGGCAGTCTACACCCCAGGGAGCTGATCAGATGCATTTCTGAAGAAGTGCATTTTTTTACACAGTATTTTATTTTGTTGCTTAATATTACCCAGGTACCTATGTATGGATGGATGCAGGCATTGATCTCCACCCAAACCTGGGGAAGCCACACACTGTCACATATGCTAGATCTCGGTGTTACGAAACAGGAACTTGTGCTTAATCTAGATCGGTAGTAAGCTGACCTCGGGCGCGGTTGGAGGCTTGGAGGCTTGCTTGACCCTGGCCGGGCCCTGTTTCCAAGTGGGCGGGAGGATCAGCCTGTCCTCTCACCTGTGCCGTGCAGCTGAGAAGGGAAGGTCCAATGAGTGATACCTAGGTACTTAGGTACGTTGCCGACAGCACGCACCTAGGGTCCTTCCTTTCTTCCAAGGTTGGGAACTCAAGTAGTTGACCTTTCAACCAGGGCGACTGCCGTTGCTTGGACAATTGCTGGGCGGGCAGGATCGAGCTTGTTGGAGCTTGGAGCTTGGGCGGCAGCAGCGAGACCATCAAAGCACACCTACCCTGCCTACCTGACCTGGCTGGTACTGTGCACGCTTGCTTCTTTGTACGCGTCTGCCCTCGGCGCCATTGGCCAATCAACTCAGACCGTCGCTTTCAAATGTGCCTCTCTCCAAAAGGTTCCCCCTCACAATTAAGGTTCCCCGTTCCCCTCGCGTGTCGCGACTCTGGCGCGTTGCCCTGAGCTTCCAACCCTGCCAAGGCTTTGGTCCTGCATTCCTTTTGTTAAACACGGGTTCAACCGCAACATCCTTCTCTGTCGCCCATCTTCTTGTCATCACCATCACAAGTGCACCTCATTTTGACCGGCTGGTTGCCTGCCGTGGCTCTTGTCGGGCGGGTCTCTGCTCTGCCTTTTACACTAGGTGCACCCTGTGGCTTCCGCCGTGGGGCGCTGGCCCAGCAAAGGGAATTGCGGGGCTGCAAAACCTCCCACTGCCTGTCAGCCTCGTCGCTGCTGCAGAAACCAAACGACTTGACAGTGCGAGAGAGACAGTCTGCGACCTGCGACCGAGCTGCATGCAGGCTTCCCTTTTGTCACACCTTCTTTGTTGCTTTTTTTCTCTCACCAACCTGTTGCGACACCTTGCGACCCGCCTCCATTCCCCCCCTCTCGCATCTTCGCCACCCCATCTTTGACCACTCAGCTCCCCTTGCGCCCGCATGGTCTTCCTTCGCGCATGGCCGACTTCCTGAACGGCTTTCGTGCCAAACGGCGCGAGCACGAAGCTCACATGGAGGAGCTGCAGCGCGGTGGTAGGGTCATTGGTTCTCCGATGTCGCCAACGCCAGAGCCCGACGCCCCCGCCAACCACCGCGAACCGCCCTCCAATGCGAGCCCCAAGTCGCCAAAGAAGAAGAAGAAGAGGAAGAAGCATCACCGCAAGCACACGGACAGCGACCCCGCCGAACCAACCGATCCCGCCGATGCCGCCGATGCCGACAACGCCCCCTCTCGCGAGCACAAGAAGAAGCACAGGGGCAAGAAGAAGTCGCGCTCCAACAAGGCCAACGGTGTCCAGAGCCCCGACGGTGAACAAGCCCGAGGCTCCCCACCGTCCGCCCAACTGCCCATCACCAACGGAGTCACAGAGCAACCCCCAACCTTGAGTTACGAAGCGGCGGAGCAAGAGTCGGCCGCCGGAAGTAGTATGGGCAGTCTGCACCAAGTCAGTCCAAGGCAGCTCAAAACTGAGCCCTTCGTCGAACCTTCGCCCTCGCCCGACATCGACGTTCCGGATAACGAGCTGCCCTTCCGTATCGCCGACAACAGCATCGTGGATGGGTACCGCGCTCGCCAGAAGTCCCCGTTTATACACAAGCGGGAAATGTCCATCGCCGACAATCCCGACCCTGAACCCGACAGTGATGACGAAGCATCCCTTCCACACCTTCAGCCCAGTCAGGTCAAGCCAGAGCCACCGTCGTCAGAAAGTGAGTCCGACTTGGCATCACCAAGCGCAGCTAGGTTGGCGAGGCTTTCCAGATCCAGGTCGAGGTCCGTGTCTCGCCCGCCGACCTTGAACAAGCCCACCGATCAGAATGTGAGTCTCGGTTCCACCCCCACGCTGGTCTCCCCTCGTCCACTGACCTCTTTTATACAGCCGTTTGCCGGCGGCCGATCCCCATCCCTTGCTCCTAGTCGGTCGTCAACTGGTTCCAACCAGAGCATCCCAGCTCGGACCCAAGAACCTCGCCCGGCTTCGAGAGCCTCAACCCGGTCGTCCGCGAGGCAGGACGTCCCGGTAATCGGTGATCCAATGGATGTGGATGCTCCGAACCTCGCCAATGGACATGCCAGTCCTGAAAAGAAACAACCCAGACGACCAAAGTCCGCCAGGAAGCCGAAGAACTACCAGCAGATCGAGCTCCTGATTGCGGAGACGACTGATGCCGAGCAAGGTTCCAGCCGCCAGCATCAAAGTCAGAACACAACATCAAGCACGAGTGTGGAAAAGGTCTCAGATTGGCTCGCGCAGCCTGCTCGGAGGAGAACGCATGTGGATGTGATTGAAGAGTCCGACCATGATGATGTTGAACTGGGCGCAGAGGCCATTAGGCACACTGTTGATGAGGATGAGGGCGACATGGAGCAGGCAATACAATCACAGCTTCAGGAGCAGGCTGGTGCTCAAGACATAGAGCCACCTGCTGTCAACAAACCCGAGGTGTCTGCGGGCCAGCCCCAGAAGGCCAAGAAGAAGCGGTGCCTGCATTCAAACAACTCGCTCTCGCTCTCGCAGCTGGAGGACGATTTCGGCGAAGGGGAGAACCACATTCAGTCTCGGATATCCTTGTCACAAAAGTCGAAGCTGAAAGATGTCATGCGAGGGGACGCGAATAGCCCCAGGGAAATTGATCCATCACCGAAACAGTCCAAGCCGAAGCGCAAACGGCGCACCAATGAAGTCTCGGAGGATGAGATGGAAAACTTGCTCGCAGGCCCGTCCAGGCGGAAGAAGTCCAAGAAGACGAACAAAAGTCTGGGCGCCAGCGATGATGAGAGGACCGAAGCCAGACCCAAAAGAAAGAGACTGCCACAAGGCGAGACGGCCACCGGCCCCTGGACTACGGAGGAACTCACGGCTCTGGGTCAGGTCGTGGATCAATTTCGAAGGTCTTATGACATGGATCAACAAGAAGTCAACGCTATGATTCACGAACGCCCTCAATATACGAACCCAATGCACAAGGAGTTTTGGGAGGGTGCTGTTGCGGCCATTCCGAAGAGAAGCAGAAAACAGATTGTTGAACGGACTCGAAGACTGTACAACAACTTCGTCGGTCGTGGCCGCTGGACTACAGTCCAGAAAGAGGAGTTGCACGAACTCTTCCAAAAGCACGGCACAAAGTTCGTTGTGATTTCTGGCTTGATCAACCGCGATCAAAAGGATATCAGAGATTACTGGCGTAATCATTACGTCGTCTTTGAGCAACAGCGCAAGTACTACTGGAAGTCCGATGAGACCGAAAAGCTCAAACAAGCGGTCGAAGAAGCACTCCACAAGATTCGCATCCAGCGGGAAAACAATGACCAGTTTCGTCCTAGACCACGCGCCAAGGGCTTAGATGACGAGTCACTGCTTGATTGGCAACAGATTAGCTCAGCCATTGGGCTCATCCGCAGCCGGCAGCAATGCCGGTGGAAATGGCAGGAGATGAAAGACAAGGGCGCCGTCGGGGAGGAGAACGAACACCTTCCCAAGCCTGCCCCCGAGTCCAGGACTATCAATGGCGTCAGTGAGGCTCTGGCTAACGCTCGAGAGGACTACCGTCTCATGAGCGACGAGGAGAAAGTTCAATTAATCGAGGCAATACACGATTCGGGCGCTGCCAGTGACTCCAAGATTCCTTGGAAGTCGCTCGTGGATGAGCGCTTCAGGAAGAAATGGCGGCGCCCCACCCTTAAGTTGGTCTGGTTTCGGCTACGGAAACAAGTGCCGAACCACGAAGAGCAGGATGTCGAGACTAATGCTCGATACTTGCTTAACTATAATAACGTCCAACAGTCCCTGCCACTCATCGAAGATCACCAGGCAGATGACCAAGCAGAGGAGAAACTCGTGAATGGGGCTCCCGGGAGCAAGTTATGGCGGACCGCATCTCAGGAGCCCCGGGCTGTGAGGGAGAGACAACGGCGCTCGAGCAGCGCAAGTAGCCGTGCCAGCAGCCGCGCCCGCGAGAAGGTGTCCAGCGAGATCCTCAGGCTTCCGCGCGGCGCCGATCAAGAACGAGGGCGAAAGCGCAGCCCCAGACTGGGCAGCCCTGACCTCGGCCAGGAAGACGTGGGCGCTGCGGAGGGGGTCCCGCAGCCATCGGCAAGCAAGAGAAAGGGGAAGAGTTCTCGCGGAAGGAACGGTGAGGAAGGAGTGCCCGTGCGGGTACCGAAACACCTGAACGGTGAAGCGGCCGCGGAGCAGTAGCTGCTGTGGTTGCTCAGCCATCAAGCTGGATCGGGGTGTGAGGCGAAACATTCTTGCACATCGAACTTAGATTATATTGTTGCAGTATTACAATGGCTAACTAACGTAGCTAACACACTCTACAGCCACCAGAACACTTGGTTTTGTTCACACCGTTCAGATTCAACCGTGATGACCGTGTCTCTCGTGCGTGCTAATATGCCTTTTGTGCATGTGAGATGCTGACCCACGAACCCAAATGTCGTCCCATGCTTTCGGCATCGCATGTTGCTGATAATCCAACGCCAACCCACAGCTTTGATCTCAGACAAGGTGTCTCCTCTGCAGCGCGTCGCAAATACTCCATGCCTCGATCCTGCACAGCAGGACGATAAGCATGACGGTGATGCAGATGCCTCCTCCTGCGATGCCGATGATTGCTCCCACGCTCATGGTTCTTATTTGTTTTCCTCGTCTCGTCTCGTCTCGTTTGTTTCTCGGGACCGTCCGGCCGAGTAGAAATTGTGCCGAGTTTCTTTTCCTTCGCCAGACCTGCTGGTACGGGAGTATTGACGGCAAAGGGGGAATGAACGGAGTCCGGCTTGGATTGTTTGAGTCAACTACGGCAGAGAGACTGTCCAAAATCTGATGAGTCGTGGAGTTGTAGCAGTCAGGAGAGAATGTATGTCGTGGTGCGTCGTCCGCAACGGCCGATGCCTGGATGATGTCGTGTTGGGCGTAGTTGCTCCATCCCAGGCCACATTGCGCTTGACAAGAAGGTGCAAATGGTCCTATTTCCATGCAAGTCGATCGCGCTTTAGATGAAATTCGGGCCCGAGGCTGGGCCCGGAACCTCGGACAAGCGCCTCGTGGTGATCATGCTTATCACCCGCATGGTTTTCCTCTTATCTAGGGGCACACTTGCACTTGGCTGGACCAGAGAAGTCAGTTGTCCTCCAGTCGTGGTTTTTGACTCGGGTGATGGTGATGAACATCGTGCCCTTGAGGTCTCCATACAAACGATGTCCTGCCCGAGTTCAGCCGCGTCTTCAGCATAATCGTTTCTGACAAGCCGCGCGCAGGGAAAGACCAGCAGAGATCGACTTCCATCTCGCTCAGCGGCGCTTTTGTCAGCTCTTTGGCTTCTGGTGTCAAGATTCAAGCTATGCGGTGATTGTCTTGAATATATGCAGTCTCGGGCTTCAAGATGGCGGCCTTGGTCAGGGTGCGGTATAGGTTATACAGGCGCATCAGATTGAAGGGCCTATCGAACGGGATGAAGCCGGCTATGGTCTTCGGAAACCAGCTGCGAATCGTGCCGTCTGCGGTCGCCAGGGGATTCGAGGGGAGTGTAGCGCTTGCCTGCTTCGGAACAACACCCGCCTCTTTGGCGTCAGGCAACTGACCCGCCATCGGGACTGGGATGAACATATCGGTATGTCCCAAACTGGATCCTGCATCGAGTTGGCCTTGTCTTCGGGTAGGAAGTCTTCCATGCCCAGGTATCTATCACTTGGTGTCGCAAGACAAATTTCTCGTCCCCATTTGTTTGATATCCTTGCGGACCACGTCCAGCGGGCCGCTCTAAGCACCGGCCAGGGGGACAACATCAGCTTGCCTGCCGTTTATGACGCTCGCCCATCCTTTCATGAATGGCTTAGAGCCTTTGCCATCCATGAGGAAATGGTTGTAGTTAAGAATGAACTGTTGTGTTGTCGAATGACATGGTGTGGAGGCCCAGATCGATGGTCGCTGTTCTTATCCAGGAGAGTTGAGGTATTCGGGCGGAATTAGAACTCTGTGGTTTCGCTTCCATTCCGTATACGTTTGAGGACATATATGGCGCCTTCATACGGTGGTAAGCACTCAAGACCCGGTGGTTGAAAAGGTTAAAGTAATACGTAATACTCTACATGAGAGCATTTCTGCTGTAGTCTATCGTAGGCTATGGTCAAGTGTCATGGAGTGAAGGCCATTTTTGAAGGGTTATTATGAAGCAACCTTGCGGCCTTCCAGGCATCAGGAGTACATATCTGAGTTCCAAATCAGGATAGCAGTAATAGTTCCTCGGTCATAGTTTTGCACATGAATGACAGCATATAAACAATTCCAGTGAGTAGTAGTTCTGGGTATCATTAATTATCCAGGTAATCATGTCATTCACAGCATATTTGCAGACACACGCGACCTCCTATGTGCAGCTCCTTCATCTTTCATCATATGACCTGGACGAAATCCATCGGCCAATTTTATTCGCATCACGCGCAAGTCAGCCTTTTCATTGACAAGGATTGCCAGTCTAGTATCTAATTTCTCTTCCCCAAGCCGGAAGCTCGTGTACCGACTGGGCCATGACAGTTGAATCCAACTCTGAGGTTTGGTGGCTGCGCTGAGTCGAGTCCAATTCGGAAGCTCGTGGATCCAGATTATTGTTAGTACTATCGGTTTTCAAGGGATCCCAATATCCGAGTCCTCGTCCGTGGGGCTCGACCGCTGAAACCCATTCGGTGGGCCCGCCGTGAACTGGATTTCCAGCTGCGGATTGGCTTTTTCTCTTTCGGGCTCGGAGGAAGAACCACAAGCCTGCTGCCCCAGCTGCAACGCCTGCAACGGAGACACCAATGGCAGCGCCAATTATAGTGCCTTGTCCAGGTTGACTGGAGTCTTCTTCCATGGTTGACGCCGTAGGGAGTGAGATTGTGGATGAGGTCACTGCTCTGGTTGTGGGAATGCTTGTCGGTAGGACGGTCGAGATCGATGAAGACGTGGCGGAAGTGAGTGGCGTGCTGGCCTGTGCTGAAGTAGTGGTGATTGAGGAAGAAGCTATAACACCAATGGTAGTCAAGACGGATGGGGTGTCTGGTATCAGTCAAATAGAGTCAGCCTGCAGTGCATTTGAGCACACGCGTAGCCTCCCCGACGCAGCCGGCGCGGCCTCAGCATTGGATGGATAGGCTGGTCTCTTACCAAAGAAAATTAGCACATTTTCTTGAGTTGTGCAATTGTACGACAGCATGTCGATACAGTAGAACAAGACATCAGTTGTCCCCTCCCACAGGCCCATGCCATTCCCGCCCGCGACATTGTCGTATAGAGGGCTGACACAGAAACTCGGACAGGAGGAGCTTCGCCAGGAGGAATCAGTGCATGAGCCGCGGACGTATTTCGACGCTCCAGGTTTCTGAAGCTCGTCCCCCGTAGCCATGCACACGCCATTAGAAAGGCAGGCGTATCCTTGGCCGCAGCATGTCGAATGGTCTGTGTCGTCATTGCATGGAACGTCCTGCGGAGCTGTTGTACCATCTGAGTAATAGCAAATTGCAGAGCTTGTGGAAATGAGAAATAGTAGTAAAGCAATGAGAGAGGTCAGAGGTCCTGCCATGATTAGTTTTGCGGAACTAATAGCAGACGATTGTCTGCTCTGGCCACCGCCATCAGTCGAAGGGTGCGCGAGGAAGGCAACATTCACCCGTTCTAGCTCCTGCCGGGGACAGCTGGGCAATCATTTGAACTCGCGCAGGCAGTCAGTCCCATCTATCAGCCCCAAGGCTCCTCCTACAGACCATGCGGGTGTTGGTAACACGGCGGGTAGGGTACGGCGGCAAGGGAAACCGAACGAGCCCCGGCGGAGAGAAAAGGTGACAGATCATTATCCACGTTTGGCGGCCAAAGAAGGCATCGAAAACCCCGTCACCTCTACTTTCATTATTGCACTTAAATGAAGAAGTGGTGTTTTATGTGGAAGGGCCCAGCGAAGTGCAGGACTGGTGGGCTTGCCCAGCACCACCTGAGGCACAATTTGACACTATATCTTTGTTGAACCTAAGATATAACGTAGGCTTCCCCTATGTCGCACCGTTTCCGGTGCCAAGGGGCGCGATGTTCTCCCAACACAGAACAAGCCAAATAATCGAGACGATAAACAACTATTTGTTGTTGGCTGCTTTGCCCCATCGGAGCAGCTGAACAGAATCAGGCCACATCCGACAACGATGTGAAGCTCGAGCCGGGAGAACCAAACCCCTGGGGAAGACACAAGCACGATAAAGACTGAGCGACACCTAGGTATCGTTGCGTGGCTGGCAGCAATTGCGGCTGATGCGTCCACATGGCAGTCTGATACATGCGGCGCGGCGGTGGCACCTTAAAGTACCACATGGTAACCATGCGCTTTTTGCGGAAGAAGCCAGCATACATTCTGAGATTTCAAGGTTGGTTATGGTGTGTGGGTCAGGGGTCCGCCAAGCCTTGTTGGTGGTCATGGAGAATGTTCGGGCCATGTACGCGAAGACGAGTGCGACCAATTAACAAATGGGAACTGCCGCTGTCTCAGAAAAACGAAGCAGAGCCCCCCCCCTGTAAAATTACCCCTGTCACAATTTTTAAAGGTTTATTAAAAAGTAGTCTTTTTTATATAACTTTCTTAATACTTAACTTAAAAATATAAAGAAAATATATTTATAATCCTTATTAAAATCTCTATATATTTATATTTTTAGAATATTTATTATTAAGTTTTTATTATAAGCGGTGTAGAGGCTACTAGGTTGATAAAATAAAAAAATATACAGACCTATTAGTTAGTCTTATAAGTAATTAGTCTATAATCTTAATAATATATAAACTTTAAATAAGAATTATTTTAAAAATTTAACTTTATAAAGATATTTATAAGAATTATACTGTTTTTATTAGCTGCTGTGGGCTGAGTTCCTAATAAGGAAATGCAAAATGCCTCATTAAGCGTGGCGTGCCCCGGGCCTAGCCACACTGCCAAGACCCGGCTAGGTACCGTTGCCGCGTGCCGTCCAGTGACCGAAAGTACTATTCCATGGAGGACAATGTCCCTCCCGCCCCGCCCCCACAGCCCCAGATGCACCATGGAGGCTGCCTGCCACCGCCTGACGCCTCATATATATTTGGGGCCGGCCTTCTTAAACTTAGAACTATCGCGGGTTTGCCCCACTCAGCAACAGTTGTCCACTATTACCACAGACTAGTCAACACCACCGTCAGGCATCATGTTCGCAAGCAGCAGGAATCATGACCCGTCCTCATTCGCTCAAGTGCTCCGCCGGCGACGGCCGCGGCAGAGAAGACCAGAGCGCCAAGGAAGCACTGGCCCATCCTCCAAGTCGGTCCCGGGGCTCTCAGGCAGCTCGCCCTCAGGAGCACCCGCCATCACGGACCTGATTGAGACCGCAACCGACCAGTCGTCAGCCCTCCTCGTAGATGCAGCCCCCGCGGCTCATGGCACATCTGAGGCAAGGGTGCCTAGGTCAGAGGCCGTCGCTGCTGGGTGCACGTCGAGTATTCCAACGAGCCCGCCAACCAGCCCGCCGGTGTTCCAAGACCTCAGGTCGCTGCCGTGGACAACACGCAGTCTCCGACTCGTCCACCCAGCGACACCTCGAAAACGAAGGGCAAGCCACGGCGCCGACACGCCTGCGGATGGATCTGCGAGCAGAGATGTGCACACGCCTACAAAACGCGCAAGGACAAGTGAGCCTGGAGTAAAAGGGAGTAAGACAAGTCGGCACGCGGCCGAACCTGGCGAGCCCACTACCTCCGTATCTGGCCTGTCGGTTCTAGCCAGGGAGTACAGCTGTGGTCTCTGTTCACGACCCGTCGGTGACCAGCCAAGGAAACAGTGCCAGACTTGCCCAGACATCCATTTCTGCCTCAAATGCTCCATCAACTCGGCGGTCTTACATCCGGGACATGTATTCGATTTGGTGGAGCCCTTGGTTAGGACGACGAGTGGCCCACGTCAGCAGGAGCACGATTCCATGCGGCTCGCATCGAGCCAGTCTTCTGTCTACGGCGATGGTGTCGGTGTCCCTGCCCAAACACAGTCTTACCCAAAACAAGCGCGGCTCTCCGGCCAGGTAGAGACCAAAGCCGCCGGCACTGTGGACGAGGATAATTCTAGGCAGAACACCGGGGGTTACGATGACGAGGAAGCGCGCGAAATGCTTAGGACGGAGATTCGAATACCTCTCTGCAAGGCTTGTCAAACGAGGCTCTTCGACCTGCGTTACGAATGCCAGGACTGCCCGGACACAAACTTTTGTTCGACCTGCCGTCTACATCAGGTTGGACACGTCCTCAAAGTCGTCACTGCGCCCTTCATTGTCAGCAACCCTAACAAATCTGGCGATGGTGGGGCTGGTGACCATAACTGTGCTGTTCTCCAAGACGGGGCGGGCGAGGCTGGCGACGCCCCCACCAGCCCTGGCTCCCGCAGAGGAAGGCCCGATCAGCATGATGTCAGTGTTGAACAGCTCAATATCGAGTGTGTCTCCGACGACCACGGGCCGGATGATGCCGACGAGCGGGCCGTTAGTGGGATTGACGTCTTCCCCCGAAGCAGCAAGGAGTGCCGCCGACTCGAATTGCGAGCTAAGTCGCGGGAATTGCCACCTACCTATCCAGACTTATTTTACCAGGATTTTTCAGATATCGCAAAGACAATGGCGAAGGCGATAAAACGCATGCAGGCCGTGGTACACACTGCAGAGTACATAATGCGTACAAGACCCGCCCGGAATTTGCCGTCAGGCCGGACCCCGAAGATACGTGACAGGAGACACAGCAGGTCAAAGACATCTGGGGCAAGGACATCTTCTCAAGTTTCCCAGCCTAAGTCTCTTCTTGATTTCCCCATTGACTTTGCTACACTAGACAGCGAGGACGGTGAGCACGACGATCGCGATGTCGAGGGAAGGGGCAGTGTTGAGGGCGACGATGACGATGTTGACGATGAAGATGAGGAAGAGGCTGAGAGCAAGGAAAGGGGCAGCGGTAGCGGTAGCGACGGCAGTGGTAGCAATGGCGGTAGCGGTAGAGGCAGGAGGAACACACGACCCCGAAGGAGGAGTGTGCATCGTCTCCGCCAGTGGACATCGAGGGAACGGCGTCGACTTGCTCAGCTGAAGCAGAAAGGGTGGAACGATGATCGGATAGGGGTCGACTTGGGTCGGACCGCGAGTGCTGTGGCACAGCAGTGGCGAAAGCAGAAGTTATCCGCTGTATAGAACAGGGAGGGGGAGTCATGGATCTCGCATGTCATCAAAATTTGGGTCACCTTGGCCAACCTATCATGATTGGTGACACCATGCCGGCCGTCCATTCAATCCTTTCCCAAATTCTTGGAAGCTGAGAGCGTCAGGTTGGGGCTGCTCATCGCCCTCCGTCCCTTCTTGCTCATTGGGCGCTCGAGGGGATCACAGGCGCCATGGAAGTGGCGGCCGCTTGGTCTCCTACGCCGTGGGCAAGCGTGGTTGCCGAGGCTGTAATCCTACTGCAACTGCGCAGGCGTCAAGGCACCAGTATCATGGACACACTCTGATGCCACTGGCCACTGAGCAATGGCGCCCGACGGTCGATGGAAGTTTACCATTGGGGGCTGACGCAAGGCGCGTCGACCGGATGCCTCACAGTTGGTCGAAGACCTCTGTCATCCTTCCAAGTGGAAAAAGGACTCGCGGGCCGTGGCCCTCGACCGATATGATGCGCTGGCACGTCGATCGCGGCTCGCGACGAGACTGACCACGATCTGTTGGTCGACCATGGACCCCATCCGAGAACGTGACAGCTCCAGTATCTATATAATGCCGTCAAGTCCCAGCTCATACTCATATTAGAACAAGACTCCCATCCACACCATTCTTCACTCACAGAAACCACAACGCTTCCCACATCGTTTGCAACCAGTCCACAATGTGCTCCGCCATGAATGCCAAAAGGGACAGAGTTGAGCACTACAGAACCTACACCGAAGCCTTGCTCCAAAGCTTCTACAAGCTCAAGCAGACGACAAGAGACCATGTCGACCATGTGTACAGCTTGACTATGGGCCCACAAGCTCCTTCCACACTGGACTCGTATATGGGAATTTTGAGGGCTCTTGAATTCCTCGGGGCCGGCATAGGCGCAGTAGACCCCAAGAGTCTGCTCATATCCTTCGTCTATGAAAGAAACAAGCCGATATTCGACCTCGTTCAGGACTTTAACCCCTCTGAACTGGAATGCCAGGCGGCGAGGAGTATTTGGGGATTCCATGAGCTCAAAGTAATCACAGCGAAATGGATGCAGGGGAAGGACGAGGATCAATTGGTACTGATGGGGTCGTTTGCGATGGGCCTCTCTGACGACGATGCCAGCACAACGCCTCGTCACGTCTCCCCCAAGGACCGACAGTTCGCAAGCAAGGCCGTCCTTAAGCGGGTATGGGACCAAAACAGGACACAGAGACCATACATCCGACTTGTGCGCTCGCTACACCTGCTCGGACTCCTTGAAAAAGGTGAAGAGCCTTATCTACAAAGGTGGCTAAGGGAGAAGACCGGACTGAAGACGGGCCAGTTATTAGACTATCCTTGGGATCTATCACATCTAGAGCTCGTCGGGGCCAAGGCCGCGAAAGAACGGGCTCGGAGGTCGGCAGGCCCGCACAGAGGGACCAACACCCATGGAGGAGGCCATACAAGGAACAAGGAGGCACGGACGCAGGTGCAGAGTGAGGGCGTTCACGCAAAACTCAAGGAGCTCCTGGAGTCCGGGGAGGAAGTAGGTGCTTGCATCACAGTGAAAATCGATGGCAAGGATGTGGAGGACGAGGTCGACGAGGACGACGAGGAAATGGAGGAAGTGGAGGAAGTGGTTCGAGCTGACTTTTCAGCTAAACCTGGCGACCCTACAGCTTTGAGGCTGTTCCAAGCTGTCAGAAAGGCGCGTGAAACTGCTAAGGGGGCGAACAAAGAGGTCGTAAAGGCCTACGAAACTGTTGCTTGGACGTCCGCAGAACTGATGACACACTTGGCCAAAGGAAAGGACCATACTGACGGCTCTTTTGGTTCGAAACGACACATTGAGGGCCCCCGGCAGATGATTTATCCATGGAGGAGTACCTAATGGACGTACTGTGATACGGACAGAAGCGGCGGCAGGCAATCTTCAATGTTTGCGGATAGGCACACTGGCAGTACCTCGACGCTGTCACATTACCTCCATCCATCCATACTACCTACTTAAGTAGGTACTGTGTACGTGGTCTTTGAATTTTAGTGTTGATTACTCTAATATAGAGCTTTTGCCGTTTTTAAAGTTGGTTCATGTGATTTCGCTTGTAGGAGATTGTAGAATCATTGGGTACGTACCTAGGCAGGCATCCTGCAAGTCTACAGGTGTGATGGTGCCGTGCTGGCATGGAAGCCCAAGTACTTATGTAGGTGCTGCGCCGTTGAACCCCGCGTGCATGTGCCATACCTACCTAAGTACCTAGGTAAGTAGGCAGTGCATGCAGCGGTCGCTTATTAAAGAAGGGTCTCCTGGGAAATGCCTAGCTAATCTCGGATTTCTCTTCAACTTCCCAGAATAATCCCAACCTCGAGATCTCAACCTTTTCCTCGAGCAACGCCTTTACTGTGCACCAACATGGGCTGCACCCTCAGTGCCGTTGTAGGGGAAAGAGCTGCAGCCATCAATGATATGTTGGAAGATGATGAAGTGAGTTTCCGAATTTTAGTCAGGATTGAAATGTCTAATATAAATAGGTGATCAAGAAGCTGTTAATGCATAGCTCATCACTGTCCGACAAGTCCCGACAGAACCTGTTGTTATTAGCGGAGCGACCCCCGGGAACATCAGATACGGAGGAAATATGCTCACCCGATGTGGCCAGGGTATCCGAGTATTCCGAACTTCTGGATCGGAAGGACCTAAGACCGTTCATGCATCTACAGCCCGCCGATGTCGGTCTTGCAGGAAACCTTCGAAGGGACTTCGAGCGTTGGAAGAAAGAGCCGATGACCTTCTTCGAGGGCCTCGATATGGATACGGGTGTCAATATTGACCTCTCGGGGTACCTCTCCAGGCAAATCCATCATGCTAACCTCCTCAAAAGGGGCGGTCTCAAGGACCGCATCAGATCAAGGTTCTTCAAAGTCTTCTTTATTCAGGCTGAAAGTATCTGCCACGCTGGCTTCGGTAAGCTGGAGCAACGGATGTGGCGGGACTGGGCCAGTCGTGGTCGCACGTACAACTATCTCAGGCGGAATTTGGGTTCTGGATGCCTCTTCTTGCTACCAACCGTTGTTGGCGATACTATGTAGGTCTCCCTTAGATCCGACAGGTCACATACTTCTGACAGTTATAGCTGGGAGCGCCGGCTTTCAGCCAAGGGCAAGGAGCGAGAAGAGGTAATGCATAGACTGAGACTTTTAGGTATCACGAAAAACGCCCGCGAGCTCCAGGCAGAGACACTGGAAGAAATCATTCTAACAAAGCTCCTCGCACCCCTCCGAGTCACATCCGGTTATTCTGCACCAATGTCAACGCCAGCCAGTTCCACTGACGACGCGCAAGGCAACGTGGCTCTCGTCACGACACGAATTAACAGACAATCCGAACAAGTCTTTTACCGAATACCGATCATTTTCGACTACGACTCGCCCATCTTCATTTGCGTGCAGAACGGGGATGTCGAGGGAATGAGGGCTCTGTGGATGTCAGGCTCGGCGTCTCTCGACGCGGTCGACCCGTACAATCTTGGTTTGCTCTATTATTCAACGTATTATTGCTGGCGGAACCGAGGTATTGAGACTTCAGTCGCCACATTCGAAGCTTTGGTCCATGCTGGTGCCAACGTTCGGTGGGTGGATAATCTCGGGAAGCATGTGCCCTTTCTTCCATCTCAACAACATCACATGAGCAGGAAGTCTGACTGACCTAGTACCCCATTGGACACGATGATCGACATCTTTCTTGTAGAGTCTGCTATGAGAGGCCATTCCTTTATGGCGCTTTTAAGCAAGCTGAGTGGGCTCTTCGGGAAACCCGCCGAGGAAATTTGGTTATCATACCTGTCCTCGAAAGGGTTTACGGACTTGCACAATGTGTTGCTCAGGCTCAACGCAGACATTTCACTGGAAGAATATCTCACGAAAACGGTCTTGGACAATGGGGATCTAAGCATTCTACACGCCAGGGATCTCACAGGCAGGACGGCTCTAGATTGGGCTGTCGAGCATGGCTGGTTGTGTGCCGCGAAATCTTTGATACGCTGTGGAGCTGATGTCAGACAGAGCAGATATGGCGGCTTATCTATGCTTCATCTCGCCTTGGCTGGGCCGGTCTCTGAACGAGGAGCCTCGTTTTTGGAGATCGTAAAGCTTCTCCTCGAAAATGGAGCGGACGCCAACGCAGTAGACGACGAGGGCTGGACGCCGCTACACATAGCCGCATCTTGGGGTTCAGATTCGGCTGTGGAACTTCTACGAAAATGCTCTGATGACACTCTTCTTACATACTGTTGGGAGACTGCGGATCAGTTGGCTCAGAAGAACCGCGATGGGCAATCCTTGACCAAAAACATTTGTACCTAGTCTACCTCTGCCACACGTGGCATTTCTCCCTCATGAAGAATGTCCCGTGTTTACCAGGGCCATGAGTCCAAAGGTACATTTGCCCTGTTCTCGTTCGATGTACTCGCGAACAACACCCAGTCCACCCATAGCGAGCATGTCGTCTCCGGGCCCGAGTACCAGACCCCTATCAAGAGGGCCCTTCCGGTCACCATCCAGTTCGTACAAATGCCCGTTCCTATGAGATTGGACGAAGCACACAAAATGATAGTCCACCTCGTCCTCGGCGTTCTCTGGCACTTCTGATATCCCTTCGACCGCAACCTGTTTATACACACGCTCAAGTTCGACCGAATTCTCAAGGTACACAGATCGCTCGTGCGGCAACAGGGAGGAGCAGTCGCCGATTAGAGAGGCAAAGAATGATCCGTGACCTTCACACGTCAGTAAATCCATTGAAGTAGTAACAAAAATCATGCTTACCGACGAGATCCCGTGCGGGCCCGTTGCTGAGCGCATGGAGGATGCTATAGAGTCCACATGCATTGTTGATGGTTTGCATAAACCACATGATGTCCTCGTTATCTGCCTCGGAATGGCTGTGTGCCGCGTCTTCGCGCGCCCGCTCCTCCTCATATCGGTCAGTCGTAGGGAAGACCAGAATCAAGGCGAGTGCTGGGTGGGGTAGCAGGTCTGGATCATCCAGTGATACAACATCTTGGAACTCGAGATGATGAGAGGTGCCAAGACAGCGGATCAGTCTATTGAATACGTCCGGGTTTGATTCCAGCGGGAGAAAATGTTTTCGGTACGATGTAGACATGTTTGATGCGTGCATCATCACACGTATCCCTTGACGGCCGGCGACAAGACTACAAGTCACCCCCGCAGAGCCGCAAGTGTCACAACATCTGACCCCACTCCCCACTCCCTACTCCTTTCGCCTGAAAGCTGAGACAGTTGGTAGATGCGATGTAGCCATGCATGCGTCTGGCGCTAAAGTCGAAACCCGCAGGGATTAACGGCGCTATTCTCGAATTTTCCCTACTCAAAAGGACGCTATTCTCGAAGGCTGATCGGACACTTGTGATACGTGCACATGGCCCATGGTCGCTCCTGCACAACACATTGCTACAAAACTTCCACAATACTAAGAGTACAGACATAGACGCCTAATCTATTTGCGGAGACGAAGCCGCGGCCTGCCCACTTGCTTTTCCACATGGACCTCGATCTCGACCTGGACCTGCACTATACCCTTGGTACCATCCCAGGTTGCGACTTCCCCGCCCCCCTGCGCCATGATAGTCTTTATCATGGCTCGTCAGCATTTCAAGGCCTCTGTATAGGTGGAAACACGGGCACATACCGTACTGCCTATGCACAATTTAGTCTCGTACCTGTCTGGGGCGGACTCTTTAACTTGAGGTCCATTTATCTTCTTCAAGCTGCTCATGATGACGACTGAGGGGAGGTTGTATGAGGTTATTCAAAAAGGCCAACTGGACTATTCAAGATGGTCACACCAAGTCTAGAATGCCGAGAATGCGTTCAGCTTTTAAGTCTGAATCGGGCAGGATTCACCTAAGATCATGGGTGCCGGGTTCCATGATGTATCCCACCCTCCCTCAAGCGCACAACATCGTAAAGTTCAGACCCTTGAAGAATCACACATTCGTAATATTCGACCCCTTGTCATCTATGCAGCTGCAGGAACATGGAAGCAGCACGTTGCTGCGCGTTGGAGGCGTTGTCCACGCATTCTACGTACGGTTTAGTGTGTTAGCCATCGATGAGCAAGAACGCCTCATGTGGTGTAGCTGCTGAATTCAGGAAGGCCACATCCAACACATCGAGCAGGATCTTGAGCGATGAGTGCTTTTCAGTTCTGGAGGCCGGTCACTGCGAGAGTATATATATCCACTGTATTAACAGCATTCAATATCTTGCAACACCAAGCTATCGCCGTACGATACACTGGCATCGCGTTACAATCGGCCCTCGGGTGTCACTATACTTAAGTAAGCACAGAACTCCGACTTACAAGCAATGCCAAGTACCATGGGTTGTTGTCTTGTTACCAATAAAGAAGAGGGCAATGTTGGCGGCGCGTCCCCAGGGGAGCAAGGTAGTGGTACCAGCAGCACAGGCTCTATGGGCTCAATCGGAGGAGGTTCAGGCCAAGGAACAGTGCCACGATAATGTAAGAGGATAGATACCCTGTCCGTGTGGACCAAGCTGATCGACTCGGCAGTTCGTTTCTCCGAGCGCCGAAAAATTCTTGGAGGGGATTAGCGGGATCTTGACGGGCGGAGGCAGCGACTGACTTCCAGGCTTGAATGCAATACCTCGAAGCCTTCTTGAAGTGAAAATGACTCAAAAACCAACAGAAGGGTGAAGATGGCATCTAGATTAGTACTACATTCTATCAAATCTAAATTCTCAGCAGCATGCCGCCAACACGCGTTGAAGGAAGCCCTAAGCTTGAAGCGGCCACTTGTGAGCTTCGTTCGATCATCAAGCAGGAAGACTTCGTTGCCGTCCAATTTGACAATGACCAGTCTGGTCAAAAGAAGATTTTGGATGTATCAAAGTTGATCGAGAACACTATTTACAACAAAGCGGTGCAACAGATCGGCCAAGAGGTCGTGAACCAAAGCGTATGTACGGCCGCTTCAGATGAGGCAATACTGCTGACCAAACACAGAAGACATTGATTCGGGAGAGATGGCCGACTGACGAAATAAGGTGGCGCGCCAATGTCATCCGTCATAGATATGGCTCTATAGCGGGCTATTTCAGTGCGCTTCTCCCCATCGGTCAGGGTGCCAGCGCAGAGCCAACCCAAATCATATTCCATTCGGCAAATCGCGACCAACAAACCCAGCGGCCTTCGGTGGTAACCATCACAGAAGTGAAGTCGGAGATATATCTTTTTGACGAAGACACCAGCATCTGTGTGTCTAGGGGAGAGCTCACATACGTACTGGTCCGACTTGACAAAAAGATGCATGCGCAGCAGACCGAAGATAGTTGAAATTTGTTCTATTCACCGATAGTACCATCCAAGGAGCCCAGCCCGAAGGCTTCAGCTGATCCAAAGTCAATGCCGCCCATGTTTGCTGTCATGTTGACATCGAGATTTGCCCAGTCCGCATCCCATGTAACGACGCCCAACATAGAGTCAGCACTATCAAACGTCGCAGAATGTTCTGTGGGGTTCGTGCCGGGCTGCATTGTTCTCGAATCGGGGCCCTGTGCCTGACGTGCCGAGTGTGCCGAGTGTGTCGGGTGTGCCCTCACCCAACACGCATCCACAAGAGCAAAGTCGACCTTCATTAGGAGCTGTTTACTGCCTGAGTTGTCTGTCCACTGAGGCTTCAGATCCAAAACGGCAAAGTTGGGAAAGGCCAGGTCACGGCAAGCATCCTGAAAACCGTACGCCGAGTCCCCACCGGAACGACTCTTCACCAGAGTGACCCAGACAGGCGCGTTGGGCATTTCGTATGATCTCGGAGGCATTTGTAGCTTCCCTCGTAACGCTTGGACAGCCGAATCGACAAACTGCCCACGGATCGCAAAACTCTCACGTGCAATATCGGTAAGACGGGCCCTAATCTCTTGAATTGGGTCAGCCGTGGTCCCAAAAAGATGTCCATTTCGCTTACCGGCTAGGATGCCAAAAAGGACCGTGGCAACCGCTCCCTCGGTTTCGAGCAGTTGGTTCACGATCGAGTTAATGATGCATATCGCCTTTGCTGCGTTCGTGCTTGGGGCCGCCTTACCCTTCCCACAATTGACAAAGTCCATACAGCCCTCGAAGTACCAGCAGTCCCAAGAATCGCTTGTGGTATCCTTGGCCACGCTCTCTTTGTGGAACTCCTTTGAAAGTTCATCAAGTACCTGTCTTGTGTCTGCCTCCTCAAATCGTGATAGAATCGCCTGAATCCCGGACAGGCTCGTTTCTATGGGCTTCTTCTTCTTCAGACGATCTTGTCCTTTTACTATTCTATAGACGAATTTGTCGACCATCTCCTTACAGGACTTGCGTTCTTGTGTGTTTCGCCTTTTCGAACCCTGCTCAGCAGTTCCGAGCCGGCTCGGAAGCCCGGAGCCGATGACATCGCTCGATGCGGTGGACGTGTTATTATGACTTCGTTTTCTCGGTAGAGCCGAAGACTGACGCTTGTTGGGACGGACATCGTGCGTCAAGTTGAATGATGTATTGAGCTGGCAGCAAAGGGCATTTGGTTGTTCCCGGACGATATCGGTGCTGGGGCGAGACATCAGTTTGAGGCCAGGCGCAGCAGCCAAGTACCTACCAGCTGGCGTCAAAGGTCCACTGAAAAGGGACAATGACATCGTAGATCTTCTGGATCTGATCGTATAGTTGACCGTCTTCGAAGGTGGGCTGACACGGAGTGACGTGACAAAAGGGTCGAAATCCGTAGTTGACCGTGCCTTCGAGATGGAAAGGGGTGATGTCGATACGAACAGAAGCACAACAACCGTTATGCTTCACTGAGAAACGGATGCTGGTGGCCTTGTCCGTGTGTAACCTCGGAACCGGCCGTCTGACTTGGAGTGCCTCTGTGATCTCGAGATCGGATATAAAGAGCCCGTCCCCCTCAGGAGAGATCGGGGCCGCGTCTGCCATTTCTCCTACTAGTCCTCTTGCTCACTCCTCCAGAGACAAAGCTTCTCGTTCGTGTTTGAAGAATACACTATTCTTCAAAGTAAGCGGGGCTACGCCTAATTCCGGGACTCATCTCTCCGTACTTTGAAGAATAGCTATTCTTCAAATAAGTGGGTCACTCGTCTCCGCATTCATCCCGATCAGGTTTATCCATTCCATAAATGACCGGGTTGCGCTATCTGATGCACTCCATCCCGTGGAATCGTCTCAAACTAATCAAGGGAGAGAGCTGCAGGATCCATGTCTCCAGGAGTCTTGGACGCATCTCGGGTCAACCAATAGTCATTTCGAAGTGTCCCTGCTGAGCTCGAGCATCCGTCGGGATGCGTCCCAGTTCTTGCTGAGTTTTTCCAGGTGCTTATCTAACAAGATGACATCCTTCAAAACCATCCCTGCCACAATGCCCCCCGATGTAGATCCAGTTGTGAGGTATAGACCAAAGAGAACAGTGGCCAAGAACCCTTGTCGTAGCCCACACCCCATGATCCTGCTAGTCCTCGCCGCCGTAAACTCTGATTGGGCTTCTGCCTGACCATCACGGTCAATGGATTTACTATGTAGCATCAGGCAGCTGCAATCTGGCAGGGGGGTTCCCGCAATACATACTACTTCTGGTTTCTGATGTCCTTCTTTTCCGAGACACGCATGTGTGTGCTGAATCCGAGGTGTGTTGTCACTTTCCGTAGCACCCCGACTGTTGCTAGAGCAAGGAGTGGGACGAGAAAAGTTCCCGCTGACATGAGAATTACTGAGGCTATAGTCGGCACGAACTTGAAGAAAAAGGTATGGCCCCAACTGTCCAAGGTTTCAGATTTGCTGAGCGCTGTTCTTTGCTCGGCAGGGACGTCGGACTGATGAGCAGCCTCCAGCTGAATGAAATCGTCGAAGGCACATGAAAATTTCGTCCAGGCCAGTTTGCCGAGCCACTCCAGAGCTGTAGTGGCAAAAAGGTAACCGCCAAGGAGGGCTTGGGGAGGAACCAAAGGCTCCAGCCTAGTGCCCAGGAGGTTGACACCGATCAAAGCGCAAGAGATGGAAATACACGGAATGGCTTGAGCGCGGTACCTCGCTCCCGCCTTCAGCAATTGACAGGAGGCAGAAATTACATCACTGTGCTTGACTCGGTCGTAGGCATCACACATGGTATGTGTGGCAGCCCTGACGTGGTAAACCAGTGACGCCTGAAATGCTGGCCAGCCGTGTAAGCCGTTTTCTGACGTGTGTGCATCGTGATCATGGGCGGGTAGTAGGGACTCGTATTCATCCATCGCCGAGGTGAGATACCGCTGATTCTCCAAGGTATTCCAATTCACCTGATCATCGGCGAGGTGGCTCGACCAAAATATACCCGGGGTCATTGCTTTTTGGCTCGCGTAGAGGCGATTTATTCTACTGTCCCCAAAGGCATTGAAGAGTTCGCCTGCCAACGGCGCATGCCGGTGGTTCTAGAACTCGTTGACCGAGGTCCTTCCCGCTCCCTCTGCATCAGGCTAATCGGATCGTATGCTCTTTCGACACTCTGCATTGCCAAACTGGTTTGTGCAGCCCCTTTTTAAAAGACGACACCGATGTCTGCCGTCTCCCTCAGGCAACGACCCGAAGTTTGGAAAGAGGCATCCAAGGGCAGCGTGGTTCGCCTAGCACTTGAGGTCATGTGCAGGTATAGTTTGGTGGGTACTGTCCCGGGCCTACCTTTACCTCGTCAGAGTAACTGACTTCTTGTTGGCAGTTAGAATACAGCTGCGGGCACAGATACTTGCAAGCATCCGTGTGGTGTCCGGATTTTGTATTGAAGCGAGGCTGTCCCTTCCCAAGACCGAACGCGGAACACGTCAACCCATGGCCCATAGATAAGCCCTGTGGTACGTATGCCTCGTACCTAGAGAAGAAAATTGAGTTGGTCCAGGTCCTGACAACCAGTAGCACAGTGTCAGCCCCGCAACCCTGTGCCCTGGGAACCGTTGATTCATCGACCCAAAAGAAAGCGGGCAGATTCTCAGGGGGTTGACCAGCAATCTGTTCCTGTTATTTTGGATGTAGATCGGTGTCGAAGGACGCAGCCGGAGCAAGTTAGTAGTGCAGCATGTTTCTACCCCCTTGTCTGGCCTAAAGATCCGGAGGCTCCGACAAAAGGGAAGTGTTGTGAGGCGTGTGCCTCTCTACAGCTGCCTTTGAGCGACCAGCAGTTGCATCTCAGCCGCCAAACGGCCCACTTCGAACACGAACGGTCTCCGTTGGCCCTACCACAGCCAGTGGCGATATATCAACAGCCAGAGCAGACGGAGCCTGCCCAGCGATGCAACGAGTTATTGCCTCCTGCTTGAATTGCGAGCAAAGCTGGGAGCCGCGCCCACACGATACTCTTGTGCTGCCTGAGACGACATGGAAAGAGCCATTGGGTAGGGATGTTGAATCGAGATCCAACCTCGGATTGGTCTCCTGTGCCCAGTCTGAACAGGTGGGCACAGGTGGTACTGAAAAGTGCGGTTCTGGATCCCATCGGGTTGCCATTGTGACCGACCAATCCTTCATGATACTATACCCATCTCGGACCAAGTTTACGCTCGGGGATAGAAAGCCAGGAGCGTCGCCGCCGAGGGTAGTCGACGCCATGGATGAGTTCATTGATCGTCTGGTCAGAGACTACGAAGTGCATGCAGAGCGGTGGTTGAAGCAACATCCAGAGGTGGCGGAAAAGGACATTGTGGTCTTGGCGATAAATCTTGCGGTAGGGAAGCAATATGACTTTGACCTCTTCGGGTGCAACTTCTCGGTGGTAGCGAGACCAGGCAAGAAACAAGTGGTCTCCATGAAGGGGCACACAGATACTCTAGGTACATAGCCACGAAACAGACTGAAGTTGTGTCTTTGCGGTCCAGACGGAATAGTTACGAGGAACGTGTCCCTCGGTGATGGCCGGTCCTGTTGGCTTCGACCCAACTGATTGCGGCAAATGCGCTTCCGCCTGGCCTGCGCGGTCTGCGCCGCCAGAAAGTAACGTGTTGGATGGCGATTGGTGCCAGAGCTTGACCGGTGGCTGAGAATGAGTCCCCTTCGCGACGTTGGTCGCGATGCGGCGAGACGCTTCCCAGGGTTGTTTTTAGCCCTGGAGCCCTCAGGCACGCCGAGATTGGCGTGGCAGCTGCGCGGGTGGGTCGGACTTGGCATGTCCAGGTGCCATAGCCAGGTACTATGGCAGGCGAGTCTGGAGTCCAGACTCTGGACGAGCCCGGGGAGGCGCGACGCTAGTAAAGTACCTGTGTATCGCAGGCCCCCCTTTGCCCATGACTCGCCACCCGCCCAGCCGCCCCGCCCCACCCGACCTCCTCGGGGCCGCGACCCCTCTCTGACCCCTCAGGAGAAGGCAGATGTCCCAGACCCTGTCACCTGCCTGGTACTAGAATTCCTAGCGGCACACCCCCATCAGCTTCAAGACGGCGGTCCGCCATGGCCATGTTTTCACAGGATGCCAGACGCAGAAGTCGTTGACCAGCTGTTTAGGTCACTGGCTGGATCCCTTTCCACAGCATGGACAAGAGACCGTCTGCCGTACAGGTATCTTGAAACCTTCCACGCTGCCTCTTCTGCGCCCAGTGACGACACGTCTCGCATTTTCCTCGAGTCTGGGTTCAACGCCTGGGTGGCATATCTCATTGCCAAGCCGACAACAGCGAATGCTCAGGGACAAGCCGCTCGCCGGCGACACTTCGAGGCATTGGACCGCCTGCCCGCGAGTGAAAAAAGGAGGCTTGCCTTGAAGGTCAACGAGGTGCCACCCCACCCGACGGTCGCCAGCCTCAGCCGTTCGATGGAGCAGGAAGCTCGACCAGATGGCTCGGCTGTTGCCAATTCGAGACATTCCAAACGTCGTCGTCTAGAACACGATGACTTGTTTCCACCGTCATCCCCCGCATACCCATCACCTAGCTATTCTCAGTCGCTCAACGACAATGCGCTGGTATCTCCTGATGCTGCTCGACGGGCCGATCCGACTGTGAACGGACCCGTGCCAACTTGGACCCCTCGTAGGTCCGGCGGCTCCCTCCTCGTAACAGCCCTTGCGCTGACCAGTATTTTATAGAACCACGCGAGCCCTTGCTGACGGTCTCGTCCACTGCTGACTCTCCCTTGAGGGCCTCGCAACTATTCACAGACACCGCGCAGGGGCCTAGCAAGTTGAGCCCATCCGCAGAGCCGGAAATACTCACAGGAGCGGACATAGACGAACTCAAGATCTTCCCCGAGGTCCTGCGCGAAGCGATCAAGAGACACGACCGTGTCCCCAGAACCGCTGCCGTGACATTCGAGTTCCCCAGGGATAGCATCGCCGACGTCAATTGCTTCATGTCCATTACGATCGTCCCAGAGAGGGTTGAGCGCATCGCATCCCTCCTGTTCGATAATGTGTACCTCGCTACGAACGGAACATCGCGAGAATTGATCTTGCCCGGGGGCTTGTGCGTCTTGGCAAAACGGCTCCACGGGTGTCGTCCCCAGGTTGTCACCGATGTTCTCGGCGTGACAGTGGCAGCCGCAGTTGAGTCCGCTCCATGGCGCAAGATTGAGCTATCAGATCGCGGTGTAGATGAGGCCACTCGCTGCGTCATGATGACTGACTTCTCTGACGCGCGTGATGGTGCCGTCCTCATCGTCACACTGGGAAGGAGGGAAGCCTCCAAGATGTACGAGAAGTTGTTCAAGTCATCGAAATCAAGATTCCAGCTCCCTTAGCCCGCTGTGTATCCTTCAGTACTCCCTCTTTTTTTCCCCCTCCGTGGCAGTCTGCAGGATCTGTTATCCTCGGCTCTCTACAACCTTGCCGCCTGAAAATTCGAGGACCCAGCCCCGTGGAAGCGTCCCTTTCATGTCGCGCCCCAATATCTTCGCTTCTCTCCACTGTTGATCTTCGTTTTGTTGCAGTAGCTGCACGGTTGAACCGGCCCAGCGCACCACCTGGTTCTGCCCTTCTATCCACTTCCGGATCGAACCTTCCTTCAAGACTTGCTCGATTTCGGATGGTAGCAGCGCTGTGAAGTCCTGCCAGCCCAGCGCGGTTAGATCAGTCGAAGCTCGAAGCTCGCAGCTCGAGAGTAGTACAACGTACCGGCTCACCCATAGTCGCTTCCCGGCTGTTCTCCGCGTCGGTGGTTGGGAGTGCGTAATCGCGCTTCTCTGGCTCGGGCAAATGTCCGGGACGACAGGGTGGGGAGATGGATGAGATTCGGTGGAGGTCACGTTCCTTTACTAGCAGTCGCTTGCGACACCGAAGAGGCCCTGGTGCATGGTGGACAGAAGGCCTGCATGCGTTTGTTCAGGCAGAAATCTTGCGGCCTCGTCAGCGCGGACCGGGCCAGTCACGGAAGCTTGCCCGCACTCTGGTCTTGCGGGCCTTGTGGGCGGCGATGACTAAGTGACAGCGAGCTAGTAATTTATGCTTCTGCGCTAGTAAATTATCCCCCGACGTGTGGCTGTTGTGTACCACACCTGTGGACCGTTACATTGGATATGCCTGGGCGAGGGAAGCAACACGATTCGGAAGTATGAAGCAAAATCGCAGAGCATTTGATTTATTATAAGTTGATGACAGCCAACCCTCAAGTTCCTCGCATTTTCTGTCAAGCCAACTTCACACCCAAAGCTCCTTTGCATGCAACAGCTCGTATCACACCACGAACTCAGGATTTCAGGTGGGGCCACTAGTTTCCGGTTGCCAGAACAAGGCTGATACGTGTTGCACGAAATAGACTGACTTATCAATCAAAATGTGCAACTGGTTGATCAACAAATGCAACAATTGTAATGTCGAAATCTCAAGAAGGAGGACGGTGGACTGTGGGAATGGCGACCACCCAGCTTATGATGATGCGGGACGCACCACAGTTGAAAGGACGGGCACGTGCCAGGCTTGTGCGTATCCCTCGCCAGGGTCAGATTGAGAGAGTGAGGACGGACAGCGGATTGCACTCCAGCTGGTAGCAGAATGCATTCATTCCATGAACCACATTAATTCCTTCTCATTGTCCGAGGGTTTGAGTAGACTGGGACCTTGCCATTGGCATGGTCGATGATGAAAGGAGGCTGGCTTCCAATACCAGTCAAGTCGTGGATCTCCTGGATCTCTTTGTTGACCTCGTCCGCCAATTTTCCGGGCGCCGGTTTGGCAGTCTCGGTACCCTGTGTGCCCTTTCCGCTGAAGTGGACCGCGAGAACCGTCAACTTGTTCTCCTCGGGAAGGTGGGCAGTTCCGGCATCGTAGGCGTCATGACCGATGTCAAAGACGAGATGGATCCTGTTCCACCTCTCTACAGCGAGGAGGCGAGTCGCCGGAGCCGAACCAGATGGGACGAGGCCATGATGCTGGACTAGACGGAACGCTTCCAAGACAACCATTTCAGGATCTTCCCAGGCAGCGTTGAACAAAGGACTGTTTTTCGAGACACTGACAAAAACACGTCTTGCCATCTTGATGTGGAGACAACACAGGAGAGGAGAGTTGAGTGTGAAACACCGTCTCAGCCTTCTTAATCTACGGCCGTCAATTTGGAGTTCTGCTCAGCGCTGCACGTGATCTGCCAAGCGGGGCAACGCAGTGAGCGTCCCTGTCACCTCAAGTGCTGGCAACTACAAGGAACATCAAAGATGCTGCAGATGTCGATGAATTGCTACCCGTCACTCATGAAGTTGAAAGTACAAATATCCTGGTCATAATACGCGGAAGGCGGTGCTGCCTTCACTGCTCTACCGCTTCTCTCGCGAGTCGTCCTCCATACCTAGGTACTTAGGTACACCAATACAATGCCGGAAATACTTTTTGTCACCTTATTCAGCCACTTCCACCCTTGCCCCATGCATTACAAACCAAGCAAGCTCATCCAAAGTCAACCAAGCGTGAAGCATGACCGTGCTGAGGTTCAGTGTACCCTCCCCGTCCTCGTAGCTCGTGGCTTGGCTGACGGTACACCAAGGTGGTAGAGGCCACTCAAGCTCGTAGCTGGACAGAGAGCAGTCTTGATGACAACGGACAGGACTCTCAGGCATAGGTTCTTCCACCATTATGGATGCAACCAAAAGGAAGTGTAACGGACTTCTCATATTACACAAGGCCCAGCAAGGTTCTAGAAAAGATCAGCATAGTACAGGGCCCTGAAGGTTCAGCATCTGCTCACCTGGGATGCTTTTATCCAAGTAGACTCTAAATTGGCTGGTGCTTGTCTGTGGCACAGGTGACCCGGGACCATCTATTTGCCCAGTCCCCAAGACGGGCGAGGCCTGCTGTCGCGTCTCGATCTGTTCGTCGGTCGAGTGCGGAGTCAAGTATCGGTTTACATCGTAAGTTGGAAATGACATATTGGGCCAGTCTATTGATGTTAAAAGCCAGTTGATTCTCGATCTAGCGGCTCGACACCGGACACATATATACCCACTCAGCTGGGCTGCCTCACACCATTGACCGGAAATCACACACAGACTTAGTCGCGGGACATTTCAGGAGGCCTGCATATTTAAGATTCGAGGCCATTCTCGAATAAGGAGCGCTTCCTTCAATAGAGTGATCCCTCTGTGAGCGGAGTGGACGTGCTCTTCATCAATCGAATTGTGATTGGATCCGTCAGAGGACGATCATCTCGTCACACTCCACGCTGGGCCAGCCTGGCGTCGCCTTGTGGGCCAGTGGCCGACCTGCCGGCCCCGTCTTCTATCTATGCTACGCTGACCTACTACTGAGTCGCACTCTTGTCGTTGTGTGAAGTGGAAAAATGTGTTGGGTCTGCCTACTCCTACTCGACGAGCAAGCATCCACGGAAGGCCAAAAGCATCAACATTTCGAGACTAATGGTTTCATTGACGCTTCGCGCTCAGCCTGCGAAGAGCAAAAGGGCGGCTACCATGAAAGACTTAGAGTAGTGTACGGGACATTTTGACAAACACTGGGTCGGAAGCGCTGGACTACTCCGTCGAGGCAGGGTCGTCATCATGCCCGACTCCCCTATGGGGCACATCGCTGAACGCATTTGATCACAGGCGCACAAACCTTAGAGATTGACTTTGATCTACGGCACGTGGCAATCACCGATGGTTTAAGCTCAGAAATCCTCGCAATATTGTTTTCCCATTGACCATAGCAATACTGACATTCGAATACAATTTACCATCCTAAAATAACTTGGGTTGAAAAAAACTATGGACTTTAGTTCCTGCCAAAACCATTTAGGTAGCCGGAAGGAGGAGGAGGCATGAGGATGTCGAGACCTCCATCCTCGCGAAGTCGTACATTGCCTTGCCGCTCTTGCTCCTCAATGAACGCCATCTGTTCAAAGGCTGTGTTTCAGAAAAAAAGATTAGCAAGAACTCTGAGCACATCAGCATTGTAGACGCTTACTGAAACGTGGGTGATCGCGGGCGATGAAACCGGAGCTGAGCCAAATGATGGGCGCCATGAAGCCCCGAGCAGCGGGAAAGTGAACGCTGTACAATAAGCGGTAGCAGCCTTTCTTGTTCAGTCGCATAGAATGAGCGAAGAACACAAACTTGAGGACCCGTAATCCATTGTGATTACGTCCTGCGACGGGTGGTCTGCTCTGGAAAGATGTCGGGCCTTTTAACGCGTGGTCGACTACTGCGTGATCGCCCAAGCCACGTAGCCCGACAGTTATCCAGAGAGGGTCTTGAGAAAAGGGGATGAACAACTCCTGGTCAAACTCCACTTGAATTGCAGTTGTTTGAAGCACACAACCGACAGTCACGGTTTCTTCAGGGGGCAATTTCTCGAAAATGGTGGGATGGGGGAACAGGGCTGGCGGGAACTGGGGCGGTTTGGCCTTTGGAACATCTGCTGACTCGGAGGGATGAAATTCGTTTTCGTTTTCACGCAGGAAAACATCCTGTAGACGGGCTTGAACTGTTGTCTCTTGTGTCAGTGGGTGCAATATACGCGAACTGCATGGACAGGCCCAAGGTCTCACGGTCTTCAACGGAAAACCCCTCAGTTCCTGCGACGGAAGGGGACGGCTGTGTTGTGCAAGAGCCCTCAAACGATGTCTCTCCGTCTTTGACATCGGAATCAGATGGTGTTGCTATCTCACAGCTCGCTGGGGAGGGCTGTGCCACTCTCATTGAGCTCTCGCCCGGTGGCGCCGTTAGGGGAAAGTAGGCATCATCCAACCCCAGGGGCTCAGAGTTTGTGGATTGCTCAGTCGTCATGTTTATCGCTCACACGTAGTGGATAAAATAGAGTGAACCTAGGCAGATGGCTGAAGACAAAATGGAGCTGCGCAAGCCTTATGTACGACGAGGCCCCCAGATCCTTTGGAGAAGGCTCTGAGGCTGCACATGTGCCCGTTGGTCGGACGTTACCCAGCCTAATGTAACATCGTGCATGGACGAGGATCACTGGAAGGACTCGCTGTCTCGGATTCCTAGATGATTTGGCATGATGCAACATAGAACTAAGCTGAGTTTGGTCCCTGACACCTCGGAAACCCTTCACACCCTCACCACTCCAGGCGCGCTCCACATGGATCACTCTCGGTTGCCGGACAAGTGCCATTTTGCCTTGCACTACTGAAAAGTGCAAATCTCCGTTGCTTCCAAGATGGCTGCGATCGTCGACCCATCGATATGGGGTGCACTATCCCGATGCTTTCCTGTCCAGTCCGACCGTTGTCACATTGGTACAGGCTGCCTCATCTTTGCTCTTCCCCTCCGTGTCCAAGACCGACTTGTAAACACAATTTGCTGGCGAAAAGAACAGACCTTCCATTGAGCCTCTGTTCGGAAGCGAATTTACATAAAGACCAAAGACAAACCCGACAACAATCCGGTCGATGCGTTTGCCACAATTCCGGATGGATTCCAGTTGAAGCAAGGACTTGACGGCGCTTTGTGTATCCAATTTAAAGGCTCCGTCCGAGCGAGCGACGAGGGCCCAGGTCAGCTGCTCTGCAATATCTCCAGTTTGAGTGCTCAGCGCCCGTCTTCTCAGCAGAACATTGAATAAAGTCAGCCACGGAGGGAAATATATGCCGCATGAGAATACGCACCGATATCGACCCAGGTCCCTTAAATTCTGGAAACAATTTTCTCTATCAGTTGGCTCATAGAAGTACAGCAGCGCCATGACGCAAGCTGCCATATCGACCATGGCAACTGCAGGCCCGGCGGGAGCTGACTGTGAGCGGCTATGTAGATAGAAGAATGCGTCGATACTCTGCCATATCTCCCTGGACAGTCCTATGGACGACTGAAAAGGTTGGGTCATGAGAAGGAGAAGCAAACAGGATCCCGCGAGGTCTAAGTGGAAATTCACCAAAGCCTGCCACTCAAGGACGGTAGCTCGCTGCCATCCGTCCACATCCATTGTCGACTGCCCGTATATGTCCCAAAGCTTGTGTCTGAATTGGCTCACGAGGGCTTCCAACGTTCGGGTTTGCAGAGTGCGCACCTGCTGCATCGTCATGGTGACTGGCATGCGCGAGGCGGGCTGTGGGCTTTGGACCTCTATGTTTGGTTTCATAGCGGAGGCGAGATGGAGCAAAACATCTTATTCGAGCCGAACGCAATTGGGACAACCTGCGTAAAAGCACCCTTTTCATCTTCGGGCCGGTCAATCGATGCACAGCTGTCCATGAGAATACTCCGGGGCGTCGTACCCGACAGTTGCGGAAAGAAGTTTCGTGATAGCCACAGTGGGTTGGCCCAGTTCACGTTAACCAGCCTCGAGATCTGGTCAAACTGCCACCCACGACCAGCCTCGCCTGACATGCCGTCAGCCTATCACAGCGTTTGCTCTACTTGGGCACTACTAGTACGCTTTCGAACGAGGCTGCATGAGTCCGCCTCCGTGCACCCTCGACCTGGTTCTGTGCCATGTCAGCCCCTTGTGCGCGCATTGATTGTCCGGATCCAAGATTCCGGATCCCAGCGCCCGTTAAAGCTCCCCCCAACGGCTGAGCGGCCACACTTTAGGTCGCGCTATTAAACTTTACTGACCCCGCGCGACACGAAGGATGCGCAGAAAAATTCACCCATCCACCCCAGGTGCCAAGAGGGCGCTAGTAAAATATGCGATGAGCACGGACGATTGCCTTGCATGACCGACATCCCTGGCCAACCATCTGGCCTCGGACCAGGCCAACGTGGCTGCCTGTGGGCTGACTCTGCAGGCGAGCGGACCCCAACATGCCAATCCGCATCACTGGTTTCCGCTCGAGTGCTTCTCCTCTTTCTGGCACTTTGCACGACTACCCGTTCTCACACCTTAACTTCCAAACCTGCTCATCGAAGCTCCCTCTCCCCCCTTCTACACGTCAACCATCATACCAGTTGTGTATACTGCAGTGCACTCCCCGTGGCATACACTTCTCTGTTGTGCCCCATTGCCATGCCACAGAACAGATCCCGGGGGTGTGACTCTCGGATCCTACTGGGCTTTGGGGAGCAAGAGGTGGAACTTCTTGTGCGCGACAGAGGCTGGGCTGATGAGGCATCTACTTACTTCTCTTCCAACTCTACGTTCGGGAAAATCGCGGGTACAGGAGTCAAGGCTGCTCCCAGTCCCCCCCTCCCATTCTCTTCTCATTCTATATCTAAGCCTGGGCGGGTGGGCTGATCCTGCGTGCCCGCTGGGCATGCAGGGGACTCGTTTCTCCTCCTTTCCTACTTACTTGTATTCAATTCCTTGTGTGCTAACCAGTCCTATGTCCATAAGATCCCAGATAGTACGCATGTCCTCCCGCAGCTATGCCGCCGACGTCCTCCAACGATCTTCTACCATGCTTCAGCCGGGCCGGCATCGATGGCTGCTACATTGAAACCGAGCCGCCATCCTCGCTAGCTCTGCCTGTCAACTTACGAGTCTTTTTCAATCCGGACCAGAACTTAGCTCTATTCCGCCTACGCGCGGTCATCAGTGCTTCGCCCAAGCCATTATTTCTCGATATATCGCCTGATAAAATTCAAAGCCTTTCTCTTGTGCCAGGCCCACCTACTTACCTTTGTTTCCGTGCTACCCGTATCACCCGCATTGTTCCCCAGGAACCTCTACTACAACCTGTCACAGAGGCAGACTACACCACGCTCGAAACTCTGCGCAGAATAGCGCAACAGAGCACTGTGCGCGTCTTGCTACCTGACAGCGGCTATGAAACATCACAGTTCACGGCATTGTGCAAGGCTGCTGGCCAAGGCGACCTACGCCCAGATCCCACTCAAGCAAATCTACAGTCACTGTACTGGGGTACAGGCGGTCGGATAATCGAGGGTGATGAAGAGTTATGGCCTCCCCCGGCCGTGTCGACAACTGCCTCGTCTGGTACACGGCTACCCCCATCAAGGCTCTCATCAATACCAGGTGGCGACAAGCTGCCACCCTACTCAAATATTGGGCCGAATCCCCTGCCACCGCCACCATCTCCACCGCCCGTTCCAAAGAAACGCAGACGAACAGATACACCGTCGGTGTCACCACCCGCTTCTTCGCCTGACTACCATACGTGGGAGCATCTTGACCTGCCCCATGGAGAGCATAACAAGATGTTGTGTGGACTACTTCGGCTCATGGCTGAGAAAGAGAAGAGCATGAGAGACTTGATGGCCGATATGGAGGCGAAAGAGGCGGTCGTAGACGAAAAGGTTGCCAGCCTGACGTTGCTACTAACAGAGGTGCAAGAGAGGGAGGCGGCCTTGCGTGAGGCTGCCGGTATGCAGTCGGTGGAGCAAGGACGGGAACGTGTAAAAGGACCTGGGGCCTCCGAGGCTTCAACTCTATCTCCTACACCTTCTACTGCATCCGCGTCCTCAAACATCTCGGACCGCATTCAATCACATATAAACAAGCAGATCGACGAGCTGCGCGATGAGATCGCCGGCGATTACCCTACCAGGCACGAAGTTGATCTTTGGTTGAGCGCATATGTGGAGGAGGATGAATTAGATGACGCGGTTCGCACAACTCTAGATACTGCGATGGAGAGGCTTAAGTCGCAGCTGAGAGAAGCTTTGGAATAGAATTGCCAACATTATCGTACCCAGTTTCTACGTTAGCGCCAGCACACACTGTCTATCCCTCTGCCTCCTCGGCGTGAAGCCATTTGTGTTCCGAGCGCATTCATGTTGGCCCCAGGGGCCCCTCCGCTACGAGCCGATGTAGTTGTGCTGGCTAGGCTGGAGCCGGGGGATCGAAACGGGGCGGTGGCGGCGCAGACAACGTTCACACGATTTGAGACCTACATATGATCTTTATGGTGCTCTATTGGATTACAAGGAGGCTATGGATCAGTCTGGATATAGCGACACTCAAAGCAAAATTCCGCAGCTATAAAGGCAAGGCAGATCAAACAATGCAGGCAGCAACTCTGATTCCACCCTCGACAGCCTTCTGCCAGCAGGAAGCCATCTCCCATGTCCTGTTGTAGATATCATCCCTCCTGGGCTTGAATGCGCACCGGGAAACGGCCATTGGGTCGTGTGTCGGGTTCCTCAAATTTAACACGAGGAGTCTTCAGTACCGACTTGACTAGAGCAGGTTCAGGTCCAGTCTTCAGTGCGGACTTTACTGGGGCAGATTCAGGTTCAGGTGATGCAACAGCCGTAGTTTCCCTGCTAAAGACTGGTGTTTCGCTGCGTGCACGTTGCCACATCGACAATGAGGCCTCATCCTTCAGTTCGTTTCCAATATACTGGAGCTTTGCACGCTCGTCCCTCTGCCTTGGCGCTCGGGGGGGAGGCTGGCCTGCCCATGCCCATGTCCTGAGAAACATGGCTAATGTGTTCTTTTTAAGGCGGACCTTACAAATCTGGAAGGCAAACCATGTTGGTAAGGAAGGGTCCGGATGTTCGACACCGAAGTCATCGTTGAAACTATGCCATCTGAAATTATTCTGCTGGGGCTCCTCCAAGTTCGTAAGTGTGTACCCGGCATCCTGTGGATGCAGCTTTCCCTGAAAAGCTTCAAACTGCTCTTTGGTGCCCCGCTTCAAGTTTAGTATGAGCTCGGGATCGATAGGAAGTTCCCGATAGACAAAGCATCTTCGAGGGCGGCCAGTCTCTCTCGGAATAGGGTCATAAGAGACCATGAAACCTATTTTGGCTATTTTCCCTTCAACACGAGCTGTTACTGGAATACCAAGCTGAGGATCCAGCATCTCCAGTCTCAGACGCCCATCGCGAAATTGGTGACCTGCTCTTTCTGGTACTTGTACGGTCTCGTCGTAATCATTAGTGGGATCTTGGTTAACCGTCTGAGGAGGCTGGCTTGCCCGAGGGTCCTGGTATGTCTGAGGTACCTGGTTAACCGTCTGAGGAGGCTGGCTTGCCCGAGGGTCCTGGTATGTCTGAGGTGCCTGGTTAACCGTCTGAGGAGGCTGGTTTGCCCGAGGGTTCTGGTATGTCTGAGGTGCCTGGTTAACCGTCTGAGGAGGCTGGTTTGCCCGAGGGTTCTGGTATGTCTGAGGTGCCTGGCTTGCTTGAAAAGGCTGGTATGCCTGAGGCTGGTTTGCCCGAGGGTCCTGGTATGTCTGAGGTGCCTGAATGGTTTGAAATGTCTGGCTCCCCTGAAATGGCTGGCTCCCCTGGTGGTTGGTATGAGTTGGTACTTGATTTGGTAAGCTAGCTTGATTTGATGGTGGGTGTTGTCCGAGTGACTGGTGTTGATGACCCGGTGGATTAGGGTCTCTTATAGTCTGGGTATTGTAAAACCCCCCAAATGGTACACTATGTCCATATGGGAGACGAGGTGGACTCAAGCTACGGTCTCTCATGACCTGCTCATCGTATACCTGCTCTCCGACAGGAATGTCATCGTTTCCAACCCCCATACGCTGGCGCTCTTGTGCTAAGACTGTGTCTGATGTATCTGTCCCCCCACTGTCTAGTATATCCTGATAGTCTTGTTGGTCCACAACTTGTTGCGCGGCTCTGCCCTCACCGCCTGGGGTATTTTTATGGAGCTCTTGGTATTCAGCTCGTTGTGCGCTTCTACCGCGAGCCTCCTCATAGGGTTGCTGGGGCATACCATCTTCAACGTGTGTCGATGCCGGTTGATTACTGTCAACAGTGTTTGCAGGTGGTGATATGATGCCGTTGTACCCCCCAGATGCCTGATTTGTTGAATTCGTATTATCGTATGCTGGAGTTGAAGAGTCTGGGTCTTCGGCCTGCGAGTATAGCCATCCAGTATAGAGATGAAGTAGCTGCGCTTTTGTGGCTTTAGATTCGAAGGGTACGCCGTTATTTTTGAGAATCTCTTTGAGCTGTGGAACTGTAAAATTAAGTGTTCCTGGTGACTTGGGTGGCAAAGGTGACGGAGGTTGACTCTGGCTCTGAGACTGTGCTCTCGTTCTTGCTGGGATGATTACTGATTCGCCCTGACTAAGGATTGAATCATTGGCAGACCTTCGCTTCTTTGATCTTTCCATTGTGACAATGTTGTGTGAGCAAAGTTTGGAGAGGTTTAATCGATGAGATGGCTTAAACTAGGATATTTATAACAACACGTATGGCAAGGATGGAAACTATTGACCAGAGTTCCTTTCGCGCATCTGTGTTCACTATTTTGCGAATCTATCGGTTGATCCTCAGAATGACGACCTCAGACTTTGATTTATGTGCTTTCAACGTTCCGCAACCTTTTCTTGAAAGCCACTCATAGCTGTCAATACAAAAGCACGTACCCAGAACCGTATCCTTCATACATAGGTAGAATTGCAAGTTACTGACCGTCACCATGCTAGAGTTAGAGCCAATCTGGACTTACACCATTTGTTCATCAGTGGTCATTGTGATCATTCTGACTTGGAACTTACTCTTCCAGCGCGGCTTACGACACATTCACTTGTTCCACAACAGTTACTTGGCTCACACCTGGACCTCTTGGATGATCAGTCCAAATCAAGTCTGCATCTCGGTCATTTTTTTCGTCATGAATTCCGTGCTACTCGTCCCGCGCTGGGCAGGGTCACCTACTACAGACACATCCACGCAACTTGCCCTATTCAACCTCCTGCCACTATTCATTGGTGGAAGGACTAGTCCAATTCTCAATTTCTTACGCATACGTCGGGCTCCAATGTTTCGAGCGCATTTGTGCGTCTCTTTGATGGCTCTGGCCTCAACTATCGTACACGCGGTCACTAGCACGGCGAGAAAGCCCACAGGCTCAATACTTATCATGTCTGGCACTTTTGTGTTAGCATCCTTGGTTCTGAGCTGCTTGTTTGCACCATGGAGGCTTGGAAGGTTTGGACATGGCCTTCTCTTGCTACACAAGTCCCTATCTGTATGTACTGTTGTTAGTATAGCATGGCATTTGATGGTGGCGAACCAGCCCTGGATATCAGTACCGTGGGCCTTTATTGCCTGCATTGGCCTGAATGCCGTCATTATGTTTGGCGGCCGTGTTCTTTGTTCACATTACACGCCTGCCAGGGCAGCTGAGGAGGATGGAAAACTTTCGGTCACGCTCAGCAAACAGTCCTTTTACACCATGTGCCCGGCTTACTTCTATTTACATCATGGTCTACATGGTGAATGCGTTCCTGTCACGTGGTGGACCGGTGCCGAGAATGGAGGCATCAAATGTTTTCTATTCACAGATACACCTAGGTTTCGCAACCTTACCCCAACGATCGCGGGGCCTTTTTTCGAAGACATGGGGCTTTTCAAGTATGAAACAGTCATGCTAGTGGCTGAAGGTGTTGGCATACTGACCCTGCTCCCAATGATGTTAGCTATAACATCGCGGAAGCGACACGACCGGGTGCAGAAGGAGCGACCATTTGGGGATGTCGCACGGAAGGTGAACTTGTTGTGGATCGTACACGACGGCGACCATACAGGACAGGTCTCTACTCATCTTCGAGAGATTTTCCAATGGGAAAAGGGGCAGATTGCAGCTGTAAGTGTTCTTCGGTCAATGGTATCCGCGCTCTAATACTAGCAATACAGCGACACGTGCATATTCTGGAGTTTTATCCTAATACCACAAACACCGAAGAGATCAACAAGGCGCGTCGAGATGAACTTAAACTGGATGAAGACAAGCCAAATTGGCAGGCATACAATGTGGCCATGTTTGAGGAGCATGCCTCCAGGCTCATAGAGCACGACTCACTACGTACACCAAGTCGCACCATGGTCATATGTAAGGGTATTACATCTCGGAGTCGGATCGTCATGTGATACTGACATGTTCTGAACCAGCATGTGGCGCCATGGATTTCACAACCGCTATACAAGATATGGTCCAGGAAAACATGGATTCCAACAACATCATTACGTTTAGTAGGGTGGACTGTATCAGTACGAGCTCAGTTGCCACGGGTGAGAAGCACAAGGGGTACAAGACCTGGAATGATTGATTAGTTTTCCTATAATGCAGGTATCGTTCTGTAGTACCGGGAAATTGTTGGAGGGATTTCGTTACTCTGGAGTAGTCAGACTCGTCTCGATACAGGGAGAAAGGTCAACTCGCCACTTATGGAACGAAAACTTTCCTTGAAAGTACAACGGATATACCAGATACATACAAAACCCATGTACAGGTACCAAGGCTACAAGGTTACTTTATACTAAGCTACGTCCCTGGAACCTGAGACTAGAATCTGAGAAATGTACAGGCTGGATTTCTACATTGGTAAAAGCTGTTAAGATTCGCGCTATTTGAATCTGGAACCCCACCGACTGTCTAGATGATTCTAGTCTCCACGAGCAGAAGAGATGCTCACGCAGATTGTCGATCCCCGCGAAAATATAGATTAATCGGGATCATCCAGGGGTCCAATCGATCGGTCCCAGACCCAGTCCTTTCAAGTGATTTTGATACTCCGGTGACAACCCTCATTAGAAACGAATTTCCTGGCGTAGGTGAACTTCAGGATTTTATTTTCCCTTTCCTACCATAGTTTAACACTATTATCACCATCAAACCATGTCTTTCTCAATGGGCAGTACCAAAAACACGTATCAGGTTCAGAAATCCTGGAACCAGCGGAAGCGAGGTATCATGAAGAAAGCTGATGAGATACGCGACAAGTTTGAAGCCAGAGTTGCCCTCTTCATCGAGAAGGACGGCGTGCTTCATGCATACCAGTCTCACAGCAACTTCCCTGAGACGGCTCCAGGTCCTGTCAGACCTACAAACAAGATGTCTCCCAATGACTTCATCACCGTCGCAGACCAACTACGTTACATCGAGAGTGGCTCTGAGAGGCCGTCGACTCCTGTATCAAACATGGATCTCATGGATCACATCAAAGCAATGCCGATGCAAATGCATGTTAATCAAACACGGCGCCTTTTCGACATGGAATTATAAATAGAGCATTGCCAGAAAGTGGGTGCCTGAGGAGTAGGGATGGGTGACGGTAATGTCTAGGGCTTGTATGTTGAATAGAGAAGTGGGCAGATAAAGGCAGGTGGAAAGACGAGGAAAAGAAAGGAGGAAGGGGGAAGCGACGAATAGTCCTACATTACAGTCATGTCACTGACTCCATGGCCGCCGCAGTATTATAAATTAAGCATATGCCCCCCCCCCCCCCGGCGGGCACATTAAACTCAACAATCTGCCTGGTGCTTCTCCTGATGTGCTACATTGACATTATCCGGTATGCCTGCGGCTGTGAACAACACAGGCCGAACGCGAGAATCCAACCATGCCCATGGGCACTAGCAACTGGCCGGAGGTGCTCTCCGGAAAGAGTGGGAGAGCATCCTTACATCGACACAACAGAGACCCGAATAGAGCCTTGCGATGAATGCAGGGAGGCAATCGAATCAAGGTAGCAGAAAGCATCACAATTCTGAATAATGTATATTACTAATGTCGGCTGAAGACATAGTCGGCCCGGTCTCATGGCCCGACTTTTTCGGAGGGTGTGTTGCCTCGCCTGAATCTCCCGCCCAAAAGTGTATTCATGACGCTACTGCATGTGTGTTCTCAATTAGGACTAGACTAGGAGGAATGGCTTGGCAGACTTACTGTCTCATTATCGACTAGGTTTCGTGCTGCCTCCCACAGGAGCAGTAAGGGATGAGAATGGTGGAAGAGTATATCCTGCGCAAGACGGAGGAAGAACGGGACGAGGATAATGCAAATCATAGCTATCGTGAATCTCCCCATATCGCAGTCTGGTTACATGTTGCCCATATTTTAGAACCCAAGACTGTCCCTCTTATACTCGATGCAGACGCGCTGCGCCTCCGCTACATCCCCTGCACTGTCGTGGTAAAAGTGAGAAAGGCTGCCAAATGTATGCAAGTACACTTATTTTCACCTGGTCGGCCGATTTCATTTCGCCAGGTCTGGGCCTTCCTTCTTCAGGTAATTCGTACAGGGACCTCCCTGCGTACTGACAGAGTTTTATAAGCTCTGGGATGTAGCTAGCAGCGCAAGGCGAACAGGGATTCCTAGAGTGGTAATTGACTAACTCGAATCTGGAAACTGGAAAGTCAGACAAGGATATGCCGTACCGGTGTGTCGGGACGGGCCTCGCCTAGATAGACTAGGGTGAGTTCTGTTTTAAAGCCACTCCCCCTCTATATCCAGCATGTTTTAAGCCCCCACCAGGGGAACGTCCCCGTAGCGCCAACCGGGCTTTCTCCAACGCCGCTCTTGATGCCCGTGATGAGCTTGACGATGCGGAGGAGAAGCCCTCTCGGTCCCGGGGTAGTGCGACTTTATTCCCTCGGAGATCAATCTTCCTCTGTGTTTACGGAAATATTTTGAGAAAATCCGTAACGGCCTAAAGATGGTTCTCGTGGCCCTCTTCTTGTGCTACAGGACCTCTCATGAGTGGAATTTGTCCTCCTCTAAGACGAACTTGGTTGGAAAGGACACGCATAAATCCAGGTGCCTTTTCCATTCGTCAAGGCTGCTTGCTACCCTAGGGTACTGTTTATCATGTCTACTCAAGCCGCTTCTCGAAGAAAACATGTGGAAAAGTTTCGCAAGCGCCGCCTAGGTTTCCTTAAGAAAGCAGAACAACTAAGATGCGACTTCGGTGCTCAGGTCTATGTAGTCATTCACATGGGAGATCGATATTTCACGTACTCTTCCCTGACGGATTCTAACTGGCCGCCGGCGCCGGGAGTAATTGTATGGATTCGAAGAAACTTGATTGACTGTAGCGAAACTAAATTAATCTGTACAGGAAAACTACTATCCCCTTCCAATAATGCTCACTCCAATGGACTTCGAAGTCCCTCAAAAGCTCCAGAAAACAAAGAAAGGGAGAGGTAGAGACGGCGAGGCGACAAATGAAGACAAGCAGGGCGAACAGGAAGCTTCAGAGTGAACGAGTGGGGCTGGAGGGCTCATCGTCTACTGGCTGCTGGTTCTGCTCCGAGTGAGCTCTCCTGGACTCGGCGTTCTCGGCTAGAATTCTTCCAATTTGCATGACAGTATTCGAAGGGTTCGGTGCTATGAATCGCGGATTGCAGGTTGGTGGACTTGAAGGAATGTTCCGGACGTACGCCGGTAGGCTAGCTTGAGATTGAGACTTCAGCGAGTCCTGTCAGCCTTAGTTACGACCCAAGCAGTAATCCGTCGAATGAAAGGACATACCAAAGCGTTCTCAAGCATGGTAATTTCGCCAGACAACTCGTCATTCTTGGCGTTTGATTGTGTGAGGAGGTCCCGGGTGGCATTAAGCTGGGCCTCGAGGTTTCTACACGAAGCTATCCACCATTGGCAACTCGATTGTGAAGTGGCAAGTGCCTGTTTGGTAAGGTCGTGTTGTGAGACCTCGTGGTTGAGCCTGAGCTGTGCAGTCATTATGGACTGGTCGATGGCCTGGGCAGGCAGCTCGGCGAGTTGCGTAGGCTGTGAGGTGTGCTGTGAGTGTTCCATGGTGAAAGTTCAAGGTGCAATGCAGATGATGAGATTCACTGAGGACTGAAGCAGACCTTTCGCATATTGGCGGTCTATTGTATACAATTTGGGGCACTATCAACCTAGACCTAAATACGATGCCGTCTTGCAGGCCCTATCCCAGCTAGGGTCTCCTATTACCGCAACACTGACCCGAAATTCCGACCGACTCATCCGCGACGTGGTGCAGAGCATGGTTGGGTGACTGTGGCGTAGACAACCACGGTCTCGACCCCGGCCACTGAAGCAAGACCAACAGCCGACGACGTTGGCTCTAGCAGTGTGGTATTGGGCGCAGATCCCACAGAGTTCATGCTACTCGGAGCAGTTTGGGCGCCTTCAGGAACCAGGCTCTTGGCGTCTACAGGGGTGTCGACACTTGATGCTAGTGTCGCGGATGTGGGAGTACTACCCGCGACAAAGCTTGTAGTAAGGATGGGCGTCAACGTAGTGGCAGTCGAGATGCCAGTCGAGGTGCCATCACTCACCGTAACCACAGAGGTCATGGTCGACGTGATTTGCTGGACACAACCAACTGTTCCATTTCGAGCGTTGACGATGGAGAGAGAGTCGTTAGCCCCCCCGGATACGATGGCGTGACTGCAGAAGGATGCGGACTGGCCGGCACATCGCCTGATCCCGATAATAGAGGTTAATAATGGGGGGACCTTGACTTCAGGGCGGCTAACTCACCAATAAACGTAAGCGTCTCCATTGGGGGACTCTGTCGGGATCGAAAACTTCGCCACTTCATACAACGGGCACGTCGTTCCTTCGAACGTCCAAAAGACAGGGAGAAAGCTAGGATCAGAAAATTTGACAACTGCCTCGCACGCTTTCCCAAGTGGGTTGTCTATCCTGTAGATACGTTAAAAAAAGAGTCCTCGTGTGTGGCAGTTCAAGACGTACATTGCTGTGAAGGGAGCCCCAGCCGCCACTGCGACAGGCGGTTGGGAGAGACAGATGCTTGGCAAAGATTCACCCATGATCGCTGAAACGGGACCAGCTAGAAGCAGTAGTGCCAACATGCTCACTTGATTGGCGGGATGCATTGTGATGGTTATGACGTTTTGCACACAGTAGAGTACGAATGGAAGCCGCCTTATATACACCAAGTCCAGACTCTGGAGACCAACAGTTCTAAGGATCTAAGCGAAAGGATTGAGGAAACCAACAGTGTGACGAGTATCCGGAAAAGTATAAGAGAAAGGCAGGAACAACATTCTGTGTCCAGTAAATTATTTCGAGCCAGACACAGGATCATCACCAGTAACATTGAAACTACAACATGGCAGCGCCACAGAACTTCTACCAGGAGGCAAACCGAGCTATGCCTGGTGTTGTACAAGCCTCAGGACAATCGGACATGTATCCTCCGGAATTCGCGCCTACCCAGTACGGAGGCTCCCCACATCAAGGCTTCGATGGGCCGTCTCTGACCCGCGACGTTGTGCAAGCGTAGGTACCCCGGTGTGCCATTGCCTCCCACCCCTACTAAGGCTTAGTCATTAGGTCATTGGAAAGGCTGGAGACGAAAATCAACGAGGTCCAAATCCTCATTCAAAAGCTCTACGACCATACAAAGGGGGTTGTGACTCAAAACGGCACGAACAACTTTGATGAGAAGCTTGATGCAATTAAAGTAGAGGTTGAACGTCGCAATCAGCTTGATCGCGTAGAGGATAAGGTGGACAGAATGGTGAAGATCATAGAGATGAGCGTCAGCAGACGGTGATTACGGCCTCATGTGCACGTAAAAGACACCATGATGAGTAGCAGCACTCGAGTTTTGGAAGGGCTATAGCCAGTTTGCGAAATCTGTAGTAATGTTATTGTCTTTTCAGAAACAGTGACTTGGACAGGGACTATAGAGTCGATAAAAAGAACGGCACGGTACACTTGAAACTCGATTGTTCACCTTAAGTGTTCCGTAAAGACCTCAGATTGTACAATGGAGAATTCCCCGGCATCCAAAACCCCCTCCTCCTCAAAAGAGATCTCGTCGTCCACAGAGACGGGGGCGCCAAGAATTGAGACGCCACCTCTTTCGCAACAGGGCTTTCCTACAGGAAAGAGCAAGACGCCGTTCCCTCCACGGCCGCCCACACCGGGGCCCAAGTCGTCGAAACGACCAACAGCGCCCAAGGCATTCTCTTCGGACACGTACATCTCACTGCTGGAGCATGAGAACGAACAAATCAGGTTGCTCAACCGGGAGCTCCAGGGACACATCAAGAGTTTAGAAGCGAAGATCGACGTGGAGAAGGAGCGTCGGCGCTTGTCGACGGAACAGATTGGGCGGCACAGCGAGGAGCTAAAACACCGCGACAAGTTGATCGCCGATATTGCTGACACCATCATCAGCGAGTTCCAGCGCTACAAGGATGTCTTGACCAACCGGGGAGAGGAGGTGACAGTCTGCTATAGCGGTTTTGATTCCGACTCTACCGTCTAGAGTCCACATCCATGGTGTGTTCCTGTTTAGGAGGAATGTGTTGTTGGCCGTGCTGAGCCGCAGGCGGCACATACCACTAGTTTGATAAGGTGCATGAACATGGAGGCTGGTCAAGACGGGCATTCGACCTTGAGGTTACTACACTATTGAACTCAAAATCGAGGTTACATTAGAATACTGGCTCGATACCTCATCAGACGAGCATTCCGCTCGCGTCAAAAGTGTCGCCAAAAGTGATGTAAAAGTACCTAGGTATTGCCTTGGCACCAAGATGCCTGACCCTGTGTATCCCGCGTGGTTCACATGTTGGCGTAATGTTGTATTGGAATGTTTGCAGGCATTCCAATCCTCCGCCGGTGGAATTGATCACATCGACCATTCTAACCAACGTTGCACACACCAAGTCTCGCAGTGCCACTGCAACCCAACCTTAAACCAACAACCAACAACCAACAACCAAGCCACCAGTTCCTATTCTCGAATGGTGCGAAACCCGCGGCAGTTTTCCGGTATCATGAAGTCAGCAACACGAGCAATTCAGAAGGGCAGGGAAGAGAGTTGGAGATAGTCATCACCGACGCACACGGCGTCTGGTGCGTCAGCAGACAGACATATGCCATCGATATATTAGGACAGACGTATTGAAAGGGTATTGTCTATTGTGAAGTTGGCACCGCTTCATACTCTTCTTGCCACAATCATTACAGCATGACAATCACCTGTCGTTTCCTGTCGACGGGCATGGTCGCCGGGATCAAAGCCATGGCGCAGGGTTGCGCGAGGCCAGTTGCTGGCTTGACTGCCATCTTGCGATGCCACGATTATCCAAGCCCATATTACATCTCATCCACTGATGAGAAAGGTGAAGTGAACGAGTGGTATCCAGATGACCGTTACGCCATGGCGCAAGGTCATCGGCCCGACCGGGTGTTCGCTCTCAACAACACCTGCTGGAGCATCGAGTTCCGCGCTACAGCTGCTGCCAAGATAGCACCCGAGGATCGCCGCTTTCTGCCGTTCACCCTAGAGTTCTCCGTGGATCAGCAAATCCATATTAGAGTTACCACGACCCTGGTAGCACACGAGGTGTTCAATGTTGTGGAGGATGTTTCGCCCTTGATCCGCCTCGTGCCTTCCCCTGATCCGCGTTCACCAAGACCTTCAAGATATGATTACATTCCCTTGACTTCTTCCTCAGATCTTGGCCATGCTTCTGAGGTAGAGAGCCACGGACAGCGAGGATTGTCGAATGCTTCGCGATGGCCTCACAGCGAGCCGGAAACCGAGAGTCTTGCCCCCTCTCCGTCGCTCATCAATGGAGCTCCGACACGGCAAGACACTTCCGAATTCAGATTACCAAGCCCTGTCGTTCCAGTCAATCAACACCGTTTCACTGCCTCTAACACCAACCCTCCATTGGTGGCTAATGATCACTGTTTGAAGCGGGACGTGAACCACGTCGAGGCGGACGGGCCGCCGGCCAGGAAAAGACGTTCGAACAGACTGAGGATCAAGACCGGTGGTGTCTGACTCCAGGACAGATTCGTCTCGCTTGATGATGCACAAACATGATTTAGTCATGACTGGGTTGCTTCAAAATTATATCTCATGTATTCCAATAGTGTACTCTATATTTTCACATCAACTTAATGTCTCACATCTGAGTCAGTTCCTCCAGCGTTCCAAGTCGTGACATAACGTGGCGTCCCCGGCAAGGGCGACGGTCTCCATATTGAACGTGTAGAGAGACAAAATGATGCAGTCTCGGATCCACCATTTGATGATGGCGCTTGGGGATAATGTCTTTTCCCCCTAGAATACTGCGCCCAGATTGCCGAGGACTGCATTTGGTTGTTGATATTCACCCGAGAAGTCGATGCTAGTGACTCAACTTCTGGATTGGATCCTTGATCCAGGTTGGCTAATGAGCGACGTGCCGAGAACCTGGGGTTTAAGGGGATCGGACTTCCAAGACGGCCTTGCCCAAGGTTGACCTCATTGAAGTTGTTCCAAGACAACACCTCTGCTGTACTTGCATTTGTGGCCCTTTGGGGCTGCGCTTGCTGTGGATAGAACAGCGAGCGATAATCGCCATGCCTCAGGCCACGGGATGTTCTTGGAGGTTGCTGTGTTTGGTGACTGGGTCCATGCCGCTTGGATGGCATATTTCCATTCTCCGAGTATCGAGAAAATGATGTTGCTCCTATGGATGAGTCTCGGCTGTCTCCCCACATATTGTTCAGACTGCTGCCATCTTGGTGAAGGTTTGCCTGATTTGTTGTGGAAGTCTGAAACTGTTCGAAATCTGGAAGTGGCATGCCAGTAGGTGAGGCAGCGTGTGGGAGGCTCTCGGGGAAGTCTTTGAAGAAAGCGCATATTATGCTTCTCTGAACAAACATGGTAGTCGGGAACTCGGTAAGGCGACACATTAGATTGACCAATTGAGGCAGGAAAAGATTTTGGTAAATATGTTCGAAGCTGGCCGTAAATGGACGGCCACACCTGCGCTTCAGTTCCACTTCCTCTCTCCGACCGCTGGCAAATGCTGCTTCCAGCGGAGATATGGGCTCATCTACGCGGATCTCTGCCAGTTTTGACTGAATTCGCTCGGACTGAAACCCCAGAGCTTTGGCGCAGCGGAGTAACTGTCCAAGATGCCTTGGATCGACCAAAGCCGATGGTGTTGACGTGGGACCCTCGCCTGGTTCGCAACGCGGTTTGAGGTTGGAAAGCTTGTTGAAGCGCCTAAGTGCAGAAATGACAAGCTGTTGGTAAGCTATCCGTGGGCAAGCTACTAATGTTGTTTCTTGAAACTCGCCGTCGTGATACTCAAGAATGCAACATGACGGAGGCTGCCATATTTTCGATAGCGCGTGAAAGACAGATTCGCCTCGGCCAATACCACCCAAAACATGCGATTTTATAATCGTTGTCCCAATCCCTAGATAGGCTGCATCCTCATGGAAAGTTCTTATACTAGGTATCACAGTAGTAGTATGCAGAATGCTCGCTTCTATCCTCTGGCGTGACGCAGGGTCAGAAACTCGTTTGAACAGGACTCCTGTGCGCATCATGCGCTGTACCTCATGACGATCAACGCTGCTAACCCAAGGCGCTCGCAACTGAAGGTTTTCTACGGTCTCGAAATCAACAGCGCCTTGAATCTCGGGATTAGACAGTGTGAAGCCAGACCATACAGAGTAAACATGGTCGAGATACGTGGTCATCTCTTCCTTAATGTGTAATGCCAAGAGCTTCTCAACGTTTCCCAACTCCAGGCCGTACCACAGGCCGGGAAAAACCAGCAGCCGGTCCAATGCATCAACCAGCCTCTGATGTTCAGTCATGAACTCATTTGACAAGCCCTTGCCTAAAAGTCGGCCCAGGGCCTTTCTCTTGTAAGGGGAAAGTCGTAATCGCCAATCTGCTGCGAGATCTACTTCCCCACTCTTCTCGTAGAATCGAACATTCGTAAATACTTCACCATCCGAGGGACTTGTCTGGAAGTAATGTTTTTCTACTTCTCTTCTGAGTAGTCGCATAGGGTTGCAGCCGGCAGGTATGCAAAATATTTTGACTGTCCACCACATTTGAGGTCCGTGAACCCGTAGAGCCGCCGCATGGCGTTGCTTGCCATGAAGACAATTTACCTTGTTGGTAGCGGTGAGTTTTGGATATGGTCCGGCTCGTAAAGGAGATAGAGACTCGAGAGTTATACCAGAAGAAGCGATGAGCGCATGAAGCTCAGTTGGAAAGAGCACAACAGGGATATGGTTGTCAGGCACATCCGGATGACACTGCTGTTCCATTACTGGCACCAAATGACGCATGATTTCTTCCGTGACATCACGGCCTAATTCGAACCGTAAGTCTTGCAGCTGCAGTTGGCCGAATCCTATTTGAAGTTCTTCGCCCATGTTCCCGAGAAGGACGCCGCGTGAGGTTTAGAATACGGAAGTGGCAATGGTGCAGATTGGATATCGGGAGGTAAGCTACCGGATGTAGGTGTTACTAGCAGGTCTAAACTGTCAACAGACGATGTACGGAGTGAGATTATAATAACCTCGGACTGCTGGCAGAGGGAAGATGCCATTGTACTTAAAAGAATTGAGTCTGCTGGCAAATCTTCCCTGCTGGCAGGATGGAAAAAGGGTTTAAAATAAAGAGTAGACTGAGTTACGAATATAGAAAATTCGGAACGGATATGCTTCATCTTTTTCCAAGAACGGCACGGAAGACTACCGGGATATGGCGACACCTGCCAGCAGACCAACGACTGTATAAAATGGCTGCAACCGCCGCCGACAAAAGTCCAGACAACATGCACAACCTCTAAAAATGACTCGACGCCATTTTGCACCAGCTCGGCAGGACCGAGCTCGCCACCCACGCCGCCCACCCCCATTACAGACGACAAGATACCGCTCAATCGCTGATAGGCCACCGACACCCTATGTCTGGGTTGAACCTGAACGTCTCAACCGGTTTGAGAGGGGGACAGATCACTCTCGTGAATCCAGCAGGGCACGAGAAGCCGAACTCAATTACAGACTGCGCGTTGCCGCTCAAAACGCGAGAATTGCTAGAAGACGACCCAAAAGGAATACTGTGCGCTTTGCAAGATTTGGCACTGTATTCTCTGAGTCTCGCAGGCCGAGAACCGACGAGGAAGAGCTTGCCAACGACTTAGGCCGGATGGACATCTCTGAGTGAAGATTGTCCAGCCGATAATTGTATAAGGAGAATAATCCCTCGTACTTGCAAAGTAATGGGAGGATTAGTTAAGAATCATGTAGCTAGATTAATTGTTCTAACTGCTGCGACATGTCGGTAATTCTAGCCCGATCATTTCAGACGGGCTTGCTAATCTTTCTTTTTTCTAGATCAGGGCTGGGCAGCTCTACAAGGATTTCTATATCCCAAGGTCTTCTTCGACGTTGTCAGTAAACGCATGGATGTCATTGTAGCGCCAGTGCCCTATCTGCAGATGCTGAACCTTTTCCTCGGCATCTCCACACTTCTTGTGGAATGGCCGTTGCCTTATATTTCTCGGTCAACCCTGCATTGTAGCTTTCGTTTCCGTCTCGTCATTCTACCCGTGAACGCGATTGTAGCTATCTGGATGTATCAGTCGACTGATCCAGCTCTCTACTACCTGATTGGCTGGTTATTTTATCTCTGGGGGCATCGCGAGGACGAGGTAAGGGCACACTCTAGTGGAAAGTGAGAATCAAGCTAATCTAACCTAATCAGGTGATCTTTCAAGACCGGTGGGTTGTTCCACCGTTGCTGGGATAAACTCTTTTGATTAGCGGGTCGCCTGTTTTGCCAAATTCCGGATTAACTCTATTGAAAACCTGCCTTCAGTGTCTGGGAATGGATTTGGCAACGTCTGGATTTCATTGTTTTGTGAAGCTGAAGAATCCACACGTATCGCCATTTACAGTCGTTCGCAATCAGTTTATTGCACAATGGCTTCGACCTACCACCGAATGATCATTGAATCCAACGAGGTTCCCGTCATTTACAACATGATGGCGGCAGCAGCTTCCTGGACCATGTTGGCTGGGTTCTTTGTCCTCCCAGGTACATTCACATCTCTTGAGGGCTCGGAATATCTGCAAAAATCCCAACAAGGCCAGGCTGTTCAGAAAGTCGTGCAAAACATCACCTTGCTCCCGATGGCCGCCATGTGCTGCACGATGAGTGCTGGAGGGCTTTATTTTCTTTGGTCCAGGTTTAGAAACAATTATGTTTGGATCTTGACGCATTTGCTTTTGTAAGGTCAATCAGAACATCACGAAATTAAGTCCTCGCTAATTATGGTGGTAGACCAGGCCTTCTAAACTCACTTAGTGGGCTTCTTTCGGTGCTGATTAATGTTTACACTGCTAAAAACGGAAACTGGTCTCCCACCGCCTGGGTGACACTCGGAGTCGTGATTTTCTTTCTGGTCTTTATGATAATTTCATCTTTGTTATATAGATACTGGTTGTCGCTGTTGGTGCGCAGATTCTAAAAATCGAGAAAACATAAAGGCACGATTGGGAACAATTCCTGCGAGGCGGTTAACTGTGCCTGGTAGAATAGGTTGAAAGAACAGGAGTCTTATATCTTTGAGATGTCTGTGTAATTTATGATGAGGTGGAAAAGTCCATGGATCACGTTCTATCTCATCTCACTATCAATCATGTCTACCCCCTGGCTTGATCTTCGTCTAGGTGCCGGCGGTATGAAGAATCCATTCTTGCAAGAGCACCATGGGCCTTACAAATTTCTAGACGACCACGCTGACTCTTTTCCTCGTACCGTTATGTTGGTGAGAGGCAGTAAACGGCCATGCAGCAATATAGTTTCCATGGGACAGCTAGGTTCATCTATGACAGTCGTTCTGGACTGCAGCCTACACCAACGCCAACGTATTCCAACAAAGAAGGCGGGGCCGATTCCAAGCGGCCTCATGCTGCATCCAATCAAAGGCATCGACAAGTTGATGGGAGCTGCAGATATTGCAAGGCATCTGTATTCTAAGGTCTTGTCATCTATGAGCAACGTAGTCGTGTTTCTAGAAGAGGAGTATGCAGGGCTACAGCCTATCTTGCGGGAGCTCGCACAATGGGTGTTCATTGCTTCCTCATCCCCGTCCTCTCAGCCACGCCTCCGCCCCACCGTCCTTGTATTTTCCAACCCTGATGATGGGACGCTGCGCTCCTCCACGTCTTTAGAGAGTCAACTAATTTGTGAATTCATCGAATTCTTCGACCCATCGCGAGAACACACAGTCAAGTCCGCCGAACAGGTCTTGCGACGCCATTTCAGCGCTTTGAAGCTGGTCAAGCACCCAGCCGATCACGACGCAGTCATCCAAAATATACTCGACGAGTCTCTTGAAGCAAAACACCACAATACTGAGGTGCACCCACCGTTCACTGGGAAGCAGCTTAGTTATCTCCTACGGACAGCTTGTGTCCGCTTCTCTGCAACATTTCAGGAACCACACAGCCTGATTATGTGCTCGCGAATTTCACCAGAAATGCCTGAACGCTTGCAGAGTGAAATAACTAAGATCATTCAATTTGTGGCACGCAAGCCCAGGCTTCTCGGGTCCGCCGGGCAACTGATTGCGTCGGCTCTCCTGCTTGACAGCAATGCGCAAGGCACATTCTGTACGCATGACTCTCTCGAAAAAGCAGACTGGACATGTTTGGACTGAAAAGAAAGCAGCATTTCCACCAGATGATATCTTCCGCGTAGTTTACCTCGAATTTCTCAAAAAAGCGCAATTGGACCTGAAACCACTTACACACTTCGACCGCATGGTTTACCAGGGATTCCTAAATCTCACTGCGAACACGTCAAAGACAGATGGATATTGCAGGAAAAATTTCATCAACGCCAATAACTTGTCATGGGCCGCCAGGGCAACAACTGCCTGCTTGTCTTGCTTGTCTAGATTCCCATCACATACCCTCTCCTGCGGTCACATACTGTGCGATAGGTGCATCACGCTCCACGAGGAGCAGACTGGCACATCATACCAAGAACCATGGGTGCCTAGATGCACCTTATGCGGTCGTACAAACACGATACGCGTCAGTCTGAAGCCGCCAACCGCCGGTGTTCGCGTGTTGCACCTAGGAGGTTCCCTAAAAGATGCCAAGCTTTTGGCAGACCTTCTACAAACATTGCGCTCACAGCTAGGTGGCCCACTGGAGGAGTACTTTGATCTCGTGGTCGCCACCGGGATTGGCGTCTTCTTTGCATCCTTAATCTTTTGCAAGAACGCGACAGTAGCGGATTGCGTGCACCATCTTGGAGGTATCCAACACATCAAGGCCAGGAAGCGAGAAATCCGATTCGGAAACAGTCTCAAATTCCAGATTGACGAGCTGAGAACGAATGGACCGAGACTCTCCTTTCAGCACGGCTCGTTCAAGCTGCCTGCCTGCGGGTATGTTCTCTTTGGCAAAACAAACTTGAACCTCATACTTACAGCAATGAATGAAGTCTGGAAGATGGTGGTGGGCTCTATGTCGACAGTGAGATCAAAAGGTTGTGGCCCGACTCAGCAGCCAACATCATCGTCAATCTTCAATCTCCCTTCGAAGTCCTACCTACGGAAGTTTCTGACCGTGTCCTCGTCTCACTCTTCTACGTTGAGCTTCAAGAAAAAGCCATATTTTACTCAGCTTCACCCCTCATGGTCACAGTAAGCATCAAATGCAGGCTCAAACCAAGTCCACATCTCGCTACGTTGTTGCAAAGGATGCGGACCAGGAAGTTACAAATGTACTTCAAGGGTGATGAGGCGATGAGGAAAGCCGACTTTTGTGACGACAATGTGTGGAATGGGATAAAGCAGGGGGGTGAATTCTTGCGGCAATGTCACATTCTCGTGCGGTCTCTCACAACCATGATAGACATCGAAATAGATAGCATTCTCGGCAAAGGGCGAGTGCCTTTGAGTAACAGCCCTTGGACGCTGTTCGACCTGGATCAAATTGGTGGTCAGAGCCACGAAGCGGTTGAGTCCGTAGCAATTGTAGACAAGATCGACCACATGGAGGATAGGCTGTGTCAACTTCGCATCAGGTGATAGGAACATCACCAAGATCTAGCCACACCCGTGTGTGGACAATATCACAACATCCTTCACTTAAACAGAACTATACACAACACCATCATCCCGTGAGCCCCCTTGTATGAGCAAGAGCGATAAATGAAACTGATTCTTCTGATGCCGATGTGGCTGCCCCTCAGTGGACTCCGAATCAAGGTCACAGCATGCACCCCAAACAGCATCACTTTCCCGTCTCAATTCCCATTCCACTGACATACAGGGTGGACTACATCTATCTCTGTCTTCGAAATCGGCCGTAGGTTTCGAAATGTATTTTTCTGTTCTCTTTGTAACAGACCTGATGAAAGGGAGAGGCGATTGCTTTTCCCGATCTCCTGACGACTCTCAAAGGAAGACCAGATCGGGATGAGTCGTCACGCGAGCAAAATACAGAGATACAAATGAACAGCTGCGACGACCCAAAATTCCGGGCAAGCTGTTCCAAAAAGCCAATGTACCACCAACATGGATCGACTATCGCCGACCGTTGAATCCGATGCAACCAATGCCACTCCATACGACGAGGACCTGGAGTGCGAGGTAGCTACATCCGTGCTGCGGGGGCAGGCTCACCGAGTCCGATCGCTCATAGGCACTTTCAACATTACCCTCTCGCACGGATACAGCTGGGTTCTGTTCGAGGCGTGCCTTCGTGGCCCCGAGATGGTTCAGGCCTTCCTTGTAGATCCGGATACAGACCTCAATACTGTCACACGGGGTTCTCCACTCTTGCATCATGTATTGAATACCCCTGAGACATTATTTCTACACGACAAGGCGGCCACGGTCAAATTCCTGTTGACGTGCGGCGCCGACCCCCTTCAGCATGACCAACTAGGCAACTCTGCATTGCATCACCTCGCTACCAACATTGTGCAACGCAACCACGATTGTGCGACGGAGGGTTACAGACTCCTTCGTCTGCTGCTGGTTGGTGATGGGCGCCCGCAGCAGGCCGCTCGCCAAGGAATCAATGCCCAAAATCGGTTCGGGGATACGCCTCTCATCCTTGCCCTCATGTACGACCACTCGGCATGTCTACGACTACTACTAGAACACGGAGCTAGTCCTTTCATCAAGGGCGAGTTCGGAAAGTCGGCCCTGGATTTTGCACAGGCACACGGTGATTTAGAAGTGGTCCGGCTTATGCTGAATGCCTGGTCTAGGGTGGCCTGGCCCATTGCCTCCGTGGCTGGTAAAGTACCAGAACAAGGGGCAACAGAGAGGAGGAAGGGAGTGATGAATCTCGTTTGCAAGAACACAGATCCTTGATCTGGAGCTGCGCACTGAGCAGCCCCACAGACGGTTTTGGAGATATAATAGATAGGCTCTCAACACCCCTTAATGGGCATTGTACGTTCTCTCACCGAAAAGATGTGCGTCGTTGAACCGTTCAGGTACTTGTGTGGCTGTACTCGACCGAGCCTCATGGCTTGCGGGCGGTTGTGTACACTGGATCAGATTAACCGGCATTTTTCCGACCCTGAGTTGCTCCCGGTGGTGTGTGATGTGTGCGCTGTGTGCGCGATCGACGATTCCAGGTACATCTATCTACCACTATCTTGTACCGGCCGCTAACTGTCGTAAGTACTATTGAGTCGAGCCGGGGTAACGCTACCAGCTGGCTACACAGAGTGGCGAGGAAATACCGCTTCCGGCGCCGACCATGGCGGTTTCACTCTGTACGTGTCGGGTAGCTGTGGAATAATGCCGTACTCTGAGACTACGGACTACAAGCGGGGAGCTTCAAAATGCCAAGGGAACAACTGCCCAGGGACTGTCACCATGTATTCTGACCCGTAACTGGCCTACGACTTCATGTTCCGGTTCCTGGAATTCGTTGGTAGGCAACCTTCTCCGAGTATGTTGAGGGTGGCAATGGACTCTGGATCCTCTTGGGGTGGTGTGCTGCTGCCTAGGAAGGCTGTGGCAACTGAGCCTAGTAGGGTCTATGTTAGTTGGGTTGCATTGGCATCTGTTGGTGCTTTGCCGCGTTGGTGGGTGGGAGGGTGTATATTTCATCCGATAACGTGTGTGTGGGGTACTTGGGGCTTAGCGCAACAGGTTGCATTGTGATATCGGAATGATATAGATACATGCCTTACCACAACACTAACACGTTGTTATGTGTACCTAGGTAGCTATGCTTGTTCCGACTGCCCAGGTGTGGTAACATCACTTAGCCCCAACATCAGAAAGTCACCAGGACAGCCAACGGCTCACAGGTCCCCAAGCACATGTGCTATGACATGGTCAAAGATCACCACTTTGGTAGTGGAGGGGCGTGTGCATAGCTTCATGGCCGGATCTGACATTGACGCTCCAGTTGGAGGCGTCCCATCAGAGGTTGAGTGCCCGGATACGACCAAGATCGGGTTGAAGCAGGAAATCCACTCCGCGCCTATTGTCAGGTTGGCGCTTAGCGCAGGTGTGTTTGAATCGTGGTGAATGAAGGATCGGTTGCTCTATGTTCCAACCTGTGTGGTTGGTCTGGTTGTGTCTAAGCTCAGTGCCGCCATGGATTCCATCCGGGGGATGTGATGTGCGGCATCTGTGACGCTGCCCAAAATCAACAGGGTAGCAGTAGGTTGAGGAGTCGACACCAACAAAGTTCTCACTACTGTGGGCCTGGGGCCCAGACCGTTTAGCATTGAGGAATGAGCGAGGCTGCTTGAACTTTGGCCAAACTCAGCCGCATTTGCCCTCCCCCCGAGCGTTGTCTTTGGGTCTCCCCGTCGCATGAGCCCGGACTGTGCCCATTCCACTCTCTCTTCCCTTCCAAGTTCTCTGTCCCCTCTATTCCCACTATCCTCTCTCCTCTATGTGTTAGTTCAAACCAGCCTGTTCGACACCTGTGCATTGTCTCCTCGTTTTGTGTACACCGTTCAACGCATTAGCCATGCCCACGCGAAACACCCCAAGCACAGAGTATTCAGACTCTGGGTCCGAATATACACCTTCGGACGAATCCGATGGTACTTGTTCTGAGCCGGATCTCAGTTCCATGACCGATGACGACACCGACGACGACGGCAGTGATGCCTCCACCGATGACTATGATGGGCTCGGTGGATACTTCGATCCCTTGCAGGTTGAAGAGATCGACGAGCAGGTTCGGCGATTTGAAGAGAACATGTCTGAAATGAGCTCAGATGATGATGATAACCTCGACAAGCTCTATCATGGCAACAAGCATCCTCCAGAATACTATCGCAGTGGCATCGAGAATATGAATGAGGACAGATACACGAGGAAAGTGTACGCGCCAGGAACCATGAAGCAGATTCTACGTGTCAAAAATTACTGGAAGCTGTGAGTTGATCGAGACTGCATCATCGCTTGGTTGGGGAAGCTGACACCTGTAGGTACTGCCGCACGGTTCTGCAGGAGGAGGACTGCAACAAAGCCTTCTTGCGCATCAACTTCAAGATTACCTACCAATTCCTTCATTGGTATCTTGGGCAGAAGACAAACAAGAACGGCGGTGCGAAACGGCCTGTGAAGGCAAAGCAGTCTCTCATCACCTTTTGGTGCAATTTTCGCCTCGCGTACCAAAGGGCGACCAATATGAAGATCGACGCCGTGGTTGACCGTGGGTTGATGCATAACGTAAGTCCTGTCCCAGATCTACTGATCTTTTTAACCACAACTTACAACAATAGGGTATCGCCGAGATTGGCAAGTCCCTGGAACATAACGTGCGTCCCAACCGACCAATGACTATCAATGACTTGAAAACTCTCATCAGCACAACGCTCTCTACGACGGAAAAGTCATTTAAAACAGGGGAATTGCGAATCCTCTCTGTTCTCTTCCTTCTCCTTCTAGCTCCCCAGGGCTCTCGGCCTACATCCGTGCTATCTCTGAGATTCAGGGATATCAACATCCTCCTCGTCCGGGACCCAGGAAACCCCGAGGGGCGTCCCAGGCTTGTGATCAGGCTGAGCTTGGAATTCACCAAGACATATCTTGGAGCCAAGGCCAGGTAAGTATCTCCTCAACCAAAACAGACAAGGAACGATGGTGCAAGAGCTAATTGGGGGCAAAGGAAATCATTCACGGTCCCGGAAATTATGTGTGATCCTAGTCTGCTGCTGAGTCCTCATGTCTTCTTACTTGCACTTGCCTTCCGACACAGGGCTTTCAAATCACCCAGTCTCAACCAGAATCCACATGAACTTGGACAACTACGTATTCACCCAGGTGAAAAAGAGATGGAGCTTGCTTTTCGTCCCGGCATTCTCGACACCTACATCTTCCGCAACCCCATTAGAGATGCAATGGGATACCGTATGGGAGAGGCTCGTCTCTCTCAGGGGACGATAAGTAAATGTATTTCCACGGTGGGTATGCTTTCAGGCTTCGAGCATCCCACGATGGCGTACGGCCTCCGCTACATGGCAGGGAACAGCATGGACCGCGATGGTATGTGTGCTACATTTTCCGAGATCGAAGCTACGCCTGCTTTCAGTGCTGTATCTGACACGAAATAGTCAACATTAGCAGCGCTTTACGCGATCTGGTCATGGACCATGCCCCCAACTCTATCACGTTCCAAAAGCACTACCTTCAGCGCATTATCTGTGCCGATTTGTGGGCTATTCACCGTGGTCTAGAACCACAACAGGCCCTTCTCGAACAAGCCACAAGCCTCGGCCACTCCCTGAGCCGCCGTCGGCCGATCAACCTGACGCGGAAACAGACTGAAGAGCTCAAAAAGGATCCGAATTACCAGCGCTTAGATCGAAAGTGGACAGCGGCTGTGCCGAGATCAGATCGGAGAAGGAAGCTCGGCCTGAAGCGTAAGGCACTTTGGACCAGATTGCAGAAGCGGAAGCTTGACGAGATACGTGACGACTGGGGCAAGACACAGGGGGTCGAGGACGTTGAGCGACAGATTGCTGGGGAGGACATCACCCAGGCCCTCGAGGACCCGCGTTCTGTGCAGCCTATGGGGGTAGTCCAGCAAAGGATGTTCGACGCTCTGACATCACCCCTGGTCAATGACCTTGACGCGCAGCTTCGGCGGAGAACCGAGGCCATCAAGGCGCTTGTTGCATATTGCGGCGAGGAAGACCCTGTTGTGCCGCTGCTAGTCCGGGGCACAATGTCTGCTTCGGAGTCCAACCCACAGCAGACCCCCAAGGCTGAGATGCAAGAGTACAAGGAGGCAACGCTCGTTGCATTTGGCAACGTGCGGAGATGCTTTCTCTGTGTTGCCAAAGCTGAGATTCTTGGGCGGTCTCATCCTAGATTCCGTCATCTCTGTCACCCGTTTTCTCGCTCGGATCATTTGCGCGAACACTTCATCACTGTCCATTTGAACTACCAAGGCGAAGGTGACAGTTTCGTTTGTCCAATCTGCAAGGTAGCGCTGATTCACAAGAAACATCTCCAGAATCATACTGAAAAAGTACACGGCATCAAAACCATGAGACGGAATAACACTGAGACACGGGGCACGTAGGGGACGTCTGGGGAGTTTGATGGTAAATTGATAGTCAAAAAAAACTCGAATTTGATTTCCTCATCAATCGTTGCGCTATCATTGCAGTACCGTGGACAGGAGACCAGCTCATTCTTCTGCTGAGTGTGGAGTTGGTGGTGAGAATATCTTGGTTGACGCCCACCTTCTCGTCTCTCGCCCCAAAGCCGAGGGAGATATCCTGCCATTTCCTGCATTACTGCCTGTGAGAGTAGTTTCCTCAGGCATGAGCATGAGTGCGACGATGCCGGCGACGTCGTTGTCAGAGGTGTCGAGCGTCGCACGAATCGCCACCACATTTTCATGCCAAGCCTTCAATCGATCCAATCGGCATTGTCCTAAAGTCCTTACGTGTTTCGGCGTCCCAGGAAGAGCGCTGAGTCTCATGACGTACAACATCACCACTCCGAGGGACCACACATCACTATACACACTACCACTGTGTTGCAAGGTTTCGGGCGCCGCGTAACAGACAGGAGCAAGTCTGGTGTCGTCCACGCCAGATCGCCTCATCGCACAGTCGAAGTCCGTAAGGACTGCTCCGGCCCTGTCGCCTGGTCTGTAGGCGATGCTCCAAGGAGTGACCGAGTTGTGTACGATACCATGGGACGCTAGATAGTCGAGGGCCTGCGAGCAATCTGCTAAGATGACACGCACGTCATCCGGCCCCCCTGTGTAGTGATCGTCCTTGGAAGCTGAAGCAAGGTTTATTGAACCAGGCCATTGTAGGTAGAGAGACAAGCAGCGGAGATCTGCCCCGAAACATGAGACTAGGTTAGGCTTTGGACAAGATCAGCTGGTGTCTCATCCAAAGGAGCTTTCAGACAGACTGACGTGCTTGAGGTTCACCATCATATCGTATTGCCTCCACCACCTGTTGGCAGTGTGAACGGCGGCGTAAAGTTCACGTTTGGGCAGGTCTCTCCACGCGCTCTCCCAGAGCTTAGGCATCAAGACCGCGACAGTGGGGCTTGATTCGCCCTTCCGCAGCACTGCCGTGAACATATGCGTCTGAGTCTTACCGTATACCCAGTTTCCAAGTCGTTCAAGTGTGTATTCAGTCTCTTGCGTGTCCGTGTTCTTCATCACGATTCTCTGCCCAGACTCCGTCTGGGCCAGCTCGTGAGGATGCAGTGATTTCGTGATGGTTGCCCGCAGTTGAGGTGGCGCAGAACGCTCGGCACTGGAAGTAGAGTCACCGCGAGTCTGTGCCGTTGTTGATGTAACCATGGCGCCAGACGAAGATTGCATCCTCTTCGGGGGCGGCGGGAGCATCTTCCCGCCAGCCCTCTTCGCGATTGGCTGACCTACCTCCTGAACGGAGAGGCTGTAGTGGCGTGGCCTCACCAGCATCTCAACAGTCTGGGCATGAGCGCCGACGACTGATACAAACCAGAGACCTGGGGAAAGCAGCTTGAGCTCCTCGGGAGGAAGGCATTCCGCACCAGCAGTTCCCACAGTTTGGTTGACTTGGACAACACTCTGTCCAGTGTTGAGAAGAAGGACATCATCAGATGCAGGGTCAAAGTAGATCTCACATGCGACCTCCCCTGATGCGAATGAGCACTTGATCTCAAGGTGATCCTGAGTGGCTGCCAGAAGTCCCACACGAACGTGCTGCCCAAGGATCGTTTGTCGTGTGATCGCATCCAGCTCGGTGTTAATAGGATCGGATGCCGAATTGCAGACTGTCAGATGATTGTTGTCCTGGCCTGACTGCTTCAAAAGGACTCTGACACGGTGGAGAGGTCCCGTATATGACTGGTCGATCGGGAGTTCCAGCGCCAGATTTTGCATACGTCGTTGGCGGGCCCGTTGTGCCTCAAGGTACGTATTGAGCTGGTCGACAGTGTCGCCCCTGTTGGCATTATGACTGGCATCGCCGGATGCATCAGGCAATATGAATGAGACGTGTTTGGTAAAATCTCTTTTCTTCTGAGCCATGATTGCGGTCATGTCGAAGGCTCGGGACAACGCAAGGAAGAAAGACGCCCTGCCAGAAGTGCGGGACACGGCAGGGCGATTGGAGACAATTGTAGTCCATCCCGAGCAGCCCCCGTCTAGTAGATGCGAAGACCTGCGAGTGCAACTTGTGAACTACCTAGGTATCTAAACTAGGTGAACCCTGTATCGACCATCTGAGTAACGCGAGAGCTGCCCAGACGCGCGCATAATGCCGGAGCTACGGCCAATTAGGTGGGACCGATCTGGATGACGGTGGCGCCAATTTAGCTCCAAAAACAGTCGTAGTCACAGACTCCCACAGCTCGCTCCACCTTCTCCATATGTCCTCCACCCAGCAACCCCCCCATCGCCAGTTTTGACTCGGCGCCTGAGCCACTGCAATCTACCCAGGGCAGACCAAAATGGCCCGAGCCTTTGATCTTTTCCCGTCCGCACCTGAGGATTACTTTCTTCTGAACTATGACCGGAGATGGCCCTCGTGGAAGTTCGGGATGCGGCAAGACGAGCTGTTCACCACGCTGGCGAAGCGTTGCAACTCGATAACGCTGCCCGTCCTCGACGTCGAGGCATTCAATCGTGATGTCTGCGAGCTCAGTGCCATGGCACACGATAGGGATGACTTCCTCCATCTTCTCGATGAGCGACGGGATCTCAGGCAGAAGGAGCTCCTTGATCTCTGGCAGTTGTCATTCACCCAGATTGCAGCGTCGCCGGCGTTGCTGTCGACTTCCGATGCGCGGTGGAAGGACGCGATCCACATCTACCACTCTAACTCGTTCGACGCATATGTACGATACTTTGCGGGTTTTCTCCCATCACAACCACACCCACCGAACTTGCGAAGACCTCCCATCGATACAACGCGCCCCACGCCTCCTTCCACAGGCGGTTCGACTTCCACACCCGCTGATTCGCAAGCCGACGCCGAGTTATCCGAGGATGGATCGACCGGCGCAGTGCATGCTATATCGAAGAAACCAAAAATGTCACCACGCAAACGACCGGTTGCGAAATGGAGACAGCAGGATAAAATGGTCCGGCGCAGTGCTCGGATTCAGCAGCGCCAGGTGGTGGCAGGCGACGTCAATCTCCAGCGAACCTCGCGAAGGATCCCGCGAAAAGAAGCTTCCAGAATCGAAAAATTACGGAAGGGTGCAAAGGCCCGCCCGAGATGACGGTGCCCGGCGCTGCAGAGTTTGAAATATTGTCGCGTTGCAAAGCGACGCGACGCATCGACTGCCCTCGGGGATACAACTATATACGCTGCGAGAAACCTCGCGCCGAGTGAATGTTCCTGGGTTACATGGCCTGCGATGCTCCAACCGAAGCTCTGCCAAGGCTGGCCCATCGAGTGCTGCCTGGACACCCCGGACCGTGCCGAAATGGCATCGGCGCGCAATGCCACTCTGAAGCCAGCGGCGGGCGATACAGCAACATCGTGATCCAATGGCCACTAGACTGCAACGAGTCCGAAACGGTTTTACTCTCGTGGCGCCGTACATGATACTCCTCTTCTCATGAACCACGATTAGGCACTGGCATCAAAAGCCGCTAGGTCGCCCCATGCGCGATGAAAAGGGGGGAGGGGGGGGGGAGTACTCAGCCCGGTTGACTGGGATGCAAGGATGAAGGTGACTAGCGATCTATAGTACCCGTGACAGCACGCCTACATTGTACGCCCTGCTTGAACTATACAAATGTGTCCTCTACTTTATTCGAGTTCTTAAACATATCCCAATAGCCCTGCTCAATAGGTCGCTCCCTCACAGGTCTCGGTTGCCTGTCTTTTCTCATGACGTTCTTATAATTTTCCATACTGATTGCATTTTTCGTGCGCCACTCATCAATTGCCTCGAAATTAACACACTGCCTTTGGATACTCATGTCAGGGAATGGATATAGCTGTGTTTCAGTCCAATGCATTGTGGCTATTTCTAGAAAGTTGGATTATTTAGCAAAGGGCCTCAAAGCTAACAGACATTTGTGGAAGGGGTACTGACGCAGATTGCCAGAGCATTGCAAAGCTTGCAAGAGAATATCAACACAGTGGTTTGTGTGTATCTCATGCATAGTCCTGTTCTGTGGGTTCGCATTCGCAGTCTTCACATCGTAATAATCACGATATGCATACTTGCGCAGTTGGTTGAGGCAGTGTATCTGATGAAACAAATCCAAGGTACCAGCGTATGCATCGTTACCTAAACTCCAGATTGAGTCCTCCAGTTTGGCTGCTGTAGCAGGGTCTTTCCCCATTCTCCTAATCTCGGCAGAGGTAATAGGAATTATATTCTTAATCTCCCACTCATCCCATGTAACCTCGTCGATTGGATTGGGGAAACGCCTAGCAACACCACTATCTGTAGATGGCCAGATGGTGCCGTTGACAGTTGTTTGATATGGTTGAAGATGGATTCGGCCATAGAGAGGTGAGTGCCCATAGGTTCGGCGATAACTGGCGACTGGATCTAGGCTCTTAAGATAGCAACCAATAACAACAGTAAACAGAAGAACATAGAGCAGAGCGAGGATAATAGAGGAGTTAGAGTGCAGCTTTAGATTACATGAGTTTCTTTTCCGGTTTGCCTCCTTTTCAAGGAAAGCAATACCCTCAACTTCATGTGAGGTACGACTCGGAGATGAAGACATTACAAGAATCCTGGAATAGGTCGACAGTGAAGTGAATAGTGATATAAAGTCGAATACTGTCAAGGAAACACATTATTTATATAGAAACTTCTTAGAACCGAGATTCAAATGAGTGGATGATAGGAAACTAAATCATATTACTAGTATAGGCCATCATTGTCTCAACATCTGAATGCTCTGTTCAGGGAAAAGGGTTAAGCGAGGCTTATAAAGACCGAAGCTTACATCTGAATATATTAGCTCTTAAGTTCTAGCTCTCTACTGTCGTGAAACTACACAAGTAACAATGCAGCCTATTATGATAATTCGAGTGCTCTCTCTCTCCGTGATGTTTGATCTAGCTACTTGCCATTGTAAGCTCTGACGATTGGCGGGAACATGCCCCAACTGACGATACCTAGCAGTGATAGTGGGGGCGAGCAAAGAATGCTACCTCCCTTGCGACAAGCAGGGGGTCTGGATAGGTCCTCGTCGCATTGACTAGCGCTGTGTCAAGCGCTCAAGATCCGGATCACAATTTCTGAGAACGGTTATCCGCAATACGCTTGACGAAAGCGGGAAACGGGAAACGGGAAACGGGAAACAGAAAGCGATAGAAGAGAAGCAAAGGGCAATAAAGAAGAAGCAGCAAATAAAAGACAGGAAGCAGGAAGCTTGACTATTTGTGACGTGACAGTACTAAAAGGATCGTCACCCCAGCGCTAGATGGGCACTTGAATATAGGGTATATGTTTACCTGCGAGACTCATAGGACCGCCATTGAATTGCCAGCTACTCACACTTTCCCTTAGCAGTGATGAACCGGCAACCAAACGAAGTGATTGACAAGATTACAGACGAGTTGACGCCACCAGAGCGATGGCGTCTAAGGCAGGCTGGCATACGTATTGAGGAGTCTAGTATGAAACATTCTCGAGCTTGGGGAACGATATTCAAAGACTCCACTTGGCTTCGAGGCGCTGTTGAGCTGGGTGCCAACCCGGTCCTAGTGGGTCGCGACGTTTACAAACTCTACAATAAAGAACTTGACGGGCCTATATCCCTCATTCTACTTTCCATGGATTGGACCGGCAGGCTCTCATCCCACCACTCCGTGACGCGTCAAGGTTTGCTGCCGTACATGCAAGCTCATCACTATGACCCAGATCGGTATGAAGTGCGACTCCGTGGCGCTGATATTACCATCAACATCCAGGAGTTTGTTACGGGATACGAATCGACCATCACCTCTGTTCTAGACCGCTTCATTGACGTGCAAAATTGCACGACAGCAGTACTCTACTATGATGGGACCACAAAGCCGGTACACCATGATCTTTACTACAAGCAGGACGACCTGTTTCCTTCACACACACCGGACTTATACCGTATCACATTCGCCTACTGTCTTCACCCCATATACAACTACCGTTTGAAATGGTCTTTCAGCGAGTGCCAGGAGACCAAAGTCGATTCACACTCTCAAGCAAGCAATACAGAAAAGTCTTGGTCATCCTTGGACAGCGTCTTTCCTCCGCTGGACCATGAGGAGTGGGTCCGGATACCAATAGAATAGAGCTTATACCAGGACGATGATGTGGTAGTAATGACAGTGGTGCACTGATTTGGGTCGTGTCCGTGGTTGGCTTCATGGGCTTATGCTTATTCACTTTGTTTCGCCCTCTTGTATCCTCATGTTGCACGGGTTGTTTTGAAAAGATGCAGGGAATTGTCCTCAACGTTAATCTATCAGGATGGGACGCTTGCTGCTCGAACCAACACTAGGCCAGTAAATCTGGCGCCTAATCCGGAACATGAACAGACGCTGATCGAGATCCTTTGCCCATTCATCACAGTCCCACTTGACCCAGTAGTCGACAAGGTCCCTCCACACGGCTCGCGGTTCCGTCAAGTTCACATACACTACCATCCCTCCTTTCTTTCTCATATCCCTCGCGAAAAGCTTCGCTAACCGCTTCGGTCCATCGAGCTCGAGTTTGGTGCCAACAATAAAGAGCAAATTTGAGTTCGCTGCCTGATCTCGGTGAATGATTTCCGCGATGCCTTCTCCGGATGGGTGTTGTTGTTGGCCGATTCGGACGATATCCGGTAGAAGAATGCCGACCGACACGCGACGTCTGCCTGCGGCCTCTCTGGCCGCAGAGTACTCCATACATCGAGGGCAAGGGAGATCAGCCTCTGTCGAGAATTCGACCTCGTGAGCCTCCAATGGGAAGGTTTCGGAGCAAAATGAACAGCGCAGGAGGCGAAATGAGCCATGAAGCTGAACGCACTCGACCTCTGGTCTGTTCAGGTCTGTCGAGAGGCCGGCCTTGGCTTCAAGCATATCGATGTTCTGGGTATAACACCGGAGCAGCTTCCCTCTATTCGCGAGCTCCTTGATCAGTTCGTGGAGCCGTGTTGGCTCACTGGACCTTGCAAGCTGATAGAAGCTCAGAGCAGACTTTTGCAGCTGATATCTCGACGCCTCGTCATGCATGGCTGTCTCGCTGAAAAGCTCGCCTCTGGCGTACAGTCCCTCCGGCGAACGATAATCCTATGTATTCTAAGCAAGGTCCTTCAAGAGATAAGAGACCGACGTACCGGGATTCCTGCAGCGGTGCTGATTCCAGCGCCTGTTATTATGATAGCCCTGGAGGATAAGTGTACTTGACGGGCGATTAGGGAGAGCTCGAGCTCCGAGTTGCGGTCCACGTAAGTCCACATGTTTGGTATTCGTGAGTGATATGGGGTGATTCAGCCGTGGGACATTTAGAGGATGGGGATAAAGACGGAGAATTTGCCTTCCTCGAAGAGCCCTGACCAGGCTTTATATGCGCAGGCTCTCGCACTCCAACTCGCCCACTTGTTGCCTAGGAGGATCCTCTCAAGGCGCAGCTTCGTCCATGATGCAACCCTCCTGGGGTCTCTTGGCCGTGGCCGTGGAGCACATCGGTCATCAATCTAAACGCGAGCCTCACACTGTAGGCTTGTCCAAGCTGTGGACGTGGTCGGCGCTGTGCACCTCTCTCTGTCTTGTGGTCTCCTCCATAACCCACCACCCTTCGGACCCAACAGTCTCGGACCCTTTCAGATTACGGCATTGGCCCGGCAAGGACTGCCTAGTGACTTCACTGTAGACATAGAAGGCTGTTGGCTCAGGCGTGGCAAAGTGCCCACGCGCATCTATAAAAGAGCCACGCCTCCTACTGCCGTGCCCTTCCTTCTCCCACCTCCCTCCCACTCACAGTTTCTCCCCTCCTTACCCTCTTTCCGCATGGCGTCCACTCCAAAGGCTGGCGGGCACAGCAGGTGCACTTTTCATTATGAGGTCCGATACGTATCCGCGGACGGGATGCGAGCTTCCCAGCTCAGATCCTTATGGAGGCTACCAGTCCACAGTTGTGCGGCCGCCTGGGCGAAGAGGTGCAACAAACCGATGCCTGGTCCAGACGGCTCAGGTATTGCAGGTTTGGCCATTCGGACAACCTCACGTCATTCCCAAGGGAGGTGCCCTTGCGCGCGGGTAGACTATGGAGGGCCAACCCATCGTTGGTGTATCCGAGGCCTGCATCACCGAGGCGCACGACTGATGCGCAAGCATAGTCCAGCGACTGCAGGGTCGACAAAACCCCCGTTGCTACTTCTGAAAGGGAGACTACAGACACGCATCACAGACTTCTACGAACCAGTGAAGGGCCGCGACTTCGAGCGGAAACTGTTACGATCCTGGGGGGAACAGCCGGATTGAAGGAGGCCTCGGAAGTGAGGCCTCGGAGGTGATCGGGCTGACACAGGCGCTTGGGAAGCCATCGTGATGGAAGGAAGCAGAACTTATTAGTAGACCTAATACAATTCAAATAAATTCGATGATTTCCCTCATTGCCCAGAGAAATTGTCATTGTCCTGGCGAACAACCCGACCGAGAGGATGATGATAGATTCGCATGTGAATGTGATCCAGTGCCGAGACAATGTGGTCCTCCGCAAGGTGGGGGAACTGATCTTGAACTGTGGCAAGGGCGTCCTCATCCGGGCATACGCCCTCGTCAGGGCTGCCTAGGAAGCATATGTAAGACCAGGCTGCTCGTTCCAACTGCTTCTCGTACTCCTTCTGGCTCCATCCGTCTGGTGCAGGGCACTGCACGCCGAGGAATCCATCCTCTCCTACCTGCGCCGGCGGGTTGTTCGCTGGGTTGTTAAACGCATCCAAAATGCTTTGTGCCTGCGACGGGAGCTCCTTCCTTACGCGCTTGGTTGTCCGGCCGACGGATTTCACCTCGCGGGCACAGGCCTCGAGGCCTGCCTTGATCGCGTCCAGGACAGAGCGTGTCTGGTCGTCACGTCGTTCTGACTCGTGTCTCAGTGACTCCATGTCTGTCCTCAGCTCACGCTTGAGACCTTCAAATTCCATCTTCAGACTATCAGTGCAGGACCGCAGCTGTCCTAATTCTGCGTTGAACCCCTCAGAACTCGATTTCAGCATCGACTCCACACTACCGACTCTGGCGTTGATGTCGCCACACATGGAACTGATCATGCTGGTCTGAGACGCACTTTCGCTCAGGAAATTCGTCGCTGTAGATACCATGTCTTTAAGATCCCCAAACCCCGTCAGTACCTGTTCTTTAAGCTGGTTTCTGTCGTCTATGAGCTCTCCAAGGTCCAGTCTCGGCTTCTTGGAGTCCTTTCCGTTGGAAGCCAGCCTCCGCTTCCCAGGCACATATACGCTTCCAGAGAATGCGTTGGGCTTGTGGATAGCAGGTGCACCCTCCGAGTCTGCCGCCGGAGGCTTTGGGCGTTCAGGTGCATTGCTCCGCCGCGGCACAGGCAGCAAGGGTGCAGTGCTTGTTCTTGCATCTGTGGCATGACCAGCAGGGAGTTGCACTGGGCTGGCCAGCACGCTGCGGCGGAAAAGGTTAGAGAGACCCGGGTGCTTTTCAGAGATCTCAGGGAGGTAGTTCGTCGGGGTCAGTGGATAGCTGGACATGGGTTTTAGACTCCCTAGCTCGAACGGGGAAGGACGGTTAAGCGCTTGCTCAAAGGCTGTGCGCTGAGAAGGAGTGAGCAGGTCCTGGAAGTTTGCCCCTGGTAGCAGGAGACCTCGCAACTGCCAGTTTGTAAGCCTCAGGTGACGGACTGTTCCGTTCCTTAGAATAGCACTGGTGGTGTCCGGCAGGCCACGGAGAACCTTGTCAGGGAGATCTCTGAGGTTCCTAATAATAGCATTGGTGCGGCTGGTCTCGAACTCGACGGCGGTGTCCAAGTGTGATTTGTAGGGTGACTCATGGGCAAGTGATGACAGAACGCGTTTCTGCACCTCTGTGGTCTGCTTGATGAAGCTCGCTGCGTTCTCAGACGAGAGCTGAGCGAGGCGGATGAACTCCTTATTTGCTCCCTCGAGTGCACGCCACCCGGGAAGAGACTGCACATTTCGCAAGGCAGCACGCGAATCGGGCGGGGAGGAACCCGGGATCCCCCCTTCCATATCCACCAGCATGTATGCGGCTGCCACATCCGATATGGTCGCACCAAGACTGCGGAGCCTCTGCAGGCTCTGCATGAACAGTTCACGGACAATGTCCTGGCCGGGGTCGTCCTGGGGCCTCTCAACCCGGCCCTCCCAGTACGTGCACCAGGTCTTAAGGATATGGGTTGGGCCCTCTGGTGTTTCGGAGTCGAGCTTCTCGAGTAGCCACCGGACAAGTTCAGTCAGCTCTGCCCCACTGAGAGCGTCCACATGGCTGCGAACAGCATAGACCTCGGCTAAATCCCTGGTGTTGTGCCTGCTGGCGGCGACGTGTACAATGACGTCTTTCTGCGCCGCGGTGCTGGTGCTTTCCGCGGAACTGAGGTCGCTGTCATCTTCGCTTGATTCGCTATCTGTGCCCTCCCCCAACCGGCCTCCGGGTTGGTCGCCGGTCCCTTGCTGGCCATCTGCTGCATCTGAACCGTCCGAGTCGCCGTCTGGGGCGGGCTCCTCGAGACTCAGGCCCCGAGCCCACGGCTGGAGATACGGTTTGAGATCCTGCCTGCAGCGCATGAAGTCCTGCCCGAAGAGCTGGTTGTAATCGGCCAGATGCGACTGCTCGGCCTCTCGAGCCTCAGCCGGGCGGAATACCGTGTAGAGGTTTTCAATAGTGATCCCCTTCCAAAAGCCACCTCGCACCTCCAAATTTTCCCGTGGTTGGGTCATCATCCAGGAGATGTCTAGCTTGTGAATGTAGTCCTTATACCTTTTGTGGTTAGGATATGCAATCACCAAGACTGCCATCATACCTGCGATCGGCAATTGTGAGCGCTTGCTAGCCTGGGACTGGAGACATCGAGCAGCCTACCTGCCGGTGAGAGCAGCTGAGTAGCTTTAGCCTGGGGCTTGTGCTCTCGTCTTCTGCTTGCATTGCTCTTTCTGCTTTCTCTGGGGTGCTGCAGGGCTTCCTCCCAAGACTTGTGCCCTTTCATCCACGTCTCCAGTTCGGCGAATACAATTTCTGCCTGTTTCGTCACCCTGTGGCGGGACGCTGTTTTTTCGTTGTGGGAGAGCAATTGGTCCATAACGTCGCCGCCGCGTATATGGGCGAAGTCGCCAGCCAGACCAGTGGGAATATAGTCGAGCATGAACGCATACAGCTTGCACAGCATCCTGCTCTGCACCTGGTCGTTTTTGTACTCATCGATAGCCCATGCGAGGCAGATGAACCAGTCACTCTGCTTGTTGTCTCTGATGTACTGCGGGTGTAGGTTCTTGGTCGGGAGCGTAGGAGCACCCTGGGACGGGAGCCAGTCCGTCGAAGCGGCCACGCTTTGCGCGCGTGCGGTCATTTTGCAAGCTGCTGCATGAGTCTGCGGAGCAGATCGTGAGTGTCGCCCCCCCTGGTGGTTTTCGCAATCCTCCGGAAGAGCTCGGGGTGTTAATCTTGGAAAGGTGCTCCCAAGGAATCGACGAGGCAACCCTGCTAGCCTGCAGCGACAACGCAGGACCACGGCAACTTCATCCTGCTGAAGAGATCGACGAGTAATCGGCGCAGTAGCACAGGGACCTTTGCCGCCCATCAAGGACCGTGTCTGGGCTCGTGCTTGAGCATAAACTTTCCGTGCGGCGAGAGGGGGTCGGGCTGAGGGGCAAGCTTCGTGGGCATTGCTGCCTTGTGCAACTGCCGCACCCTTGCAGGTCTCCAAGCACCTTGCGGGATAGACTTCGCGCTGTTACGTGTCTCCGTGCACCCCCGAAGGTTTGAGAACGGCCATCGGAGTGCTGAGCAAATGATGGGGACAATTCGTGGCGCTCGAAGAGAATTCGTGGCGGCGTGCAAGAATTCGTGGCGGATCGCAGAGAATTCGAAGCCACGATTTCACCAGCTTGATTTCCGGCAGCTCACATAGAACACTTCACAAACACGAAAGCTTCCCAGCGTCGTCATGCCATCCCGGTGCAGGACTTCAACAACCGCAACAACCGCCCAGGTGCCAACTCCTGTTGCGACATTGCATGCTGAAGCCAATGTTGAAGCCGGTGTCCCTCAAACCTTGGTGCGCATGGGAGACTGGGTGGTCCACAGCAACATGGTGCTGCATATAGCGCTTAGACGCCCCAAGTGCCACCAGTCTGATCTTCGCTGCCCTGAATGATGAGGCCATCCTTTCCCACTTGGCCCTCTCTCCCTTGTGCCACAACCGCCTTGAACAAATTTCGTGTTGAAAATGTCAGCCCAGCCTCAGACGGAAACCGCGGGCGTGATTACCCAGGAGACAGCTGGGTCCCATGAGCCTTGCGGCGTTTCTGGCTTCATCTCCGATGCCTCGTATGACACGCGCCGTCTCGTGCCCGCCACTGGTCCACCGGCGGCCACACACCGCCGCCCGTCCCTGCCCGAAGCCCAGCCAGCGGAAACTGCCCACAGGACCACAACTGGCCCCGCCGGGGCGAAGGCAAGAAGGAAGGAGACTGAGCGTTTTCGCAGGCGGCGTCTAGGACTCCTGAAAAAGGCTGAGCAGCTCCGTGCCGACTTTGGCGCCCAGGCGTATGTCGTGATCCACAGGAGCGACCGATATTTCACGTACACGTCTCTGCCAAATCAGCCCGATTGGCCTCCCCCTCCGATGGTCCTTGTGAGTAGCCGACCCCAGCGCACCTATCAGACGTGATCCCTCTCATGCAGCGGCAGGACACGCACTACCCGCTGACAGACGTGATGACGCCTGACGACTTCGTCGATATTGGCTCATCAAAGAGCTAGCTGCCTTGCGAACACATTGGTAGTTAAGAGTGGGGGAACGCTGGGCGCTTACGAACTCGAGAACAAATTTAATTGTTTCACTGAAACTCCCACATCTTTGTTGCGCGTGATAGGTGTCAGTCCTGCGACATAAGGCCCATAGATAATAAGGGCACCTCCCTCCCTCTCCCTCTCTCTCTCTGGCTCTCTCTTTCACCCTAAGGCTATAGCAGGAATAGTACATAAAAGCGCGGATGCGCACTCGGTAGGCGAGCTGAGGCAGGTGGGCCTAAGCACCGCGCAATTGCAGCCTTGGCCGCCGAGCAGGGCACGCAGCCGGCCGCGCGGGGGAGGTACATAGGCAGGGAACACGAGGTACCTGGGCGGGCGGCGGCGGCGGCGCCACAGGTACATAGCAGCTGCGCCGCAGATTACTGCATTAGGCAACCGGCACAGGACCCACAGAGTTGCCTGATTAGGCACCCGCGGCAGGAAAATTATATTTATAATCCTCATTAAAATCTCTATATATTTATATTTTTAGAATATTTATTATTAAGTTTTTATTATAAGCGGTGTAGAGGCTACTAGGTTAATAAAATAAAAAAATATACAGACCTATTAGTTAGTCTTATAAGTAATTAGTCTATAATCTTAATAATATATAAACTTTAAATAAGAATTATTTTAAAAATTTAACTTTATAAAGATATTTATAAGAATTATAAATATATTTTCTATATATTTTTAAGTTAAGTATTAAAAAAGTTATATAAAAAAGACTACTTTTTTAATAAACCTTTAAAAATTTTGACAGGGGTAATTTTACCAGGGGGGGGCTCTGCTTCGTTTTTCCGAGACAGCGCCCGAGTACGTAGGTCTCTTCCTTTTGTCTGCGGGCGCCACCAACGCCCGTTGAGAATCTCGAGCCCTGCACCATCTCTCGTCTCTATCCACCCTCTGCGAAACAGCATCGAGAGCGGCCTTTTCCACCTTTCGTCCCTTTCCCTTGTTACCCCGTCCTGCGAGACAAACCACTCTTTATCGTCATACTGTGTGCTGCACCGTAACTTAAGCCAAGCCCGTGGTGGTTTACTTGTCTTGCCTACGCGATTGATATATCCATTACCGTCCAAAGATTGATTAGGTCCCGTTTCTCGAAAACCTACAGCCCTACAGCCCTTGTTTCAACTCGCCTCGACCCGCCCCTTGTGCCCTCTCTTGCCCGACACTGTGCACAGAACTGACGGCTATTCTGCATTATCGACCTCGGCTGAGTCTTATTCACCATGCTTGCCACCAGGAGAGGTGTCAGATGGCTAATCGCCGCCGTCGCTATCTCTCTCATCGCAGCATTCTACACACTCGCCAGTCATACTTCCGACAACTGGCTCGATGCGAACCTCGAGACTTTCTCCGCGGCAGGCAGCTCACAGTGGAGGGTCCCAGACGACTACTTCTGGAAACAGGTCCCAACCCACTATCCTCCTTCAGCAGTACGGCCACTTCCCTCGGGCAAGTCGAAACCATTCCCCAGGGTCCAAGCTGTCAAGTTCCCACAGACATCAAAGCAACGCGACGACCGTGTTTTCCATCGCGACGCCGTCAAGCAAGCTTTTAAGAAATGCTGGCAGGCTTATCGGGAAAGGGCCTGGCTTGCCGATGAGATTACGCCCATCAGCGGCGAATCACGCAATACCTTCGGCGGCTGGGGGGCAACGCTGGTCGACTCCCTCGACACGCTCTGGATTATGGGCCTGAAGGCCGAGTTTGCTGAGGCTGTTGATGCTGCTGTCACCATCGACTTCACAAAGAGCCAACAAGAAGAGATCAACGTCTTCGAGACAAACATCCGCTACCTGGGTGGCTTTCTGGCCGCCTATGATCTGAGTGGCGATGCACGACTGCTCAGGAAGGCAAATGAGGTTGGCGAAATGCTCATCAAGGCCTTTGACACCCCCAATAGGATGCCCATAACCAGGTGGCGCGTGAATTCAGCAGCAGAAGGAGAGAAACAGGTTGCTCCTGACAGTGAGCTTGTGGCCGAGATTGGCAGCTTGACCATGGAGTTCACGAGGCTGTCATTACTGACCGGGGATCCTAAGTGGTTTGATGCTGTGCAGCGAATCACTGATATATTCTACAAGCAACAGATGACAACCTCTTTGCACGGAATGTGGCCTTTGGTCGTGAATCCCAAGGATGAGGTGTTCAACCTGGGTTCACATTTTACTCTTGGTGCTATGGCCGACTCATTGTATGAATATCTGCCCAAGATGTCAGCCTTGCTTGGGGGAAAACTCCCCGAATACCAGGAGATGTATGAGAGAGCCATGGACGTGGCGAGCGAATGGCTCTTATTCCGGCCAATGACCCCCACAGATGAAGACATTCTCATCTCAGGCCATGTCCAAGCACATGAGGATGGTGGGACTCTCATCAGCCCCCAGCGGGAAGGCCAGCACTTAGTCTGCTTCGTGGGCGGTATGTACGCCCTCGGTGGCAAACTCTATGGGAGAAATGAAGACGTTGAGATCGGTAGAAAGCTCACGGAAGGATGCATTTGGACATACAAGGCCTCGCCACACGGGGTCATGCCTGAAACGCTACATTTAGCATCGTGCAAGTCCAAGGATGCTTGCGCATGGGACGAAAATGAGTGGAAGAAGCAGGTGTTATACACTGCTGGTGAGGAGGCCACCGGCGATTTTAACTCTGATATTGGCCGTGCCGATGCCATAATCGCCGAACAGAAACTGCCGCAGGGTTTCACCAAGGTGCCGGATGGTCGTTACATCCTGCGCCCAGAGGCTATCGAGAGTGTCTTCATTCTCTACCGCGTGACGGGACGTGCAGACCTTTTGGACACGGCATGGGAGATGTTCACCGCAATTTCCAAAATCACATCTAGGCACTACGGTAACACGGCAGTCGCAGATGTAATGATTCCGGACATGCCGGCAGGGACAGATTCAATGGAGAGCTTCTGGATGGGGGAGACGCTCAAATACTTCTACTTAATCTTCAGTGACCCAGGGCTGGTCAGCCTAGACGACTTTGTCTTCAACACCGAGGCGCATCCATTTAGGCGATTAAAGATATAGAATGCAATAAATATAATCTTTTATGCTCTGGAATATCTCAGGTCCTAGGGTTCACAACTTAATATTTAGGGCATGCGCTGAATATATTCATCATAGAGTAGACATAGTTAAATGAACCAGCCCCTCAGGTATGATTGATCAATGGCACTGTGGTTAGGAGGTAGAATAAATGTACTGAATCCACCCAGAACGGAACTGGCCTAATGTGTCCAGGCCCCAGTCTGAAAAAAGTAACCACACATGTAGTGCATACTAGAAATACCCCAGCTAATCGAGTCTTTAAAGTGGGATCATAGCTTCCCGGAATGCAAGCTACGTAGTCCAGCTATAATAGGGTGTAGGGCTTAGAGATAAGGAGGCTAACTACCTCACTCTATATATAAACGTTTATATAATCTAGTTAAAGCTTTAAATATACTATATAATTTAATTAAATATTCCTAAGTGTATATAATTATAGAGAATGTAATAATTAGTAGAGTAAAAGCGAAATATTTCTAAATTAATTATATTTCTAACTTAAACTCTTAGAAGTTTATACCTTAAATTAAATATATAAAGGAAAGAGGTATAAATATTATCGTAATAATCGTGAGCCTCTGCACTTTTACTACCATTTAATATAATTGCCTAGACTTATCTAGTATAGAACTATTAACCAGTGTGTCTACAATCAAGTCACACTCACATGCTAGGTCCCCCACACGATGGATCAGGTGCTCGAAATCAAGGGTCAGTAGGACTGCAGTGCGCTCCGCGAAGCTGGGGCGCTCCGGGCTGGCGGTTAGCTCGGCTTTGGCCAGTCTAAGATTTGACGATTTTTGACAGTACTGGTAATCTTAGACAAATTGTCCATGTGAAGCTTTAGCTGTGTCTTAATGTATTTGAGGTTGAGGAGTGATGTACCTAGGTAGGATAGTTGTGCGCAACGTTCGAATATCCAACGAAGGACATCTTTCGATGAATCCGGGCAGATATCAATTTCAGATATCAATTTCAAAAACTGCGCTTCCGCGGCTGCAGCGAACTGGAATAGCTAGCTCGCTGAGTCCAAATAGCGCGTCGATACTCGCAACATCCTTGTCGAGGCGGGAGCCGTATTGCATCGGCAGATGACAGATGTCTTGGGCCGCTCTCCATTCCCCGTTGCCATGTCCATTCCTCTAAGGGATCAGAAGGGCTGTTGAGAATGGTGAATGGTAATCATATTTGCCGCCGGTAGGTTGAGTAATATCAGTTGACTGGGGAACGATGACTGGCTGGAAATATGTCAGCTCCAGCACTGAACGTAGATTTCCCGGCAGCAATTGACTATGGGAGGTAGCGGTCTTATACCAGCTGGAGGAAATGGGGAATCCTGCCTTTGGAAGTTTCACTTGAACGGTCAAAACCGCCGAGGGTAGTGACGTGTCAGTACGCAAAAGACGGAGGCAGCAAATCAGGCAACCGGGGACATGTTCAGTGACGCAAACCCCGGCAACAGGGACATCAGTCTGTGAATGTGTACTTAAGTAAGTAGCTGCCTCAACTTTCAAGAGGTGCGATAGTGACTAACGGGATCTCGGATTCCCGGTAGTTTGGTTCCCCGACTTGTATTGGGAAGACCATGACAGGTACTACAGTCCTGGAATCGGAATCAAAGACCCGATCTAGAAGCCATTTGCGGTATATTTTAGAACGACGCCAATATTTGTCATGCTCTTCTAGAGATATCGTTTTGGAAACGTCCCTTTCGCAATCATCAGCCTGTGTCTTCCCTTGGCACCGGCATGGACTGGTTGGCTCACCATTGCCATCGCATCGCGTGGTGTATGAAAGGAGGCTTGCCAAACTTTTCATGGTACTCATGCCTAAAACTAGCAAGGTTATGGTAGGAGTCATGATAGTAGGGATAGGCCCTAGCCTGTGACTACTTAGCAGGGCCTGGGGATGGAAAGTGAGTCCACATATATAATACAAGTACTTTGAAATGTCGTCATGCTCTGGGCCGTCAGGAAGATCCAGCTTCCAGAGCTCGGATAATGATATATCTGTCCTGGAGACACCTAATGATGCCTTAAGGCCCTTGACGAATTTCTCGATAAGGTTCGTCTGCGCTTTGTTGGGAGTAGGAAGTTAATCTGGAGGATACAAGATTTTAAAGGATGACTAATCACGTTCGGCAGATTGAAATTATTGGTATAATTTTAACTAGGGATACAAACCTCGGAAGTGGTGTGAAGCATAGACGAATCTCCATACCACACGGAGATGAATTCCGAGAATGTGGATAGATCCCTGCCAAAGAAAACGGGCATATCAAACAGACTTAATCAAGCGTGAGTTGACGGCCTTCGTGAAAAGGAAATCGTTCAGACTCACCGAAACTGCCCGACGACGCCCTCCGTATTCATGATACCAGTTGAAGGTCGAATGAAATAGCATCCGTTGTAAGATGCTGGCTTGCGGCCACTTCCGTCTGCTTGTGCCAGAGTGGTGAGCGTATATGCAAAATATAAGACTCAAATATTACAAAGCACTCACTGTCAGACCCAATTGAGAAATGAAGCCAGTCATACGAAGCGACACCAGCAGCGCTCGCGTGGGAGTATCCCGAGGGGACCTGGTACCCATCGGCTCGCAGGTTGAAAGGTGCTGTAAACTCGACACATTCCAATGGCTCCTCCCTCATGATCATAGCCTGGAGCTTGACCTTCCCTAGAATGATAGCTCCCGCGTCCATTAACACTTGAACGCAAGCGGCCGTTTTAGCCTTCTCTGGGTACAGCTCCAGCCATGCTCTGTTGCACAGGCTGGTCTTGTATCCCGCAACATCGATATTATCTTTGACGGTGATTCGGGCTCCATCTAGGGGCGCTCTTTGGACGGTCTTTAATAGCAACGAGATGGTGCAATGACTCTTCCACTCGTTCCAGCATATGGAGGGTCGAGGGTGACTAGCGTGGTGGTGTGGTCAGCCACTCACCTGTATGTCTTTAGTATGAATTTATTTTTCACTCACCTAGGTGCCCTGAACGGTCAATAGCAGGCTTGAAGGTTGTTATGAAGATCGAGTTGAAGTCGCGGTAGATTCTCCACGGCTGCCAACATCGTCCTCCTTTGATGGTATAATGACCCGGTGGAGTGTCCGCTTCACTGACCACAAAGCATGTATTCTTAGTTTTGCAATCTGATAGGTAATTAAAAGCGTCGGGCTCGATGTTTAAATCCTCTTTCTTACTTCCATAGAATAGCATATTGCGGTAGAACTAAGGCTGAAAAACATCGTCGGCAGCGAGCACATTGTTCTGAAAGTCTTGTAGAGTAGACTTGGAAATGGTCTGACCGGAAGATGTTCGGTACAAAAGGATTAAGACAGGGCCACCGTCGCCGGCAGTAATGGAATCGATGCCCAAACCCGGCCATCATATATGATTTATCAGTCGACAACGGAAAGGACGGAAAGGGTAGGTAAAGAAGAAAGACACTTAATACGGCAGGGACCTATGGTATAGGCCACAACCTTTAGGATATGTATTAGGAGGTACTTCACACTGTCGACATTGATCTCGACTTCCTTATCGGCTATTTTAATATCTTATTCTATGAATCACTGGGCGTCGCCGTAATTTTTAACGCCAGTTAATGGAGCTATAGGCTTGAGCGTCATTGTTGAAGTAGGACTCGGATTAGGTTGGGGGCTCGAAGAGGTTTAGATTAACGTTAATTACTAGCTATAAGGCAGCTCTTCCGACTTGTCTGTCGGGGGCTGCCCGCCTGCTTGCTCGAGGAGAGTTACCCTATCTTTTTTTGAGAAGAGTTACCCTAGACTTTTAAAGAGATAAGGTGACTCCTTGGTCGTGGCGCTCCCACGCGGAGACTTACCCTAGACATGGCGGAGGTGTCTCGTGCGGACGGCCGCGGCGCAGGGAGAGTTACCCTAGACCACGGCACGCGGGGAGTTACCCTATCTTTTTTTCTTTTAGAAATAATAGGGTAACTCTGCTCGTGATCCTGCACGACGGCGGTGCTGGGGCTCCCGGCTTAGGGGGGCGGTCGGCGGCGCGAGTAGTGCTGGGGCCTGCTGGGCCGGGCGAGGCGGGAGGGGTCGAGACGGGAGGGGTTGAGGCGGTGGAGGAGGGCGTCGGCGGTGGAGAGTTACCTAGACTTGAGGTCGGCCTTAAGAGACTTACCTAGACTTACCTAGACTTCTTGGCGCTCCGGCAAGTAGAGTTACCTAGACTTACCTTAGACTTACTTTTAAACTTCCCTGAGACCTCCTCTCCCCCATCTAAGTAGCTATTCTAAGCATGGAAAAAAAGTTTTATCACATGTGTTTTTTTTTTTACTTGGTGAAATTTCGAGAGAGAGTTACCCTAGACATGACGTGCACCCGCCGTAGTTGTGGGAGTCGACTTTCTGAATATTAGCCACACGCCGGCGAGGTGCATACCATTCGAAAGAGCTTATTTTTACCGCTAGAACCGTATCATTACATTTCCCGTAGGTGCGCCATAGGTGGCACAAATAAATCTCAAAGTTATTCTAGGGAGAGTTACCCTAGACTTCTTGGCACCCGAGAGAGTTACCCTAGACTTTTTTATACACCCGCACAAAGTCAGCACTGCAGCACCGCAACGACGTCCGACGATAATAAAAACTATACCATTCGATAGAGCTTATTTAGCCGGTCAAAACCCTATCTTTAAATTCTCGATAGACTGCGCTCCGGCCGAGGGAGGTGGGCGTGAGCCGCCGCCCGCAAAACGGAGAGTTACCCTAGACTTTTTTGGAGAGTTACCCTAGACTTTTTCACACACCAACACAAGATCAGCCCTGCAGCACCCTAGCGACGTCCGACAGCAGCAAGACTTATATCATTCGAACGAGAAAAATTAGGGCTATCGATCGGTATATGAAGCTCCCCGGTGCGGCCACCACAGGGGGCGTGGCTGCCGGATTTGTGTTTTTAGACAACTTTGAAATTGAAGATGCACCATCTCACACTCGTTTCTCGCTGGACAACCGTGCCAGCACGATACCTTCTGAGCAACTCCACCAAAACTCACCGCACCGACATAAACGTACTACCGGCTGATAGCGCTGAATTTTGCGGTTCGGACGGTACCATCCATGCCGCGTGCGGGCCACCGTGGGCGGCACAGGTGAGGCCTAAAGTCTGGGCGTGCGCGTTTTCCACCACAGCGCGGCGTAGGAATTTTCGACCGTGGCGCGGGTATAACCATTCGAAAGAGCTCGTCCAGGCGGTCAAAACCGTATCTTTAGATTTTCGATGCACCCCGTGTCCGTCGGTGCAGGTGGGCGTGAGCAGCCGCCCGCAAAACGGAGAGTTACCCTAGACTTTTTTGGAGAGTTACCCTAGACTTTTTTGCGCACCCACACAAAGTCAGCCCTGCAGCACGCCAACGGCGTCCGACGGCAACAAAAACCATACCATTCGAACCGTCTCGTCGAGGCGGTCAAAAACATATCTTTACATCTTCGATGCACCGCCTGGCTGTCGGTGCAGGTGGGCGTGAGCAGCCGCCCGCAAAATGGAGAGTTACCCTAGACTTTTTTGGAGAGTTACCCTAGACTTTTTTTGCACCCGCACAAAACCGACCCTGCAGCACGCCAGCGAGGTCCGACGGCGGTGCAAACCATACTATTCGAAAGAGCTCGTTTAGACGGTCAAAACCGTATCTTTAGATTTTCGATGCACCGCCTGGCTGTCGGTGCAGGTGGGCGTGAGCAGCCGCCCGCAAAACGGAGAGTTACCCTAGACTTTTTTTGGAGAGTTACCCTAGACTTTTTTTTGCACCCGCACAAAACCGACCCTGCAGCACGCCAACGAGGTCCGACGGCAATAAAAACTATACCATTCGAACCGTCTCGTCAAGGCGCACATAATGGTGTGTTTTATGTGTGGTGCATCGCCCGTCGTCGGCGTGCACCCGGCTGTGGGCTGGTGGCGGCGGCGTGGGTGGGCGCAGTTGGCGACGGCGAGGTCTGGGACACCTCCCATCGTGCTCGCAGTGGTCGCTTTAGTATGGGGGAATCGAAATTTTGTCGAAGTCCGAATGGTGCGTGCACGCCGGGAGATGAGTTTGGTGGTCGTGAGTCGATTTTTTGGACTTGCCATACAAATGAATTTTCCGGGTGGGGCGTTTTCGCACGGGAGCCCACCAGAGCGTGCTGGCGGGTGATACGATGTCGGAGGGACTATGAGAGGGGGAAAAAAAAAAGTTGGAGTCAAACCCGACTTAGTGGGTTCCAGTGGGCTTAGCGGTGGCTTCCAGCGCTCTGCCCCTAGAACCCACCCCCCCTGCTAGGCAGCTGAAGCCCCTGTGGCTAGGCTACCTCGCCGGCGTCGGCTCGAAATCTGACCAAGTCCGAACGGTGCGTGCGTGCCGGGAGATGAGTTTGGTGGTCGTGAGTCGATTTTTTCGATTCCCCATACAAATGAATTTTCCGGCACGGCCAAACTCGCACCGGAGCCCACCAGAGCGTGCTGGCGGGTGAGACGATGTCGGAGGGACTATGAGAGGGCACACGAAAACCGTGGGAAGTCGGGGCTTGCCCTGGCCCCCAGCGGTGGTGTGCCCTGTGGCTCTTAGGGGGGGCTGTCTGGCTTGCCGGGCACCTCGTTCCTAGGCGTAAACTTCCGCTGAAAACTTGTTCCTTTCTCTGCTCTGTTTCGGGCCCTAGGCCTGATTCATCCTTGTACAGCGCGTCCTGCGGCCACTGGTGGACCCTTCATCGGGATAGCCAGTGGTCCCCTTCGGGGTATAAAGTGGTTGATGCGGGCCCGGCCCTCTTCGTGAGGTCGAAGGGTCTCTGGGGGAACTCGCTAGTAGGTGGTTGACGATAAGTCGGGTTCGGGGGGCACGGTGGGGCACATGGCTCAACCAAAACCGCCTGCGGCACGCGGCCTCCGGGTCGTGGCAGTCCAAAGGCACTGTCCCATATCTTGTACGGTTCTTGTTGCGTGGTCCTCTAAACAGCCTAGCAGGCCCAGTAGCCTCGGTCACGGGGGATTCATAGCTTGAACCAAACGCCACGAGCGCGTCCCCCCCGGGGGCTCTCGTCAGTGGTATGCCCGACGGCGTCGGCGGATTCGTCTGCTCGGCGCCTGAGGATGGGCTCTGTGGATGACTGGCCGCTGGCCAAGCCTGAAACACGAGCAACAGGAGACACCGCCCCCTCGACGGACGCTGAATAGCTGAAGTCCCGGGGTGCGGCCTCCTCTTGGGGCGCCTAGGCGGCACTCTACCTACCCCCCCGGGGGCCTGGTACCTGTGCCTGCCGACAGCGCCCTGGGGAACTTGGAAGGGGATAGCGGAAGCCAGCTGTGGCTCCTGCGGCCACGCCGCGGGGGCTGCTCCTGGCGGCGCCCAGCCGGTCTGTCGCAAGGCACTCCGGGGAAGGCGCCATCACGAAGGTGACAAAAATCTCTTCCGCTGGGCAACCAGCGGCAGGCGCCATAAGGGCCCCTTACTGGCGTTCACGATAGTTACCTGGTTGATTCTGCCAGTAGTCATATGCTTGTCTCAAAGATTAAGCCATGCAAGTCTAAGTTTAAGCACATAAACGGCGAAACTGCGAATGGCTCATTAAATCAGTTATCGTATATTTGATAGTACCTACTACATGGATAACCGTGGTAATTCTAGAGCTAATACATGCTTAAAATCCCGACTTCGGAAGGGATGTATTTATTAGATTAAAAACCAATGCCCTTCGGGGCTCACTGGTGATTCATAATAACTTCTCGAATCGCATGGCCTTGCGCCGGCGATGGTTCATTCAAATTTCTGCCCTATCAACTTTCGACGGCTGGGTCTTGGCCAGCCGTGGTTACAACGGGTAACGGAGGGTTAGGGCTTGACCCCGGAGAAGGAGCCTGAGAAACGGCTACTACATCCAAGGAAGGCAGCAGGCGCGCAAATTACCCAATCCCGACTCGGGGAGGTAGTGACAATAAATACTGATACAGGGCTCTTTTGGGTCTTGTAATTGGAATGAGTACAATTTAAATCCCTTAACGAGGAACAATTGGAGGGCAAGTCTGGTGCCAGCAGCCGCGGTAATTCCAGCTCCAATAGCGTATATTAAAGTTGTTGCAGTTAAAAAGCTCGTAGTTGAACCTTGGGCCTGGCTGGCCGGTCTGCCTCACCGCATGCACTGGTCCGGCCGGGCCTTTCCCTCTGGGGAGCCGCATGCCCTTCACTGGGTGTGTCGGGGAACCAGGACTTTTACTGTGAAAAAATTAGAGTGTTCAAAGCAGGCATATGCTCGAATACATTAGCATGGAATAATAGAATAGGACGTCGCGGTTCTATTTTGTTGGTTTCTAGGACCGCCGTAATGATTAATAGGGACAGTCGGGGGCATCAGTATTCAATCGTCAGAGGTGAAATTCTTGGATCGATTGAAGACTAACTACTGCGAAAGCATTTGCCAAGGATGTTTTCATTAATCAGGAACGAAAGTTAGGGGATCGAAAACGATCAGATACCGTTGTAGTCTTAACCATAAACTATGCCGACTAGGGATCGGGCGGTGTTATTTCTTGACCCGCTCGGCACCTTACACGAAAGTAAAGTTTTTGGGTTCTGGGGGGAGTATGGTCGCAAGGCTGAAACTTAAAGAAATTGACGGAAGGGCACCACAAGGGGTGGAGCCTGCGGCTTAATTTGACTCAACACGGGGAAACTCACCAGGTCCAGACACAACTAGGATTGACAGATTGAGAGCTCTTTCTTGATTTTGTGGGTGGTGGTGCATGGCCGTTCTTAGTTGGTGGAGTGATTTGTCTGCTTAATTGCGATAACGAACGAGACCTTAACCTGCTAAATAGCCCGTGCCGCCTAGGCGGCACGCCGGCTTCTTAGAGGGACTATCGGCTCAAGCCGATGGAAGTTTGAGGCAATAACAGGTCTGTGATGCCCTTAGATGTTCTGGGCCGCACGCGCGCTACACTGACAGAGCCAGCGAGTTCCTCCTTGGCCGGAAGGCCCGGGTAATCTTGTGAAACTCTGTCGTGCTGGGGATAGAGCATTGCAATTATTGCTCTTCAACGAGGAATCCCTAGTAAGCGCAAGTCATCAGCTTGCGTTGATTACGTCCCTGCCCTTTGTACACACCGCCCGTCGCTACTACCGATTGAATGGTTCAGTGAGGCTTTCGGACTGGCCCAGGGAGGTCGGCAACGACCACCCAGGGCCGGAAAGTTATCCAAACTCGATCATTTAGAGGAAGTAAAAGTCGTAACAAGGTCTCCGTTGGTGAACCAGCGGAGGGATCATTGCTGGAACGCGCCCCTGGCGCACCCAGAAACCCTTTGTGAACTTATACCACTGTTGCCTCGGCGCAGGCCGGCCTCTTAGCTGAGGCCCCCCGGAGACGGGGAGCAGCCCGCCGGCGGCCAACCAAACTCTTGTTTCTATAGTGAATCTCTGAGTAAAAAACATAAATGA